>NC_057727.1:15208764-15227633 GCF_004010195.1 Chiloscyllium plagiosum | reverse complement strand
CCCATCTTATTAGTTTAAATCCTCCCGAGCAGCTCTAACAAATCTCCCCCCAGTATATTCAGGTGCAATCCGTCCTTCTTGTACAGGTCACTTCTACCCCTGAAGAGATTCCAATGATCCAAAAATGTGAATCCTTCTCCCATACACCAGCTCCTCAGCCATGTATGTATTCATCTGCTCTATCCTCCTATTCCTTTCCCTCACTAGCTTGTAGCACCGGGAGTATTACAGATATTACTATTCTTGAGGACCTCCTTTTTAAATTCCTGCCTAACTCTCCATATTCTTCCTTCAGAATCTCATCCTTTTCCCTTTCTATGTCATTGGTTCTAATGTGTACAATGACCTCCTGCTGGCCCGTCTCCCCCTTGAGAACATTCCGCACCCTCTCTGAGATATCCTTGATCCTGGCACCAGGGAGGCCACAGAAATATCTGTGCCTCGGACTAGAGAGTTCCCTAACACAATCGATCTTTACCATGATGTTACCAGTAAGAACAATTATCGAAGCACCAGTGAGGTCATGGAACACACAGAAAGCCGGGTAGCTCTTCCCAGGGACAGACCTTTACAGCCTGATTGGCAAAGCTTACCTTGTGCTGACACAGATACTAACTGTCTTATATTATATCTCCCCACCACAACCACCCCCGACCTAAGATCTTTTTCCGGTCATTCAATACTTCATACAGTCGCTTAATTAAGCAGGTTCATTACTATCCCAAATCCCTCGAGTCCTCAAATGTATAGGATCATTCAATTGGAGGCTTGTCTACCTATCCTGATCAAGTTATGCGTTGGACTGCAATTAAGTGTGTATCTATAATTTGAGGACAGTGGACTTGACTGTGGATCTCCTCTTGGAATTGATCTGGCCCTTGGCAGTAATCATTGAGTTCATCCCATTACGATGGTGATGAGTCATGATGCTCTCCTGAGACAAGGTTTGATTCCAGTGCATCATTCCTTCTAATGTGCTAATGCACTACCACCATTTTTGAATTGATATGTACTGCATAACTACACTACTATGTTGAGGTCTTTGATCTATGCTATTTAACTTTATTCCAACCCTGCCAAGTTTTTCGAGTAAAGCCATCTATTATAGTTGGTAGTATTGTTTTGTTCTTTCCAATATGTGTTTATTCTTAATCCATGAGACTTATACGTGGAGTCGATTACTTTTGGATGACAGAGAACTGAAATTTCTTTTACAGCTGATATAAAGCTAAGGCTTTTAGATTTCTCCCCATTAATAGCTCCATTGATAAATTACACTGGACTGCAGTGGAGTTGTAGAAAGTGAGGACTGCAGATGCTCGAGATCAAAGTCAAAAAACGTGGTGCTGGAAAAGCATAGCTGGTCAGGCAGCATTCGAGAAGCAGGAGAGTCGATATTTCAGGCATAAGGCGAAAGTAAGGACTGCAGATGCTAGAGATCAGTGTCAAGATTAGAGTGGTGCTGGAAAAGCACAGCAGGTCAGGCAACATCAAAGGAACAGGAAAATCGCTGTTTTGGGCAGGAGCCCTTCATCAGGAATGAGGCTGGGAGCCTCCGGAGTGGAGAGATAAATGGCAGGGGGGTGGGGCTGGGGAGAAGGTAGTAAAGAGTGCAATAGGTGGATGGAGATGGGGATAAAGGTGATAGGTCTGAGAGGAGAGTGGAACGGATAGGTGGGAAGGAAGATTGGCAGGTAGGACAGGTCATGAAGTGAGGGTGATGGTGATAGGTCAGATTAGAAGGTTGAGTGGATAGATGGGAAGGAAGATAGACAGGTAGGACAATTTAAGAGGGCAGAGCCTTGTTGAATGGTTGGATCTGGGATAAGGTGGGGGGAGGAGAGTTGAGGAAACTGGTGAAATTAGTGTTGGTACCATGTCGTTGGAGGGTCCAAAGCTGGAAGATGAGGCATTCTTTCTCCAGGCGTTGAGTGACTAGGATCTGGCGGTGGAGGAGGCCCAGGACTTGCATGTTCTTGACGGAGTGGGAGGGGGAATTGAAGTGATCAGCCACAGGTGTGTGTGGCCTGAAGATGTTCTTTGAAACGTTCTGCAAGTTGGCGTCCTGTCTACCCAATGCAGAGAAGACCACATCAAGATTAGCGGGCACAGTGGATGAGGTGTTTGGATGTGCAAGAAAATCTCTGCAAGATGTGGAAGGATCTTTTGGGGCCATGGATGGAGGTGAGTGGGGATGTGTGGGCACAGGTTTTATACCTCTTGCAGTTGTAAGGGAAGGTGCTGGGAGTAGAGGGTGAGTTGGTGGGGGGACTGTGCACCCGAGGGAGTCATGGAGGGAATGGTCTCTGCGGAATGCTGATAGGATTGTGGAGGGAAATATGTTTCTGGTGTTGGTGTCTGATTGTAGGTGATGGAAATGACGGAGGATGATGCGTTGTATCAGGAGATTGGTGGGGTGGAAAGGTGAGGATCAGGGGGGTTATATCCTTGTTGCGATTGGAGAGCTGGGGTTCAAAGATGGAGTTGCGGGAAGTGGAGGAAAGGTGCCTGAAGGGATTGTGGATCATGTGGGAGGGGAAATTACAGTCCTTAAAGTAGGAGGCCGTCTGGGAGTGGGGTAGTAGTTTAGTAAGACTTGAGAAGTCTGTATTCTTTTGTGCGAGGGTTTTGAATGTTTGTACTCTGTGTTTCCTTTCTTCCACTGTTTGGGAGGATACCTTGGTGAATTAATGACATGTTGGAACTCTGAATGGATCACAAAGTTCTCAAATGTCTTGTTGGCAAATTGTGGTCCATTATCAGACTGAACCACATCCAGGTTTCTATGAATAACAAATATTTTGTGTAGTGCTTTGACAACTGGGGCTATTGTACTGGAGTACAATTTCTTTACTTCAGTCCATTGGGAGTAATAGTTAACTATTATTAGGTACGGGATTCTGGATTAGTGGTGCTGGAAGAGCACAGCAGTTCAGGCAGCATCCGAGGGTACTGCTCCTTGGATGCTGCCTGAACTGCTGTGCTCTTCCAGCATCACTAATCCAGAATCTGGTTTCCAGCATCTGCAGTCATTGTTTTTACCTATTATTAGGTAAGGGCAGCCTTCAAACATAAGTTGATCACTCTCCATGTGTTCCCTTAGACTAGTGGGAAGGATTGTATGAATTATTTGCTCCTCGGATGCTGCCTGATCTGCTGTGCTTTTCCAGCACCACTCTAATCCAGACCCTGAATTATTTTCTTTGTAAGGCCGTAAGACACAGAATCACTATAGTGCAGAAGCAAACCATTCTGCCCATTGAGCCACACAGACCCATCCCCTACCCTATCCCTGCATAATCCACTTTGACTGCACACCCCTGAATACAATGGACAGTTTAGCATTGCCAATCCACCTAATGTGCACATCTTTGAACTGTGGGAGGAAACGAGAGGAAACCCATGGGGAGGGCCAAGGGTAAAATCGAACCCAGGATTCTGGTGTTGCAAGACAGAATTACTCACCACTGAGCCACTCTGCCATATGTCAGAGCATAAGTGGGCCATTCAGTCTATTGAGTCCATTCTGCCATTTAGTGAGATCTGATAATCCTCAATTCCATTCTTCTGCCTTTTCCCCATAACCCTTCATTCACTGACTTATTCAGGGAGTTATCTATCTCAGCCTTAAACATATTTAATGACCCAGCCTTGAGAGTCTTCTGAGTTAAAGAATTCCACAGATTCACCACACTCTGGGTGAAAGAATTCTGACCAAATCTGTCTTGAAGGTGCAACTCCTTACTCTGAGAATACGCCCTCCAGTCCTAGACTATCCCACAAAGGGGAACAACCTCTCCACATCTACCCTGTCAAGTCCCCAGAGAAACCTGTATGTTTCAATACCATCTCCTCTCATTCTTGAGTAATAAGCCCAACCTTTTCACGCTCTCCTCAGAAGAAAATCTCTCTTACTTGGGACTAACCGAGTGAACATTCTCTGGTGGCTACCAATGGCATATTCGCTTTGTGGCTAAGAATGATATATGATTGCGAATCCGTTATGAAACCTTCTACCTGCTTAGTGAGCTGGCCATCATATGGAAGCTCAAAGTCTAGCGCTATATTTGGTGTCCTTGAAGTATCTTGTCAAGGACATTGTTTCATAGCGAGGAAGGGATAATGAGTCTGTCACTAAAAACCAATAAGTCAATAGTGAAATGTTGTCTGTGTTAGAAATAGATTTTTATAATTAAGGCACTGAGTTTCTTTTCTGGATAGACTGTACAGTTCTGATGTATGGCAAGACATTCAGCATGGAGAAAGTGAGGACTGCAGATGCTGGAGATCAGAGCTGAAAAATGTATTGCAGGAAAAACGCAGCAGGTCAGGCAGCATCCAAGGAGCAAGGAGCAGGAGAATCGACGTTTCGGGCATAAGCCCTTCTTCAGGAACGTCGATTCTCCTGCTCCTTGGATGCTGCCTGACCTGCTGCGCTTTTCCAGCAACACATTTTTCAAGACATTCAGCATGCTTTTTCTGCTTGTCTCTGAGCAGTTTAAGCTTAGGTTGTGTTGTTGGCCATGATATTCTTGCTGTTTGAGTTTTCCTGATGTAAGATTCCCAACAGTCATTCTGGAGAGAATACTTGATAATGCCTGCAATTTTCTTGACACATTTTGGTCATATATGCAATTCTCATGACATGAAAACAAAACTGGTGTATTCATAAAGACATTTTTGCAAGTTATTTTTCATCAATTTTAGAACCATTGATTTACAATTGGTTTTTATAAGAACTTATGAGACCCAGTATGTAATCTCTCATGGGCCCAAGTGCTTCCTTTTCAGTCATTTGCATTTTGATTTTCTGTATCAGATAATGTTTGGGAAGCATAACATCATGGTTTTCATAGCATCTTATAATAAATGCTAGGAGAATAACTGTGGTTGAGATATCTGCAGCAAAAGTAGTCAGGATGGTAAAGGGCCAAGATATTGGAGAAAGTCAGCATTTTATGAACCTTCTCTTTTTAATGTGAATCCCAACACTAGTTTTGACCGTTTATGAGTAAATGTCTCAAGGTTTTGGTTGTGTTTGTCAAATAGCATAAACATTTTCATAACTGATTTACGATTCCTAGAAGTCTGAATTTGGAGTGGGAAATTCTTTCACTGTCTGTGTTTTTGTCCATTTTTGTCAACAATATCTCCCAGTAATTGGATAGAGTCTTTAGGGAATTCACATTTCCCATTGATTGGGGGCCTTGCTATCTGCAACCTTTTCCTGATTATTGTATGTACTGTTGGGTTATGAATTTCCATCATTTCTACATGGCTCGAAATATTTGTTATTCATTCAGTAGACTTTGACAGTTGAGCCAGTATTTATTGCCCATCCCTTGAGAAGGTGGTGGTGAGCTGCCTCCTTGTACTACTGAATTGTTTTGGTGTAGTTATACCCACAACACAGTTAGGGAGGATTTGGGCCCAATAAAGGAATCGTGACATTTCCAAGTCAGGAGGGAAATTGCAGGTGGTGGTGTTTCCATGTGTGTTCTGCTCTTGTCCTTCCAAATGGCAGTGGTCATAAGTTTGGAAGGAGCTGTCTTAGCAGTACCATCTATATGGCATCTAACACCCTCCAATTCTTGTAGAATGCTTGACATAGTCAGTTTGATGATATCTGGAGGCGAAGCAATTCTAAAGGGCAATCTGTTGAAATAATATCTTCCAAAGAAAGTGACGAATATGGCAGAGAGTTTGGACTTGTCATCTACTGGAATGTAGCAGAAACTAGACCTAGAAATTGGAGGTGTCGTGGCCAGCAAAGAAAATTATCTCAGAATAAAATGGGATCTTGATTCAATGGGCCAATGGGCTGTGGAGTTACAGATGGAGTTTAATTTAGGTTAATGTGAGGTGCTGCATTTTGGAAAGGAAATTAGGGCAGGACTTATACACTTAATGGTAAGGTCCTGGGGAATGTTGCTGAACAAAGAGACCTTGGAGTGCAGGTTCATAGTTCCTTGAAAGTAAAGTTGCAGGTAAGTAGGATATTGAAGACGGCGTTTGGTATGCTTTCCTTTATTGGTCAGAGTATTGAGTACAGGAGTTAGGAGGTCATATCGTGGCCGTACATATCATTGGTTAGGCCACTTTTGGAATATTGTGTGCAATTCTGGTTTCCTTCCTATCGGAAGGATGTTGTGAAACTTGAAAGGGTTCAGATTTACAAGGATGCTACCAGGGTTATAGGATTTGATCTATAGGGAGAGGTTGAGTAGTTTGGGGCTGTTTTCCCTGGAGCATTGGAGGCTGAGGGGTGACCTTATAGAGGTTTATAAAATCATGAGGGGCATGGATCATGTAAGTAGACAAGGTTCTTTCCCTGGGGTGGTAGAGTCCAGAATTAGAGGACACAAGCTTAGGGTGAGAGGGGAAAGATTTAAAAGGGACCTAAGGGGCAACCTTTTCATACTGAGGATGGTGCATGTATGGAATGAGCTGCCAGGGGAAGCGGAGCAGGCTGGTACAATTACAACATTTAAAAGGCGTCTGGATGGGCACATGAATAGGAAGGGTTTAGTGAGATATGGGCCAAGTGCTGCCAAATGGGACGAGATTAATTTAGGATATCTGGTTGGCATCGAGGAGTTGGATCGAAGGGTCTCTTTCCATGCTGTCCATCTTTATGACTTTATGAATCGAATTAGAATAAGGTTTTATTGTCACATGTACGCAAGTATAGGGATATAGGAGTACTGTTAAAAGTGTACAAAGTCACCATTCCCAGCACCATCATAGGCACAAAACTAACTAGGTACAAAACCTTACATACAAAATCCAAAAATAAAGAAATAAATTAGAAGTTCAACATTACAGTCCTTCCTTAGCCATTGGCCTGAAGTCGCTCCACACCGGCTGTTCTTCCCGAGAGGGCTCACTATCCCTGCACAGCTGACCACTGTCCGGACTCTCCAACCCCTTCACCGCTGACCACCGTCTGTACTCTCCATCCCCTTCACCGCTGACCACTGTCCGAACTCTCCATCCTCTGCACCGCTGACCAACATCTGGACTCTCCAAACCCTTCACCGCTGATCACCATCCAGACTCTCCACCCCCTTCACCGCTGACCACCGTCTGGACTTTCCATCCCCTTCACCACTGACCACCGTCTGGACTTTCCATCCCCTTCACCGCTGACCACCGTCTGGACTCTCCATCCCCTTCACCGCTGACCACCGTCTGGACTTTCCATCGCCTTCACCGCTGACCACTGTCCGAACTCTCCATCCCCTTCACCGCTGACCACCGTCTGGACTTTCCATCTCCTTCACCGCTGACCACCATCTGGACTCTCCACCCCTCCACCGATGACAATTGTCCGAACTCTCCATCCTCTTCACTGCTGACCATTGTCTGAACTCTCCATCCCCTTCACCGCTGACCATTGTCCGAACTCTCCATCCCCTTCACACTGACCATTGTCCAAACTCTCCATCCCCTTCACGCTGACCATTGTCCGAACTCTCCATCCCCTTCACCGCTGACCACCATCAGAACTCTCCATCCACTTCATTGCTGACCATTGTCTGAACTTTCCATCCCCTTCACCGCTGACCACCGTCCGAACTCTCCACCCCTCCACCGCTGACGACCGTCCAAACTCTCCATCCCCTTCACCGCTGAGGTGGATTATTGCAGTCACTGCCTTATTGAATTGTGTAAGATTAATGCATTTCCGGTTTAAGAATCCATAAACAGGACTGTCCCAGCAGACCCTCTGTTTCTGCCTGCTTCTGCCCCACAGAATACATCTTCGACCTCGCATCAATTATCTTGTCCCAGGGTCCCATCTGTTTCCACTACACAGTGATTCCTCTGACACTTTACGTGAGTTTCAGAGTTTCCAGTTTCCCGGCTCCAGCCACCTCCTCTTTACCATGGATGTGCCATCTCTTTACACATCCTTCCCCTATAAGGATGGTCATGATGTGGAGGAGTGGTGTTGGACAGGGGTGGACAAAGTCAGAAGTCACACGACACCAGGTTATAGTCCAACAGGTTTATTTGAAACCACAAGCTTTCAGTACAATGCTCCAAAAGTTCTAGCTCCACCTATCATACACTCCTCCCCTCCCTTGTCCACCTTCCACAAGGATCATTTCCTCTGGGACACCCTGGTCCACTCCCAACGCACCCCACAGCCCAATGGCACCTTTCCCTGCAACTGCAGGAGGTGTAACACTTAATCGCTTACTTCCTCCCTCCTCAGTATGCAAGGGCCTAAGCACATCCTTTAGATAAAGCAGCGCTTTACCTCCATTTCACTCAACCTCGTCGGATGCTGCCTGAATTGCTGTGCTCTTCCAGCACCACTGATCCAGAATCTGGTTTCCAGCATCTGCAGTCATTGTTTTTACCTCTTTTCACTCAACCTAGTCAACTGCATTTGCTGCTCACAATGTGGTCTCCTCTACATTGGGGAAACAAAGCATAGACTGGGCGATCACTTCGCAGAACACCTACATTCTGCTCAAAGAAGAAAGACCCTTAGCTTCCAGTTGCCTGCCACTTTAAGACACCACCCTGTTCCCTGGCCAACATCTCTGTCTCAGGCTCGCTGCAGCACTCCTTTGTTGTTCTTGCTGAAGAACAACACCTCATTTTCCCCTTGGGAAACCTACAGCCTCCTGAGCTCAATATTAAGTTCAACAACTTTAGGGCTTGAGCTACTCCCATGTCTTTACCTAAACCCCATTTTCCAGACATTGTTATCACATAATCTGCTATTACACACAACTCATTGTTAGCCACTGGATTAGTGGTGCTGGAAGAGCACAGCAGTTCAGGCAGCATCCAAGGAGCAGCCACTGACAGTCCCTACTAATAGCTATTCATTGTCCTAGACTAACTGTTATCCACTCCTTTACCTGTCCAACTGCTCTCCTCTCTCTTTGGGTTCTAGCTCCACCTATCATATACTCCTTACCCTCTTGCCCCACCCTATCTTCTGCATAAAGATCAACATTTTCTGAGCAACCATCAGTCCTGAGAAAGGGTCACTGGATTTAACTCTGATTTCTCTGCACAGATGCTGAGAGACCTGCTGACATTTTGCTTCTAGTTAAATTGCATCTAAGCTACATGTTGTCTCATGTGAGACATCAGGTTCAACTTAAGAAAAGTATAACCTGAGCTCTAGTTAGGTCACACTACCCAACTTTTGAAGAACACGTGGAAAATAAATTAACATCTCCCAAAATAACTTCCAAGAAAAGTTCTTTGTATGCTGAAAGGCAGAGCTTATTTTGTGAAATCAAAAACCCATTCAGGTACTAATTTGCCTTATTATAACAATGTTAGCCTGTTCTTGCTGGCTACCTCTCTGCCAGATGACTAGTCAATTTGTTGTAAGCTTACATTGCAACCACACATCTGAAACAAACCCTCATTTTCATTGTACAGAGTGTCTAAGCTGTCAAACTCCTCTGTCTCTACTCCAACTATCACTATTTTTTGATCTGGACAAAAGATAGAAGCCTTGACCACACCAGTTCTCAGTTTAGTGCTGTTGGAAAGTGCCATGCCATAATTTATTTTTATTCTCTCAGGGGACATAGGAGTTGCGAGCTGACCAGCATTTTATAGCCTGTTCCTAGTTGCCCTTGAGAATGTGGTGAGCTGGCTTCTCAAACTGCTTCAGGTAACATCCTGTAGATTGCCCCACAATGCCCTCAGGGAGGGCATTCCAAGGTTTCGATCCAGCAACAGTGAAGAAACAGTAATAAAATTCCAAGTCAGGATGATGAGTGGCTTGGAGGGAAACTTGAAGGTGATGGTGTTCCCATGTAACTGCTATCCTTGGCCTTCTAGATGGAAGTGGTTATGGGTTTCGAAAGTGCTGTGTATTTCTGGTGTGAAATCTTTGGTGTATTTCTGAAATGCATTTTGTACATTGCTGCTACTGCATTGGTGGTGAAGGGAATGAACAATTGTGGATATGATAGCAATGAAACATGCTGTTTTGTCCTGGATGGTGTCGAGCTTTTTGAGTGTTGTTGGAGCTGCACCCATCCAGGCAAGTGGAAAGTATTCCATCACAATCCTGACTTGTGCCTTGTATATGGTGGACAGGCTTTGGGTAGTCAAGAGGTGAGATACTCATTACAGGATTCCTGGCCTCTGATCTGCTCTGTGTTTATGTGAGTCCAGTTGAGTTTCTGGTCAAAGTAACACCTAGTATATAGATTATGGAGGATTCAGTGATGGTAACACTGGTCAATGCCAAGGGAGAAGATGGTTAGAATGTCACTTATTGGTGATGGTCATTGCGTGGTATTTGTGCCGTGCTAATATTAATTGTCATTTGTCAGCTGAAGCCTGAATGTTGTCCAGATCCTGTTTCATTTGAACATGGTCTGCTTCAGTATCTGAGGAGTCACAAATGGTGCTGAATATAATGCAATCATTATCAAGTATCCCCACTTCTGACCTTATGATGGAGGGAAGGTTTTTGATGAAGCAGCTGAAGATGGTTGGGCCCAGGATACTTCTCTGGGAAACACTTGCAGAGGTATCCTGGAACTGAGATGACTGGCGTCCAATAACCACTACCATCTTCCTTTGTGCCAGGTATAACTCCAACCAGCAGCGTGTTTGCCTCTGATTTCCATTGATTCCAGTTTTGCTCAGGCTCCTTGATGCCACAAATGGTCAAATGCAACCTTGATGTCAAGGACTGTCACTTTCACCTTACCTCTAGAAGTCTATGTTTGAAGCAAGGCTGTAATGAGATCAGAAGCTGAGTGACCCTGGCAGAATCCAAACTGGGTGTCACTGAGCTGGTTATTGCTGAGCAGGTGCTGCTTGATAACACTGTTGATGACACAGTCCATCATTTTACTGGAGCAGTAGTTGGCCAAGTTGGATTTGTCCTGTTTTTTTTGTGGACAGGATATACCTGGTCAATTTTCTACATTGTTAGGTAAATGTCAGTGGCTCTGAGTGCAGAAAAGTCTTCTATTCTAATGCCTGAATGTTGTCAGGGCCATAGCCTTTGCACTATCCATTGCTTCCACCATTTGTTGATATCATCTGGAGTGAATTGAGTTTGCCAAATCCTGGAATCTATGATGTTATGAACTACTGGAGGACACCCAGATGGATCATCCACCTGGTACTTCTGATTGAAGATCGTTGTGAATGCTTCTGCCTTAACATTTGCACTGATTTGTGGAGCCCTCCTCCAGTGAGTTGTTTAATTGCTACCACCATTCATGACTGGATGTGATAGGACTGCAGAGCATAGATTTGATCTGTTGGTTCTGGGAAGCTTAGCTCTACAATTCAGTTTTCAGTGCCGCTCCTGGTGTGCCCTCCTACAATTGCTAGGGCTAATTTCCTAGCTTGATGGTAATGGTAGAGTGGGGATTTGCCAGATCATGAGGTTGTAGATTGTGCTGGTGTACACTTCTGCTGAAGTTGATGGCCCACAGTACCTCATGGATGCCCAGTTTTGACTTGGTAGTCGTGTTCAAAGTCTGTCCAATTTAGCACAGTGATAGTGCCACAGTACACGATGGATGGTATTCTCAATGTGAAGGTGGGACTTTGTCCGTATGAAGACTATGTAGTGGTCACTCTTACTGATACTATCATGGCCAGATGCATCTGCAGCTGGCCAATTGGTAAGGATGGGGTCAAGTATGTTGATTCCTGCAGACCCAGTCTAGCAGCTGCGTCCTTAAGGATCCAACCAACTCAATCAATCGTGTAGCTGCCACACCACTCTTGATGGACATTGAAGACCCCTATCAAGGATATATTTTGTGCCCTTTCCGCCCTCAGTGCTTCCTCCAATTATTGTTCGACACAGAGATGTTCTGATTCATTACCTGAGGGAGGATTGTATCTGCAGCTTTCTTTACCCATGTTTAACCTGATGCCATGAGACTTCATGAGGTTCAGGACTCCCAGGGCAACTCCCTCCTGAGTCTATACCATTATACTACTAGCAGAGATGCCAATGAGACAGGACATATCCAGGGATGGCGATGGTGGTGTCTGGGACATTGGCTGTAAGGTATAATTCTATGAGTACGTCTGGGTCAGATTGTTGCTTGACAACTCTCCAAATTTTGACACTAGCCCCCAGCTGTTAGGAAGGAGGACTTTTCAGGTCCAACAGGGCTGTTCTTGCTGTTGTCATTTCCTGTGTCCAGTTAAAATCAGGTGGTCCGTCTGGTTTCATTTCTTTGTTGAGACTCCATAGCGATAAATACAACTGAGTGGCTTGCTAGGCCATTCACAGGGCATTTGAGGGTAACCACAATGCTGTAGGTCTGGAGTCATGTGTAAGCCAAAGTAGGTGAGAATGGCAGATTTCTTCCCTTAAAGGGCATTAGTGAATCAGATGGGCTTTTCCAGCAACTGGCAGTGGTTTGATAGTCATCATTAAATTCTTAATTTCGGATTTTGTTTCAAATTGAATTCAAATTCCACAATTCAAAGTCTGGTCGCTAGAGCATCAGCTGAGTTTTCTGGAATAATAGTCTAGCAGTAATACCACAAGGCTCCTGCATCCCCTGTGATGCTGTAGTTGCTTGAATGGCCCATGGTATGAGACCACACAAATTATCAATCAACTTGACAGTGACATATAGTGGTAATTTTAAAGACTAGGTGGTAACAAACATAGAGATATTTAAAATCCATTTATTAATCCTTCTTTCATTTTTCTGTTCAGCTTCAAAGGTCGTTTACTCTGGCTTCACTAGAGTAGCCCTTTAATTCTGAATGCTTCCACAGTATGCTGTTCTATTTATTCCTATTAGCTTTCCACTCCCTGTCTTTTTATAAAATCTCTGACCATCTCCCTTTAATTTCTTTGTATGTATGTGTCTCATTTTATATCATGCTTTTTTTTCCTATTGGCTTTGAATTAATTCTCATTTCCCCTTCCCCCACCTCACCCTAGTTCCAAACTTCCAGCTCAGCACTGTCCCCATGACTTGTCCGGACTTGTCCTACCTGCCTATCTCCTTTTCCACTATCCACTCCACCCTCTCCTCCCTGACCTATCACCTTCTTTCCAGCATCTGCAGTCATTGTTTTTGCCTCTTTGAATTATTTCTGACTTAGTTTCTACCTCTGCCTCTATGTCTTTTCTTGTCTATATGTGCATTGTGTCTCTCTAAATTCCTTTCCCCTTCTTTCTCCCTAGTTAAATAAAACAAGTACACAATAATCCATTCTATTCTACATTGCATACCACTGTTGCTGATCAGTCCTTGCCTTTGTCTGAATAATTGAGTTTCTTTATTGCTGCTGTGAGTTTATTTAAATTGGATCCACTTGTTTTTGAAAGGTTGTGGATGAATAGAGCTGGTTGCAGCTTTGCATTAATGTATTATTTGCACCAGTTCGCTTTCTCTGGAAAATCAGGTTTTGTAATGACGTAATTAACAGAGGATTGCCTTTCCACCTGTACCAATTCTACCAGCAACAGGAAGAACTGCTATTCCAGCCTAACATTGTGAGGGAAAAAGACAGTTTAAGGGAGAAATTAGATTCCCTACAGTATGGAAACAGGCCCTTCGGCCCAACAAGTCCACACCGACCCTCCAAAGAGTAACCCACCCAGACCCATTTCCCTCTGACTAATGTGCCTAACACTACGGGCAATTTAGCAATTCACCTCACCTGCACATCTTTGGGCTGTGGGAGGAAACTGGAGCACCCAGAGGAAACCCACGCAGACACGGGGAGAATGTGCAAACTCCACAGAGACAATCACTCGAGGCTGGAATCAAACCTGGAACCCTAGTGCTGTGAGGCAGTATTGCTAACCACCGTGCCACCCCCTACTGTAAATAGACAAGAGGAGGAAAAGGTATGGAAACAGACAAATTCAGGTTGTTCTGCTATAATGTGCATTTCATTAACGTGAATTCGCCATAACGCAATTGACGAATTGGGGACACTGTTTCCAAAGCGCAAACTTTGCAAGTGTGTCTTGATTGTAATGTGATTCCAGCCTGATTAGTATACATGATGCTGCTATTAGGCAATTCTCTTATAACACAGGATTGCATGAGAACGGAACTGCCACGTTATAGCAGAACTGACTGTACTTACAAATGAGTGCACACACACTTTGCAAAACCAGAGGAAAAAGGAAGATGGACAAAAAGGGACACGCACATACAAAAACGATGAGGAGATAAAAAAAAAAGAGATGACAAGAAGAAGACAAGTGAGAAGGAGAAAACCACACACTTTTCCTGAAAAGATTACTGAAGCACAACAGCTAGGACAAGACAGAGACAAGTGAATAAATAGGAAAGAAGTTAAGAACAAAGCAAGAGAGTGAAAATAACTGGAGCATGTAAGAGAAATACAATTTTACAAAGACTCAAATGAGGAAGTAAAGGGCAAGTGTTACTCAAACAGGCAAAGGATGAAAGGAAAAGTGAGAGCCAGGGAAAGAGAAAATTAATGGTCACTAACCTCTCAATATGGACCGAAAGCACTAGCTTTCGGAGTGCCGCTCCTTCATCAGGTGGTTGTGGAGTAGAAGACCGTAGGACACAGAATTTATAGCAAAGGTTTATAGTGTGATGTAACTGAAATTATACATTGAAAAACAATCTAGGTCTTTTTTTAATTTATAGCTTCAGTTACATCACACAATAAACTTTTGCTATAAATTCTGAGTCCTATGATCCTATACTCCACAACCACCTGATGAAGGAGCAGCGCTCTGAAAGCTAGTGCTTCCAAATAAACTTGTTTGACTATAACTTGGTATTGTGTGATTTTTAACTATGGACATCATGACAGATATATTGATGAGTTTGAGGACATGTAGGCTTTATTTTTCACAGAACAGTAAGGGTGCATGTAGCCTGCAAACTATAGAACAGAAACATGAAAATCTATCGTGGATATTGGAAATCTGAGAATTTCAAACCCTCCAAACCCTTTCTATTCATATACCCATCTAGATTCCTCTTAAATGTTGCAATTGTACTTGCCACCACCACTTCCTCTGGCAGCTCATTCCATACATGTACCACCCTCTGAGTGAAAAGGTTGCCCCTTAGGTGTCTTTTATATCTTTCCCCTCTCACCCTAAACCTGTGCCCTCTAGTTCTGGACTCCCCGACTGCTATCCATGCCGCTCATGATTATATAAACTTCTATAAGGTCACCCCTCAGCCTCCGATGCTGCAGGGAAAACAGCCCTAGCCTATTCAACCACCCCTAGAGCTCAAATCCTCCAACCCTGGCAACATCCTTGTAAATCTTTTCTGAACCCTGTAAAGTTTCACAACATCTTTCTGATAGGAAGGAGACCAGAATTGCATGCAATATTCCAACAGTGGCTTAACCAATGTCCTGTACAGCCGCAACATGACCACCCAACTCCTGTACTCAATACTCTGACCAATAAAGGAAAGCATACCAAATGCCTTCTTCACTATCTTACCTACCTGCGACTTTATTTAACACCCACAGTGTTATTATGAAGGGAGATCCAGGTTTTTGACTCAGTGCCAGTAAAGGAGCGGCAGTATAGTTGCAAGTCAGGATGATTTTTTTAAAAACTAGCCTCTCCTTAAATATAGTCAATGGATAAATGGAGCCAAGGCTTTTTCTGTGTTTCACGTACTAAACTTGCTTCATCGATAATATGAGCATTTCTTTAAGTCATACACATCTGTGTGAGTAGTGAAAAAAGTTACCTTTGACACTCTTAAAGCATCGTACCAAACTGAGGAATACAAACTAAAACAATAACTTCAGTCATTGAAAATCTGAAACTAAAACAGAAATTGCTAAAGAACTCAGTGTGATAGTGGAGGCAGCAGACAAGTCAGCAATTTAAGTGCAAGTCTTGATCGCTTTGCCCCTCTTTCTTTTAATTTCAAAAAATGTACTTTATTCTTAAAAAAAATCTTTGTACAGTCATAAACACAGTTCGATTCTGTATGGTAGCATATGAAGAAAGCAAACAATCATTAGAGTTTGACTCCATCCAAACAAACCAAGGGCACTCCTACCATGAACCAGATTATACTTACATGCATTTGAGGCACCAGGAGGGTCCAACAACTGAACAGACCTCCATTTCATTTCAGCAAGACCTCAGACAGTGGTCTTTCCCCACCGTGCCTTGGTGACAGCTGCCCCAAGCTTTAGTGCCTCCCTCAGCACATAGTCCTTGAGCTTGGAATGTGCCAGTCTGCAACACTAGTTTGGGATTAACGCTGGAAGACCAACAGATTTCAGGCAGACCAAAGAGCATCTTTCACCGAGTTGATGGTCCTCTCGGTGGAGCTGATGTTTGTCTCGGTGTGCGTACCAGCGAACAGACCGTAGAGCACGGAAATGCCTGGGTTAAATCTTGACAACAACCACTGCATCTTTCTCCAGGCTTCGTTTCCAAAGGCATGTTCCTCAAGGAGATGTGTGACCGTTTCAATCTTCACAGCCGCTTCAAGGGCAGCATGTGGTGGTGCACCTGTTTTCTTTCACCTGTTTTCTTTCAATAACAGGGAATGACAAAGTTCCTATGCTCAATGTGACAAATGTGTTCAAATCCACACCCAGAATGAGGGTGACCAGACAGAAAAATGCTGCCCCTGTATATGAGTGCGAGAGAATCAGTGAGGAACTGCATCTTCAATCACTGATTACGATTCTGTCCTGTTGCTTGTATTGCTGGTTGGATAGGGGTATTGCTGAGTTTGAGTTTCAGACAATCGGGGCTCATGGTGTAGCGGTGTTGCTTCTAGAGCTGCGAGCTTTCCTGCCATCCTTCCACCTAGTGCTAGTTTGAATTTTGCTGTTGAGATGCGAGTGAATGCATTATTTGTTTTTTTTTTGGCATGTAAACATGGGGGAGCCTGAAAATAGTGCCTGGAACAGTCAGAACTATAATGACATTGCATATACGCAACCTGTGTATGCTAGCGGAAAAACATATTTGCATCTCTCGTTTCCTTGAGGCTATAACCTCAGGATTCAGATCAGATTTTCTTTCTTAATTTTGCTTTGCCTTCTCACAATGTTAATGCTGTTTATTGATCATGCACAGGCTTAAAAAGTCCTGTCAAGTATAAAGGAAACCTGATATTTAACCTGGTAAATAACAATGTTATAGTTTATTTTGTGTGGGAGGTGGCAACAATAAATCCCATGGCTGCTGAGTGAGTGGGGTTGAGAGGAATACTGGGTATCATTAAGGATATTTACCTCTAAATAATGTAACAATAACCATTTGTGAATGCCACCTTTTTAAACATACCTCTGTACGTAAACTTTTGTAAGGCTGCTTGTTGCAATGGTAGTGTCCTGATCTCTGGGCCTGAAGGCCCTGGTTCAAGTCTTACCTGGTCCAGAGGTTTGTTATAATACATCTGAACAGGTTTTTTTTTTATTTAGATTCCCTACAGTGTGGAAACAGGCCCTTCGGCCCAACCAGTCCACACCGACCCTCCGTAGAGTAACCCACCCAGACCCATTTCCCTATAAGAATGCACCTACTACTATTAGCAGTTTAGCATGGCCAATTCACCTGGCCTGCAGGAGGAAATCCACACAGACACGGGGAGAATATGCAAACTCCAGAAAGAGAGAGTCGCCCGAGGCTGGAATTGAACCTGGGACCCTGGTGCTGTGAGGCAGCAGTGCTAACCACTGAGCCCTGGTTGATGAAAAACAACTGTAGAGTTCTGTAATTGTGTTGTCTTCTCTTTCTAAAGAAGGAAACCCTAGAAAGATTCAACACCAATGTAATAAAACAGATTGGTGAGAATCAGAATGGTGCTTGTGGTGGGGCAGAAATTGGTTTTGCCCTTTGTGTGTTGACTGTTCAGGACCATAATGCTTACCTTTTTATTGCGTCTACATCAAATGCATTAAATGAGAATACTGTCTGTTATATAGTAGGAACAGAAGTGAGGTTAATGTAAGAAACTCAGGTAAACTAGGATTTTAGAAATAACTTGGATTTATATAGCACCTTGCACTAGGTTATTGGAGGTCAGTCATCTCAGCTTCAGGAGTTCCTCAGGGTAATGCCCTAAGCCCAACCATTCAGCTGCTTAATTAGTTACCTTCCAACTGTCATAAAGTCAGAAGTGGGGATGTTTGATGATTTCACAATGTTGAGCATCGTTTGTGCTTCCTTAGATACTGAAGCAGTTGATATTCAAATGCAGCAAGATCTGGGCAATATTCAGACTTGGGCTGACAAGTGACAAGTAACATTTAGTCAGAGTCCTACAGCACGGAGACAGGCCTTTTGGCCCAAACTAGTCCATGCTGATCGAAATGTCCAACCATGCTAACCTCATTTCCCTGAACTTGGCCCATATCCTTCATTTATTTGTCCAAAAGCCTTTTAAATGTTGTAAATATACCAGTCTCAACCACTTCTTTTGGCACCTCATTCCATATGAGTACCACACTCTGTGTATAAAATCTGCCCTTCAGGTTCACTCATTCTTTCCTCTCTAACCTTAAACTGATGCCATCTAGTCCTTGACTTCCCAACCCTGGGAAAAAGATTGAGTGCATTCACCCCATCCATGTCTGTCATGATCTTATACACTTCTATAAGTCCCCCCTCAGTTTCCTACGCTCTAAAGAAAAAAAAGCCTTAGCTTGTCCAACGTCTCCCTGTAACTCAGACCATTGAGTCTTGGCAACATCCTTGTAAATTTTTTCTGCACACTTCCCAGTTTGATAACTTCCTATAGCAAGGTGACCAAAACTGAACACAATACTCCAAGTGTGGCCTCACCAACGCCTTGTACATCTGCAAGATAACTTCCCAACTTCTATACTCAGTGCTGAAGGCCAGTGTGCCAAAAGCTTTTTCACTGCCGTGTCTACCTTTGACTCCACTTTCA
>NC_057727.1:15112224-15208435 GCF_004010195.1 Chiloscyllium plagiosum | reverse complement strand
TTATGGCAGATATAATCCGCAGTAACCCTTAAACTCTCTTTAAACTCCCACATCTGACAAGAAGTACATATCACTGCAAAGGCCATTTTTGGTCCTTCACAATCTACAGACCCAGAAAATAACACCGTCTTATTCCTCTACAAACACTGCACCAGGTTAAATTAATAATTATGGCTTATATTTTAAGTTTAATCATCCTTCACAATCTACAGACCCAGAAAATAACACCGTCTTATTCCTCTACAAACACTGCACCAGGTTAAATTAATAATTATGGCTTATATTTTAAGTTTAATCAAAAGACTTATCTCCAAAAACATATAATCAAGAAAGAACCCACTGTACTCACTAATACAGCCTTTCTCTTGGACAGACTTTAAACAACAATTAACTTATCTGATTCCTTGTTGTGAACTTCGCCCAAACCGGTTCCTCCAAGATTAATTGTGAAATTCACTGTTTGTTAATTTTTCCAGATGCACTCCGATGTCCAGCGATACATGAATTCAAAAACAGCAAAGGCAGTAACTGTGCAGGTTCTCTCTCTCTCTCTCGCTCTCCTCCACTGTCCTCACCATGTGCTTCCTTTGTCTGCTCTTCTCCATTTTAAAAGTGCTGTTGTTTTAACTTTTGTTTTCCAAAGTTCCAAAACAATGCAACAGCATATAAAACCGTAATTGCTGCTCCTGAAATTTGAGGAAATCACCTCCAGCACCTAAAATACCTCAAAAAAAGGAGCAGCTCTTACAGACAGAAATTTTTCCTGTCCTCCATCTTGGATTACCTCTTTGTTCAGCAACACTCCATAGGACCTTACCATTAGTTGTATAAGTCCTGCTAAGATTTGCTTTCCCAAAATGCAGCGCCTCACGTTTATCTAAATTAAACTTCATCTGCCACTTCTCAGCCCATTGGCCCATCTGGCCAAGATCCTGTTGTGATTTGAGGTAACCTCCTTCGCTGTCCACTACATCTCCAATTTTTGTGTCATCAGCAAACTTACTAACTCTACCTCTTATGCTCACATCCTAATCATTAATATAAATGATGAAAAGTATTGGACCCAGCACCGATCCTTGTGACACTCCACTGGTCACAGACCTCCAGTCTGAAAACAACCCTCCACTACCACCCTCTGTCTTCTACCTGTGAGCCAGTTCTGTATCCAATGGCCAGTTCTCCCTGTATTCCATGATATCTAACCTTGCTCACCAGTATCCCATGGTGAACCTTGTTGAACGTCTTACTGAAGTCTATATAAAGATCACATCTACCATTCTGCCGTCATCAATCCTCTTTGTTACTTCCTCAAAAAACTCAATCAAATTTTAGATTAGATTACTTACAGTGTGGAAACAGGCCCTTCGGCCCAACAGGTCCACACTGATCCGCCGAAGCGCAACCCACCCATACCCCTACATTTACCCCTTACCTAACACTGCGGGCAATTTAGCATGGCCAATTCACCTGACCTGCACATCTTTGGACTGTGGGAGGAAACTGGAGCATCCGGAGGAAACCCACGCAGACAGGGGGAGAACTTGCAAACTCCACACAGTCAGTTGCCTGAGGCAGGAATTGAACCCTGGTCTCTGGCGCTGTGAGGCAGCAGTGCTAACCACTGTGCCACCGTGCCGCCCACCAGTAAGTTTGTCAGACATGATTTCCCACACATAAAGCTATGTTGACTATCCCTAATCAGTCATTGCCTTTCCAAATACATGTACATCCTGTCCCTCAGGATTCCCTCCAACACCTTGCCCAACACCAACATCAGGCTCACTGGTCTATAGTTCCCTGGCTTGGCCTTACCACCCTTCTTAAAAAGTGGCAAGACGTTAGCCAACCTCCAGTCTTCCAACACCTCACCTGTGACTATCGATGATATAAGTATCTCAGTAAGAAGCCCAGCAATCACTTCCCACAGAGTTCTAGGGTGCACCTGATCAGGTCCTGGGGATTTATCCACTTTTATGCATTTCAAGACATCCAGCACTTCCTCATCTGTAATATGGATATTTTTCAAGATATCACCATTTATTTCCTTACAGTCTATATTTTCCATATCCTTTTCCACTGTAAATACTGATGCAAAATACTCATTTAGAGAGCACAGCAATCCAGGCAGCATCCAACGAGCAGCTTGTTGGATGCTGCCTGAACTGCTGTGCTCTTCCAGCACCACTGATCCAGAATCTAGTTTCCAGCATCTGCAGTTATTGTTTTTACCACCTTGATCTTTGAGGGGCCCTATTGTCTCCCTACTTACCCTTTTGGCCTTAATGTAGTTGTAAAAACCCTTTGGATTCTCCTTAACTCTATTTGCCAAAGTTATCTCGTGTCCCCTTTTTGCCCTCCTGATTTTTCTCTTAAGTATACTCCTACTGCCAATAGCCAATGTTGTCCCATTGTTTAGGAAGGGTAGCAGGCATAATCCTGGAAATTACAGGCCTGTGAGTTTCACGTCAGTGGTAAGGAAATTATTGGAAAAGATTCTCAGTGACATATATGCATTTAGAAGCAAATGGACCTATTTGCGATAGACAGTATGGTTTTGTGCGGGAAAGGTCATGCCTCACTAATTTGATCAAGCTTTTTGACATTCTCCTATGCTTTCTGCTACTCCATCAATATTTGTGTTATCTGCAAACTTGCTGATCATACCAATAGTGCCCTCTTCCAGATCATTTATGTATATCATAAACAACAGTGGCCCCAGCACTGATCCCTGTGGAACACCATTGGTCACCTTTCTCCATTTTGAGAAACTCCCTTCAACTACTACTGTCTGTCTCCTGTTGCTCAACCAGTTCTTTATCCATCTAGCTAGAACATCCTGTGCACCATGTGACTTCAGCTTCTCCATTAGTTTACCATGGGGAACCTTAACCTAACTAAAGTCCATGTATATGACATCTACAGCCCTTCCTTCATCTATCAGCTTGGTCACTTCCTCAAAAAACGTTGTTAAGTTGGTCAGGCACAATCTCCCCCACACAAAAGGTTGTTGCCTATCACTGATAAGCCCATTCTTTTCCAAATATAAATAGATTTTATTCCTCAGTACCTTCTCCAACAACTTTCCCACCACTGACTTCAGGCTCACTGGTCTGTAGTTACCTGGAATATTCCTACTACTCTTCTTGTACAGGGGGACAACCTCACTTGTGTTTAAGGATGCTACAAAGATTATCTGTCAGGGTCCGAGCTATTTCCTCTCTCACTTCCCTCAGCAACCTGGGATCGATCCCATCCGGTGAGCTGGCCAGATGGATACAGAACTGTCTTAGTCATAGGAGACAGAGGGTAGCAGTAGAAGGATGTTTTTCTGAATGGAGGATTGTGACTAACGGTGTTGCACAGAGATCAGTGCTGGAACCTCTGCTGTTCATGATCTGCATGAATGATTTGGAGGAAAATGTAGCTGGTCTAATTAGTAAGTTTGTGGGCAATACAAAGATTGGTGAAGTTGCGGATAGGGAGGATTGTCAGAGGATATAGGTCAGTTGGAGGTATGGGCAGAAAAATGGCAGATGGAGTTAAATCTGGACAAATTTGAGGTGATGAATTTTGGAAGGTCAAGTATGGATGGAAATTATACAGTGAATGGCAGAACCCTTAGGAGTATTGATATGCAGAGGGATGTGGGTGTGCAGGTCCATAGATCACTGAAGGTGGCAGCGCAGGTCGATAAGGTAGTAAAAAAGTTGAAAAGTGTGGCCCTGGAAAAGCAGTTTAAGCAACATCTGAGGAGCAGGAGGATCGACATTTTCGACAGGATGTAGATCAGTTGGAGGCATGGATTCTCCTGCTCCTCGGATGCTGCCTGACCTGCTATGCTTTTCCAGCACCACACTTTTCAACTCTGATCTCCAGCATCTGCAGTCCTCACTTTCTCCAAGGTAATTAAAAAGGCCTATAGTATACTTGCCTTCATTGGAAAGGGCATCAAGTATAAGGATAGATATAAGCTGCAGCTTTATAAAACTTTAGTTAGGCCACATTTGGAATATTGAACACAGTTCTGGTCACTATATTCCCAGAAGGACGCGGATGCTTTGGAGTGGGTACAGGAAAGGTTTTCCAGGATGTTGCCTGGAATGGGGCAATTTAGGTATGAAAATTGAATAGACTGGATTTATTTTTACTGGAACTCAGGACATTGAGGGGCAACTTGACAGAAGTTTATGCGATTATGAATGGCATGGATAGAGTGGAAAGTATGAGACTTTTTCCTAGGGTAAAGGAATCAATTTCTCGGGGACACAAGTTCAAGGTATGAGGGGGGATGTTTAAAGGGCATGTTTTTCACACAAAGGGTGGTGAGTGCCTGTAAGGTGCTGCCAGAGCAGGTGGTGGAAGCAGCAACAACAGCAGCATTCAAGAAGCACCTGGACAAATACATGAATAGGAAGGGAATAGAGGGATACAGATCCTGTAAGTGAGGACAGTTTTAGTATGGAAGGGCAAAATGTGGTGTCACAGGCTTGGAGGCCTATTTGTTCTTTGTTCTGATCAACATGTGACTCCAGAGCCACAGCAATACGTGAGAACAGTGGTTAGCACTGCTGCCTCACAGCGCTAGAGACATGGGTTCAATTCCCACCTCAGGCAACTGTCTGTGTGGAGTTTGTACATTCTCCCCGTGTCTGCGTGGGTTTCCTCCGGGTGCTACGGTTTCCTCCTACAGTCCAAAAATGTGCAGGTTTGGTGAACTGGCCATGCTAAATTGCCCGTAGTGTTGGGTGAAGGGGTAAATGTAGGGGAATGGGTCTGGGTGGGTTGCTCTTCAGAGAGTCGGTGTGGATTTGTTGAGCTGAAGGGCCTGTTTCCATACTGTAAGTAATCTAATCTAAATATGGTTTACCCTTAAAAGCCTTGGTGAATTTCTTGTGGATGGTACACATTGCTAATATTGCACGTCAGTGAAGAAGAGGGTGAATTTTGAAGGTGGTGGACTAGGATTGAGCTACTGAGCTGCTTTGTCCTGGATGGGGTCTAGTTTCTTGGATGGTGTTGCTGCTACAGTTAACCAGGCAAGCGAGCAGCATTCCATCACACTGGTGAACTGTAGATGATGGACAGGCTTTGGGGAGTCAGGAAGTGAGTTACTCACTGCAGGATTCCCTGCAATTGACTGTGAAAATCATGACAGCTAATCACAATTTTGTTTTCATGAGAAATACCCTCTCATTGTCTCTTTAACTCTTCTCCTCTGCATTCTTCCCTCCCTGCATGTACACACCCACACAACATCCAGTCAGCAGCTGCTGTACTGTAAACAGAAGCCGGAACCGTGATAAATCTTCCATTCTTCAGATCCAATGGGCGAGTGACTAAACGCAACAAAACCCCTCGTCGAGACAAAATCAGCCAGGCGCAGACCTGAAATGGCCGAGTAGCAATTTGATGCTGAACCAATTTGTATAATTTAATTTTTCTTTAGTCCAGACTACGCAGCAAATCACCCAGCATTTACCCACTGAAGTGCTGTGACTGAACATTGTGGGATTAGGCACTAAGCCAAACACATTGGCGGATCGATTCCAACATAACTTTGCCATTCGATTACCTGATTTGTTTATCAGGAGTGTCTTAACTGTCCATTTGGAATATTTTTTCTTTGAAGTTGAGTCGTGGTTTTGAAATTATAATTTGACCTGTCACGGGAGCGGAGTTCAAAAGTTAAAGTGAAGCTGATTTGCATGAGGCAACCTGTTGTGTGAACATCCCAAACGACTGACAACACAAGAAGACGATTGAGTTCAGGTTGAGCGTGGAAAGTGCTGGATTTATAAAAGTCTTTCTCTCTCTCTCTCTCTCCCTCCATTGTTTACTAATGTTTGAACGTCTGGCTTCAAGGTCCGGGATCGCACAACAAGGACAAAACAGTGTTTCTTGAGGATTGGATTGCAGGACGACCTACATACAGCAGGGAGCAGACAGGTATGAAGTCAGGAGGTTGTTAAATAGTACACTCCACATGCTTTTGTAAAGAACGGGCTTTGAAGCAAAATCGGAGAATTCAAGCCATCGCTGGAAACATTGTTGCACAGTATGTTATTCCAAAAGCAGGGAAGATTCACAATTTTAATAGTGGATGATATGGTACATTCGCTGTCTTCACCATTTTTTCAATCTTTTCTGTTTGTATTGTATTCAATTAAAATCCAGCTTTGTTAGATTGGTTCTTAAAATGAGAGGGAAAACCACCAGAATTCAAAAACACAAGGAGATGAGGAAAATCCAACCACGGAAGATCCATGACAAGGCTGGAGTTTAAACCTTACCCAGGGATTACTGGAGAAAGAATCAATGGAAGATGATACCATGCAAAAGCAAATTACTGCAGATGCTGGAATCTGGAATGAAAACAAAAATAGATACATTGCATAGTTTTGAGATTTGAGAAAAGATGAGTCTGGGTAACCAGTTGTGATGAATTTGGATTGCAATCATGAGAATGTGGGAAGCACAAGATTGTGTAATATCTTTTTGGAATTTGGGTATAACAGAACAGGAAAGCACAGAGAATAGGAATCCTAATTTCTTGGTGATGAGTGTTCAATGGGACCTGCATTTGAGATCTGAGAGAATAATTAAGGTGAGGATGACAATACAAAGAAGATGAATTTTTGAAAGTCATGAAATTTAAGCTCAGTTGCAAGGTCGGATAAATTCTGTATATTAGATACCAATGGGTTGTTTCAGCTGTCTGCAACCATCGTTCACATTGTCTCACACTCTTTTTCCAATCTAATTCTGTCATGTCCTCATCATCTTCCTGTTCATTATGCATATAAAGGCGGATTCCCTCATAATGTTCAAATCTTCAGGCACCCAGTTCTAAAGCAGACCATTTCAGTTATGTTAAGTTCAACAAACATTGTGATGAAATCAGAGGAAGGTCAGATAATGTGAGAAAGTGTGGCATTCACTGAGCAGCATTGGCTCTGGGATATGTTCTCTTAATACTGACCTTAGTCACCTCCAACTTTTATTGATTGACAGTGTCCCACGCGCCACCATCACCACATTTGAATACGTCTTATCCCTCTGCCAGGATAGGCACACCACAGGTAGTGATACAGTGATCAGTGGGAGAAGGAATTGTTTTGGAGCCCTCAGCATTGATCTTGGGCGCCATGACACCTGATGGTATCAGATCTAACATGGAGAAGGAAACAGCCTGCTAGTTACCACCTTGCTCACAGTTTAGAGAAAAGAAGTAACCCCAAGAAAGGTAAATGCTAGAAAATATACAGATCAATCTCTGTGTGGCTCGCTAACAGGAGATAATTGAATGTTGTGGCTGTAGCAGTAGATGTTACCAGTAGGGTTGATGTTGGTAGTTAGCCAATCGATTTCAAGATTCTCAACTTTGCAGGTTGACTAAAGTTCCGTTGTCCTGGTTTCTTTTGACTGGCCTGCATGCTGAGGGAAAGAGTTATTTTCCTTTTCTTTACCAGCAGAGGTGTTTTACTGGCTGTTCGCAAAGCTGTGACCTTCACAGCACACTAACCCACACATGTCAGGCCACTCATGTACGCTGACAAGTGTTGAAGCTCACTATTCATCCCTTACTCCCTGTCAAAAATGGAAAATATTTGAAAACTTGGAAGTTCAAAATGAAATCTGTCTTTCATCCAGAGTGTTGTCTTTTTTCCATCATGTTCACAGTTTGGATCAACTTCCATAAGATTACAATTCAATTTGTAGTGCTTTTTCACTTATTGAAACACTTTTGACCCCAAGCAGGTGTGACATTTCAAAGTTCTTCTCCAGACAGCCACTGGGTTTTAACTTTTCATCTCTCTCTTTCATCAAAAGTACACCCCTCTATTCTCAGTTATAGATAAAATCTGAAACATTTTCTGTTGAATAATTTAACTAAACCAAGCTATTTTATAACTTGAAACATGAAGACCAATTTCTAATTAACTTCATCCTCAATATTTAGAGTCTCATGATACAATTTTGCAGAAACATTCCAATCTTTCCAGCAAAAAAATAGTACCCCAACTGCACCACCAAGCTCACTGTTTACTCTATTTGGGATATCCCACTAGCAGTTGGAGAGTTTATTCACAGCCATTGAATACAGGTTGGCAGCATGTGGTTTGGCAAAGTGATTGTGAAGTAGAATGTATTCCAGGTTGTCAAGCTTCCCTTTTCCAACAGGAGGTAGACTGTGATAAGTAGGGATGTGTAGGTTAGGTGTATTAGTCTGGGGTAAATGAGGCCGATCATTCTGGCCTGAGACTTCAACTGTATCATTGATGCAGATTGAGGATCCGGCGGGGGGACAGTAAACTGGGCGCCACGTCCAGAGTCACAAATGGGCGGCACGGTGGCACAGTGGTTAGCACTGCTGCCTCACAGCGCCAGAGACCCGGGTTCAATTCCCACCTCAGGCGACTGACTGTGTGGAGTTTGCACGTTCTCCCCATGTCTGCGTGGGTTTCCTCCGGGTGCTCCGGTTTCCTCCCACAGTCCAAAGATGTGCAGTGTGGACTTGTTGGGCCGAAGGGCCTGTTTCCACACTGTAAGTAATCTAATCTAATCTAATCTAAAGTACACTCAAACCTTCCAGTTTGAATTGTAACTTTGGTCAGTAGAATGGTTTCCTACTGTCACAGTTTTTTCTTGTGTTCTGACCTTACACCATTTCATTCCTTGCTGAATAATGAATCTGTAATTTATAAATTATGGCAGCTGCATAAAATTCACAGACCTGAGTAGAACTCCATTCCACAAAGTGAAAGCCGTCTCATATTATAACCACGTAGGTGGGAGGTAAGGAGAGAGATCTGGAGAAATTCCTTTCCAGAGAGATTAGTTGAAATGTTGCCACAGGATATATCTCTGATGTTCTCCAACCTTACAAATAAGCTTCAGAGATCTCTATACTCCTCTAATTATGACCTGTGGTGCATCTCCAGTTTTAATCGCCCCACCACTGGCAGCCATGTCTTCACCAGCCGAGGCACTATGCTTAATCTTCCTAAATAATATACAAACAGAAATTGCTGGAAAAGCTCAGCAGGTCTGGCAGCATCTGAAACATGTTCCCTAAAGCCCAGCAATTTTCCATCTCTCATTGTTTCTTGAAGAGAAATCTTAAAACCTACTTCTTTGATTGAGCATGTCCTAACATGTCCTTGCTTTACTCAGTGGAAATATTTTAACAATACTCCTGTGAAATACCTTGTGATGTTTTATTATATTAAAGACAGTATATAAATACAAGTGGTTGTTGTAGTTGTTGGGAAAATGGCTAAATGTTTGAAGTATAAAAATGTAGTTGAAAAATGAAGGGCTTGTAGTTGAATGTAGTTGAAGAAGGGCTTATACCCGAAACGTTGATTCTCCTGCTCCTTGGATGCTGCCTGGCCTGCTGTGTTTTTCCAGCACCACATTTTTCAACTCTGGTCTCCAGCATCTGCAGTCCTCACTTTCTCCTAGTATAAAAATGTACAAGACTATGGACATTGCAGAGCAGTGTATTTTTGTCTTTCATTGCTCTAGAATAGAGCTGGTACTAACATAATGCTGTGAACACCCTTGCTATTGCTGCAGACCTCTGGTTCCATGCATTAGAGACACATATCTCAAGTTGAGATTAAGTTGACAAAGGCCAAATGTAGGGAGGCTTGCCTTAGATCTGACTCCATGTTATACCTGAATGGAATAGTTTGATGGTGATTCTGGATCCTATAACTGGGAATATATTTCACTGAAACCTAAAAACTATGGATTTGTGTACGTGTTTCTTTTCTCTAAGGTTTGGAAGAAAAATCGTCTGGAATTGGCTTTTACAGGTTAAACCAGTGCTTATCAAGTAAGGATATACCCATGGAGCCAAAAGGTAGTTTTATCCAAACAAGTGGAAGGAGTAACACTGAAGAAGAGGCAATGACATTGAGCAAGGTAAATCAAATCAGCTACTATTTGGGAAGAATAAATAAAAACCTCATCAACTACAGATACTGGAAATCAGAAACAAAATCTGAAATTGCTGTAAAAACTCAGCAGCTCTGCGGCATCTGTGGAGAGAAATCAGCAGTAACGTTTCAGGTCCAGTGACCCTTTGTCCACAGCAGACAAAGGGTCACTGGACCTGAAACGTTACTGCTGATTTCTCTCCACAGATGCCGCAGAGCTGCTGAGTTTTTACAGCAACTTCTGTTTGTGTATTATTTGGGAAGATTAAGCCAGCCTTCACTTGATTATGTGTGTACAAACACTGCACAACCAAATCCAAAATGAGCTGATAGTGAGTTTTCTTAAAGAAAAGCTCAAGACCTTAAAATACCAAAAAGTATTTTTGGTACTTGTATCTCAAGGCACAAAAATCTTTATATAAATTCAATGTATGTCGCATTTTGTGGAATGAGTTGGGTAAGTTTTAGATTTGACTTGTTTTTAATTAATCTCTATGCATATAAACTAGTGTTTTGTGGTTGGCCAAAATTACCTTCTGTAACAGTTCAAACAGTTTTATTTCAAACCTATGGTCCCAGCTATAATAAACATAATTGCTAAGTTTTATGTGGTCAGATAGGGTGGGGCATAAGTGTTTTTGGAAGCCTTTTCTACCACATAGGTGGCTCCTGTAAAATCTTTCTAATTTTCTGCTCTCAAGTCCAAACTTAGAAAGTATTTACAGAATAGGAACTGAACATCTGCCCACACTTATGCTCTACATGAACCTCCTCCTACCCCTTTTCGTGACGTCACTGGGCATGTAATAGAAATATTCTGGGGACATGGGTCCAACATATAATTTTTAAGGCCATATTTCCTTATGGGATAATTTGGAATCATGACCAGTTCCAAGAAACCTTTCTGCTCTCTTATGTTGTGTCCATAAGTTTTGGTTTCCCAAGTAAATATTGAAGAAAGGTAATTATTCAATAAACCTGCCATTTTGCAGTCATTACTTGTTAATTTATGATATGTATCCATTAGCAGCCCTAACCATACCTTACTTTTCATTACTTAAGATTCTGTATACAACTCAACTATTTTTATATTCGTTGGTAATTTAGTTTTGTAATTTTTTTTCATTCTACTTATTTTTGGATTATATTTTGTCACACTTTCCTTAAGATACATACATATAGAGAGAGAGAAATGAATACCTTTTTCAACAAGAGCCACTGGATTAACTGGCTGATTTCCTTCCATCAACCCCACCCATGACATTCCAAACATAAAATACCAAGGAATGCGATGACCACCCTGTTGTTTTGGCCAAATTTAGGTAATGCAACACAGATCAAAGAACCTGCATCACAGCACCATGCATTTAACCTTTGGGTGATCAGGGTAGAGTGTGAACATGCCAAATGTATGCCTTTTCCATATTGGCCCTTCTTCAAATATTGAAAATATGCATGTTCCACTTCTGTAATGACGCAATTAATTGACAAACAGTAATGGTAAATCTGCAGATACCATAGACTTAACACATCTTTGATAGCCATTTCTAATAAAGGCAGATGTTTTCTTTGTAAATAGGTGACCTCCCCACAGGTTTGGTTTGGAATGGATTGTGGGGAGGTAAAAGCAAAGGATGACAACACGTAAAGGAGGAAAAAACCAAGGGACAAACTAAAAGTAGAACTGCAGTTAATAATCCTGTTGTACACAACTAAGCAAATGGTGTCATATATAACAATAACAGTGTGAACATGTAAAATAAAAATTACCAAGTATGGAAAGGCCAGCAGACCACTTAGCACATTCAAGACAGTTCTATGTCTCGTGTGTGGTGTCAAGAGACCCTCTACCCACCATGTAATCTAGAAGAGAAAAGCCAGGTTTGGAGAAAAATTATGGAACATTCTTCTTTGATCGCACTAAGTAATCAAAATTAATCCAAGGGATTGCAGTCACTTCTGACTTCAATTAATTGGCACTTTTTGGTAGCGTTAGTGTGGTACAATCTCTGCCTCAGCCAAGGACTGAATCTTTTTTTTATTTCAAAAATATACTTTATTCGTAAAAATATTTTGATGATCTGTACAAAACATTCCATTTCTTTGTACACAGAGATCGAGTAATCCTTCGTATATACAGGTCTGTACGTTTATCAATCATATATCCATATGTTTAGCTGGAGCATCAGCGAAGCCCACTTACTGTGTGGTCCCCTGTTCTTCGGCAGGCAGACCTTACATAGTGGTCTTTCCTCACCGTGCCTTGGCGGCAGCTGCCCCAAGCTTCAGCGTGTCCTTCAACACGTAGTCCTGGACTTTGGAATGTGCCAGTCCGCAACACTCAGTCAGGGTCAACTCCTTCAGCTGAAAGATCACCAGGTTTCAGACAAACCGAAGAGTGTCTTTGACTGAGTTGATGATCCTCCAGGCACAGTTTATGTTCGTCTCGGTGTGTGTCCCAGGAAACAGACTGCAGAGCACGGAGTCCCATGTCATGGAGCTGCTCGGGACGAACCTCAACAAGCACCACTGCATTTGTCTCCAGACTTCCTTTGCATAGGCACATCCCAGAAGGAGGTGTATGACAGTCTCGTCCCCTCCGCAGCCACTTCGTAGGCAGCGTGCGGTGCGACAGAGAGTCCGGGCGTGCATAAAGGATCTCAGAGGCAGAGCCCTTCTCACCACCAGCCAAGCCATGTCTTGGTGCTTGTTGAAAAGTTCCAGTGATGAGGCATTCTGCCAAATGGCTTTGACAGTCTGCCCAGGGAACCGCTCGACAGGATCCACCCTCTTCCCGAAGGGTCTCAAGGACACTACGTGCTGACCACTTTCTGATGGACTTGTGGTCAAAGGTTTTCCTCTTCATAAATTTCTCCATGAAGGACAGGTGATACGTAACGGTTCAACTACTTGGAGCGTTCCGCAGCAGCGAAGCCAGGCCCATCCTTCACAACACCGGAGACAGGTAGAACCTCAGTATGTAGTGACACTTTGTGTTTGCATACCGGGGATCCACGCACAGCTTGATGCAGCCACACAAAGGTGTCCATCAGGGTGAGGGTGGCATTTGGTGTGCTTTTTCCCCCCTTGCCCAGAGCTTTGTACATCGAGTCCCTTCGGAGCCTGGCCATCTTTGATCTCCATACAAAATGGAAGAAGGCCCGGGTGACTGCGACGGCACAGGTTCTGGGAATAGGCCAGATCTGTGCCACATATAACAACACTGACAGTGCCTCACACCTGATGACCAGGTTTTTACCCACAATGGAGAGCGACTGTAGCTTCCATCTGTCCAGTTTCTGCCTCACTTTCTTGATATGTTCCTCCCAAGACTTGGCACATGCCCCAGCCTCTCCGAACCAAATACCCAACACCTTCAGGTGATCAGTCGGTGAAGGGGATGAAGGATTGATCAGTTCCCGAAGAGCACGGCCTCGCTCTTGCCTTGGTTGACCTTGGCCCCTGTGGGCCGTTCGAACTGGTCACAAATGCACATGAGTCTGTACACGGACAGCGGATCCGAGCAGAAAACGGCAACATCATCCATGTACAGGGAGGCCTTAACCTGAAGGCCCCCGCTGCCAGGAATAGTCACCCCTCTCAGGCTCGCATCCTTCCTGATGGATTCGGCAAATGGCTCTATGCATCACACAAACAAGGCAGGAGAGAGAGGGCAGCCCTGCCTGACCCCAGATCTGACTGGAAAGCTATCTGATTCCCACCCATTGATTGAGACTGCACTGACACTGTTGGTGTAGAGCAGTCGCATCCAATTGCAGATTCCCTCCCCAAAGCCCATTTTGGACAGAACCTCTCTCATGTGATATCCTGTCAAAGGCTTTCTCCTGGTCCAGGCTGATGAGGCAGGTATCCACCCCCTGTCCTGTGCGTAGGCGATCGTATCCCTGAGGAATGCGAGATTCTCAGCGATCTTCCTGCCCAGGTTTGGTCAGGGTGGATCACCGGTCCCAGAGCAGACCTGACCCGGTTGGCGATGACCTTTGCCAAGATTTTATAATCTGAATTTAATAGTAAGATTGGTCTCCAATTTCTGATTTCCTCCCTCTCCCCCTTCTGCTTGTAGATGAGGTGATGATTGCTTTCCTCATGGATTCACTCATGGTACCTGCCAGAAGCATACTGACATACACCTCCAGCAGGTCCTGGCCAATCAAGTCCCACAGAGCAGAATAGAGCTCGACCAGTAAGCCGTCGCTTCCGGGAGTTTTATTCTTTTCAAAGGACTCGAGGTCTTTGGTCAGCTCGTCCAGAGATAGCGGCTGAATCAACTATCTTCAGAAGTCATGGTGATTGAGCACTCACTACACATGCTGGCAGGCCATTTTGTAGGTGTGTTGTTCCCCAAGCAACCACAAACAGCTAATGGTTGGCGTACAGAGCTACTACCCAATTCTCCTTTCTTTACTAGGTCTAAGAGCCTGTTTGATTAATAATGGCTAAGGAAGAGCCACTTGTTAATGAGTCTCAACACGAAGAAAGACTTGTCTGAACTTGTCTGATGTAGTTTGTTGAATAGTTGCAATAGGTACAAGCTTTGTTGCTTAGGTAGACAGAATTACTCAGACTATCAAGAGCAAGATTGAATGGCACATTTGACCCAATCAGGATATTATGTTAGATTTTGCTTTGCATCACCTAAACCTTTATGACATCAGTTTGGGTGAAAACTAATGCAATCTTCACCCCTTCAAAAACATTACTTTGTACAACATGTCCCCCAAGCATTTTTTTCTTTTAGTTAACATTAATACATCCACATATTCAGCAGTACCTCCCAACCCAAGTCTCTGACTTCACATATTCAGGTGGTCTGGAGATTACACAATTCTTCCAGAATGCATTCACTTCTAATTTTGAAGATTGATAGGTCTTTGGGTTGAGGACTCTTGGCCTTGATTCTGATTCCCTGTAAATAATTTCTCCACTGGAGGATCATCTGTCTCTTGAATGTCCTTTATGAAGGATAGTATTCCTGTTGAACTCAATAGTTGACCCATTAACTTATATGGAGACTGGAATCTTCTAAGTACCCTGTACAAAGAAGTCTTCCCTGATAATTCAGCTATTGTCCCCAAAACGTCATCTGGGAGATCTTTAATCTCATGAATGTTATGGAAGATAACTGCTCTGTTGAAAGAAAGACTTTCTTCTCTGATTTTCAAATCAGGCAGATTTTCCACTTTGTTGGAATCTGTGGAGTTTGATCAGGCCTCCATAGAGATATATGCAGCTCATGTCAATTTTGTTCAAGCAAATCTTCACAGTCAGTCAGCTAATAGGTTTGTATTGAAATATGTAATTTTGTTACTTCAATGTGTTAAGTAATTTGGACAACTTCATTTGCCCTCACTGATGGCTTCTTGATGAATGGATTTTTCAGTGAGATTACCACAAAGGACTCCCCTTCTTAACCTCTTCCCTCACCTGAGGACTGGTGGCCCTCAGGTTAAATCACCACCAGTCGCTTCTCTCTAATTGTCTGGCAAGACTATGGTGACACAACAAGTGAGAAGTATTGTTCATAAATTATGTATATATTTTCAATCCTCTTGCGCTCTTTATGTTGCAGTGTTACTTGGAGCGTACCTTTACTGTTTTCTATTCATTTGTGGGATGTGGGTGTCGCTGGCTGGCCTGCAATTATTGCCCATCCCTAGTTGCCCTTGAGAAGGTGAGCTGCCCTCTTGAACAGTTGCAGTCCACCGACAGGAGACTGACCCACAATACCATTGGGGAAGGAATTCCAAGTTATTTCAGATGGACCATGCCAACTCATCTCTGTAGGCTGTAACTTCTGATTCTTCAGCTAGTTACTTGATCTGCTAGATCAGTGACACAAATCCCTGTATCAAGCTTAAATTAATGGGTTATCCATTGACATACTCAACTTCTGTCAAACTCAAGTTAGTTTAAGCATCAATTTCCCTAAGTATATCGAGAATATCTTTTCCACTGCGGTTGGCTCAATTGCATTAACATCTTTTTATAAGTTTGATTTGAAGGTGCTGGTGTTGGACTGGGGTGGACAAAGTTAAAATCACACAACACTAGGTTATAGTTCAACAGGCTTAGTTGGAAGTACTAGCTTTTGGAGCGCTGCTCCTTCATCTGTTGGACTATAACCTGGTGTTGTGTGATTTTTAACTTTGTATAAATAAGCATTCGGCTTTTTGATGCTCTGAAACTGTATCCCACATCTGCATATCTTATGGGAGTGACCCACAGTTTTATAGAAACAGAGATCTTTTGTCATAGCTGGGCACGTTTTGTGTCTGTGTGGCCCCGTCATTCCACAGTGCTGTAACTGCCCATTAAATATTCAAAAAATAAACAAACTGCCTGCTCGTTGGAGTAAAAGAAAAGAAGTGGTGGAGTGCCTTGATTGACAGGTATCTGATGTAGCTAAGGAAAAACATTACTTTCTGTTCCTGCAGTTTCAATAGACTTCATTGTTAACATTCTTCAAGGTATATTATTGAAGCAAAACCCAATATGAAGGCTTGGTTGATTTCAAAAGGCTAAAATTCATCTGTCTTAGCAAGGGGGCTGAGTTCACACATATATCCATTGTGTTAGAAGCTGTTAAATGATTAGTTACTTCTGGGATTACTGAATAGATGTTGATTTGTCATTATAACAGATTAACCACTTGAGGGTGGATTTCAAATCTTCGAGTGGGTTTCATGAATGTTAGGTTTTTGTATTAGTGCATATGAGTGGGAGCTCCCTTGGATTGTTATAAGTTTAATTTATTTCCAGGTCTGTCCAGTCTGTCCGTAATGAAATGTAATGAGTGACAATAAAGATAGAATGAAGACATTCGGTGGCATGGAAGGGATAGGTGGCTGGGGTGAGGTCTAGATGGTCCAACCTTTCATAAAAGTCTCTGAGAATAGAGACAGGCTTTCTAAAGAGCCCATGTTGACACTTGCCCCCCTCTGCGCCCACCTCCAACCAGCATCTGGAGGCAATTGAAGGACTTAGTCATGTGCCTGCCTCATCAGAGTGAAAATCATACGTGCAGGAGTTACGTCCATGGAGTCAGGAGATTTCCCAACTTAAGTTTCTTGCCTCCTTAGTGAGCATCTCTTCCGCTGTTTGAAATGGGCTGAACAAATGTCTTATACAAGGACAAGTTGGCATGTTTAATTTTGCAATGGATCTTCTGTGCCTGATGTTTGGCTTTTGTTTTAATTATAGCTTCTCTATATCAATCCTGAATATTTAGAGAGTTGTGAAATACAACTTCAAGATCTTTTCTTTTCACCACAGCCTCCAAATTGTTCTTTCTAAAGATAGATGTGTGTTTAGCATTGGTGTCGCCCACATGTGTAATACTGAATGTCTATAGCTGAGTATCATTTGCCCAAGAGACATTCAATCTTCCAGTATATTCAAGATCTGCCTGGAATTGTTTATATTCTTCATGGTTCTATTATTTGCATAAATCTTCAGATCATCTGCAAACTGACAAACCAGTTTTCCAATCTGTGTATTTGGATCATTAAGAGCATTAGCCCAAACAGGACACAGCAGAGAATCGAGTTGCAAATACGTCCACATCATTGACAAAAAAATCCTCTTTAAGGGCATGCAGCCAGCTTTTACTCCACTGCAGGAGTTTTCCATTAATCTTGTGGCGTAACCTATTGTGAGGCATGGAAATTTCTTTCTATCTCATTATCCCTGATGCATATAAAATTATTTTAAGACAGGATTATTATTTCAAAGCAAGTTCAGGTTGCACACTTGTTCTGTTGTGCATTGAAAGTTACTCATGTTCCACAACAAAAGGGCACTGATCTGCTACAAACTCAAAAACATACAGTTCATTAAAGCTTTCAGTTCATATAACCAATGATCCTGTTCTCATTTTTCTACCAATAACGTCACTGTATATCTGGGATAAATATTCTGATCTAATTCACTTGTTGGTGTCATTTTCCTCCCAGAAGGCTGATTTTTAGTGAAAGTCTGTTTCATACCACCCTTACACACTCCAGTGTAAGTCAACTGTATATAGTCACTATGTCTGCCATCCATTTCTTCTCTGCTTCACTCTCCTAGATTTTCCATCATCGTTCCTTCCAATAATTGCTCCTGTCTACCTTCTGCTCCAATGATGTGACTAAAATATTGTATCTTTCCCTCCTGTTGTTATTCATTCTTTGCTATCCAGCCATTTGCAGCACTTCCTCATGAGTCTTTCAGTTCACCTAGAATGTGCAGAACCTCCCATAGGTCTGCATCCAAAGGGTTATGGGGTAATAACAAAAAAAGAGGAGTTTGGGTTACAATCAGCTCAGACCTTAGTGGTCTATTGCTGCTCCCAATTCCGTATTCTTGTGAATGCAGTCAATGTTACACCAGTCTCTTTGTTATCCCATCTCTTGAGACATGTAACACAAATGTCAACATGCAGCATTCCTTTATTAAGATTCAACTTGAATACTTTGACGTTAACCTGTCTTTCCTTCTTTCAAAACTATTCTTACTTATCCAAATTCTCCTTCAGACCTCACAATGATGTCGCCCATCAGCTGTAACAATGTGCCCAAGATATGAGAAGCTTTTCAGAACCTATCCATTTCCTTCACTTTTCATTTCCAGGGTTAGGTCTCTGCTTGTCACCATTGTCTTGCATTTACAAACTCTGTCTTCACTTTACATAATTTCCTGAAGCTTCTTCTCTGAGTATGAGTGTCATTTTTATCTCTCAAACTTTTGACATTCAACTCACTGATCTTGCAACTTCATAGACCTTCTCTGTCTCTGCAGATAGCTTCAGGATACTACAGTTTTGGAGACTGTAATACATTCCTATTGAACAGCTCTTTTGATTGCGAAGTTGACCGGCAAGCTGCTATCACATTTCATTATTGCATACTGATTTCACTATAGATTCCAAATTATCTTTTTTATCATTTCTGTCAATTTCTACTTTTTTTTGATAATAGACTCTATAAAGACCATAAGACATGGGAATGGAAGTAAAGCCATTCATCCCATTGAGTCTACTCCACCATTTAATCATGGCTTATGGGCATTTCAATTCCACTTACCCACACTCTTCCCCCGTAGCCCTTAATTCCTTGTGAGATCAAGAATTTATCAATCTCTGCCTTGAAAACATTTAATGTCCCCGCCTCCACTCCGCTCTGTTGCAATGAATTCCACAGGCCCAATACAGTCTTGGCTGAAGAAATGTCTCCTCATTTCTGTCCTAAATTGACCCCCTCTAATTCTAAGGCTGTGCCCACAGATCTTAGTCTCCCTGCCTAATGGAAACAAATTCCCAGTGTCCACCCTTTCTAAGCCATGCATTATCTTGTAAGTTTCTATTAGATATCCTCGTAATTTTCTAAACTGTAATAAATACAATCCCAGCATCCTCAGCCATTCATCGTATGTTAGGCCTACCATTCATGTGAATCTCTGCTGGACAGGCTCCAGTGCCAGTATGTCCTTCCTGAGGTATGGGACCCAAGACAGTATTCTAAATGGGGCCTAACTAGAGCTTTACAAAGTCTCAGAAGCACATTGCTGCTTTTATATTCCAACCTTCTTGAGATAAATGACAACATTACATTTGCTTTCTTAACCACGGACTCAACCTGCAAGTCAACCTTTAGAGAATCCTAGTCTAGCACTCCCACATCCCTTTGTACTTTGGATTTATGAATTTTCTCACTGTTTAGAAAATAGTCCATGCCTGTATTCTTTTTCCCAAAGTGCAAGACCTCGCATTTGCTCACATTGAATTTCATCAGCCATTGCCTGGACCACTCTCCCCAACTGTCTAAATCTTTCTGCAGCCTCCCCACCTCCTCAGTACTATCTGCCTGCCCACCTAACTTCGTATCATCAGCAAACTTCGCCAGAATGGCCCCAGTCTCTTCATCCAGATCATTAATGTATAAAGTGAACAGCTGTGGCCCCAACACTGAACCTTGCGGGACACCACTTGTCTCCTGATGCCATTCTGAAAAAGAACCTATTACCCCAACTCTCTGCCTTCTGTCAGACAGCCAATCCTCAATCCATGCCAGTAGCTCACCTTGAACACCATGGGCCCTCACCTTACTCAGCAGCCTCCCATGAGGTATCTTCTCAAAGGCCTTTTGGAAGTCTAGATAGATAATATCCACTGGGTTTCTGTAGTCTAACCTACTTGTTACCTTTTCAAAGAATTCTAACAGGCTTGTCAGGCAAGACCTCCCCTTACTAAATCCATGCTGACTTATTCTAATCTGACCCTCCACTACTAAGAATTTAGAAATCTCATCCTTAATGATGGATTCTGGAATTTTACCTATAGCCGAGGTTAGGCTAATCGGCCTATAATTTTCCATCTTTTGTCTTAGTCCTTTCTTGAATAAGGGGGTTACAACAGCGATTTTCCAATCATCTGGGACTTTCCCTGACTCCAGGGATTTTCGAAAGATCACAACACAACACCTCCATTATTTCCTCAGCCACCTCCCTCAGAACTCTAGGATATAGCCCATCTGGGCCAGGAGATTTATGAATGTTTAGACCTTTTAGCTTTTCCAGCACTTTCTCTTTTGTAATGGCTCCCATTCTCAACTCTGCCCATGACTCTCCTTAATTGTTGGGATATTACTTCATGTCTTCTACTGTGAAGACTGACGCAAAGTACTTATTAAGTTCTTCAGCTATTTCCTTATCTCCTGTCACTAGCCTTCCTGCATCAATTTGGAGTGGCCCAATTTCTACGTTTGCCTCTCGTTTGTTTCTTATATATTGAAAGAAACTTTTACTATTGTTTCTAATATTACTGGCTAGCTTACCTTCATACTTGATCCTCTCCTTCCTTATTTCTCTCTTTGTTATCCTCTGTTTATTTTTGTAATCTTCCCAATCTTCTGATTTCCCAGTGCTCTTGGCCACTTTATAGGCTCTCTCTTTTTCTTTGATGCATTTCCTGACTTCCTTTGTCAGCCATGGCTGTCTAATCCACCCCCTATCCCCTCCCACCCGTCCGGATAATCTTTCTTTGCTTTGGGATGAACCTCTGTACTGCGTCCTCAATTACACCCAGAAACACCTGCCATTGTTGCTCTCCTGTCTTCCCCACTAGGCTCTGCTTCCAGTCGATTTTCATCAGTTCCTCTCTCATGCCCCTGTAATTACCTTTTTTTAACAGTAACACCATTACATCGGATTTTGCCTTCTCTCTTTCAAACTGCAGGCTGAACTCTACCATATTAGATCGCTGCCTCCTAAGTGTTCCCTTACTTTAACGTGTTTTATAAAGTCTGGCTCTAAGTCCAGAATAGCCTGCTCCCTTGTGGGCTCCATCACAAACTGTTCCAAAAAGCCATCCTGTAAGCATTCCATGAATTCCCTTTCTTTGGGTCCACCGGCAACATTATTCACCCAGTCCAACTGTATATTGAAGTCCCCCATGATCACCATGACATTGTCTTTCTGACATGCCCTGTTTTTTTCCTCACCCTCTTGAATGGCCTTCTGCACCATGGTGCCGTGGTCAGCTGCCTCATCTCGTCCACAGCCCTTTTCCTCATCCATACAGGGAGCAAAAATCTCATACCTGTTGGACAAGGTCAAGGGCTGAGGCTCCTCCACTCCTCAACTCAGAATCCCCCTATCTGCCTCACTTACACTCACACCCTGTTGTCCCTGAACACTTACTGAATTTGAAATAATTAATCTACCGGGTGTGACTGCCTCCTGAAACAAAGCGTCCAGGTAAATCTCCCCCTCCCGGATGTGCCGCAGTATATGAAGCTCAGATTCCAGATTATCAATTCTGATCCGGAGTTCTTCTGCAGATGTGGTCAATGGGATCAGCCAGCTCCTACGTCATACAGCTACAGCACGTCACCTGTCCAGCCATCTCTACTTATTTAATTAATTTATACAAATTTATGAGTTAAATTATTTCTAGTACTTCTCTATGGTCTTATTCAGCAAGCCAACTAATAGTAAACTTTTAATCAATCATATGATACACAAGAAAAATCAATTGAAACGCCTTACCTTAGCAACACACGAGAGTCCTTTTTTTTGGTTAGAGGAGGGTGGCGGGTGGGAGTTGCTACACGTGTACTGTCTCGGGATTTAGCCAGTGCCCAAATATATACCCAGCAGTCCTCTGCGCCTAGCTGTGGTCTCTCCCTCTGCTGCTCCTTTAAAAGCTTTGCTTACCCAGCAGGCCCCTGTCCATTCCTGCTCAGTGTTCGCTCTGCCAAGGTAAGTTTTTATATTTCTAATTCGCCTTTCCAGTTGGGCCTCTGGTCCTCACTGTCACTCCTCCCACTCCAACCGCAGCTGAAAAAAAACGCCCTCTCGTAGTCTGTAAAGTGTATCTACTGATATGACTTCCACTCTAGGTGAAGGTGTCCACCTCCACCCTTTCCTTTCTTTAGTCTGAATCCTGACCGACTTTCATTTATTCCTGCTTCTCGAGACTGTTATTCCTTTCTTGTCCAATATATAAGGACTAGTCAAAGATGTGCAGGCTGGGTGGATTAGCCATGGAAGATACAGGGTAATAGGGATAGGGTAGAGGGGTGGGTCTGGATGGGCTGCTCTTTGAAGGGTCAGTTGGTTTCGATGGGCCAAATGGCCTGCTTCCACACTGTAGAGATTCTCTGATTCCATCCATAAAATTTGCAAAATAGCATATACGGCTCAGCAGCTATGTCCCACGGCTCACCCCTAATGCACAAGTAATGTCCTTATTACATCGGAGCTATAGTCACCTACAATTATTAGGTAATACAGCACACAGAATGTAGTATTTAATACATGATCACATGGTAAAGACAAAGTGATGAAGTAAGATTTTTGTGCTCTTTCATTTCATAGGATAACCATTGTTTTGGTTTTAGAACATAGAACAATACAACGCAGAACAGGCCCTTCGACCCTCAATGTTGCATCAACCTGTGAACTATTCTAAACTCATTCCCCTACACTATCCCATCATCATCCATGTGCTTATCTAAGGATTGTTTAAATCTCCCTAGCCTTCTTCTTTCCAATGAGAACAGACCCAAGTCTCTCAACCTTTCCTCATAAGACCTTCCCTTCAGACCCAGCAAAATTTTGGTAAATCTCCTCTGCACCTTTTCCAATGCTTCCACATTCTTCCTGAAATGGGGCGACCAGAACTGTACACAATATTCCAAGTGTGGCTGCACCAGCGTTTTGTATAGTTGCAGCATGACATTACAGCTCCTGAACTCAATTCCTCTACCAATGAAACCTAACACACTGTATGCCTTCTTAACAGCACTATCAACCTGGGTAGCAACTTTCAGGGATTTATATACATGGACTCCAAGATTCCTCTGCCCATCCACACTATCGAGAATCTTTCCATTGACCCAGTACTCTGCCTTCCTGTTATTATTCCCAAGTGAATCACCTCACATTTAGTTGCATTGAACTCCATTTGCCACCTCTCAGCCCAATTCTGCAGTTCAACCTGTAACATTCTTCCACGCTGTCCACTACTCCACCAACTTTAGTGTCATCTGCAAACTTACTAATCCATCCACCTATGCCTGCATCTAAGTCATTCATAAAAATGACAAACAGCAATGGCCCTAAAACAGATCCTTGTGACACACCACTAGTAACCGGACTCCAGGCTGAATATTTTCCATCAACCACTACTTGCTGCCTTCTTTCAGAAAGCCAGTTTCTAATTCAAACTGCTAAATCACCCTTAATCCCATGCCTCTACATTTTCTGCAACAGCCTAATATGTGGAACCTTATCAAAGGCTTTACTGTAGTCCATGTACACTACGTCAACTGCTCTACCCTCATTTACATGCTTGGTCACCTTCTCAAAAAACATGATGAAGTTTGTGAGACATGACCTGCCCTTGACGAAACCATGTTGGCTATCTGAAATCAAATTGTTGCTTGCTAGATGATTATAAATCCTATCACTTATAATCCTTTCTAAAACCTTTCCTAAACAGAAGTACCTGTCTATAAATACCTGGATCATCTCTACTGCCCTTCTTGAACAAGGGCACAACATTTGTAATCCTCCAGTCCTCTGGTACTAAACCTGTAGACAATGATGACTCAAATATCAAAGCCAAAGTCTCTGCTATCTCTTCCCTAGCTTCCCAGAGAATCCTCGGATTATTCCCATCCAGCCCAGGGACTCATCTACTTTCACTCCTTCTAGAATTGATAACACCCGTGCATAACTAACCTCGATCCTTTCTAGTCTAATATCTCGTATCTCATTCTTCTCCTCTACAATATTCTCCTTTTCCTGAGTGAACACCAATGAGAAATGTTTGTTTAACACCTCTCCGATCTCCACAGGGTCCACACTCAACTTCCCACTTCTGTCTTTGACTGGCCCTATTCCTACCCTAGTCATCCTTTTTGTCCTCACATATCTATTGAAAGCTTTTGGGTTCTCCTTTATTCTATTTGCTAAAGACTACTTGTGTCCTCTCTTTGCTCTTCTTAACTCTGTCTTTAAATCCTTCCTATCTGATCTGTAACTCTCCATCGCCTCATCTGAACCATCTTGCCTCATCAACGCATCAGCCTCCTTCTTCCGCTTAACAAGAGATGCAATTTCTGTAGTAAACCACGGTTCCCTTACCTTATCACTTGCTTCCTGCCTGAGAGAGACAAACCTATTAAGGACATGCAATATCTGTTCCTTAAACCAGCTCCACATTTCCAATGTTCCCATCCCCTGCATTTTGCTACCCCATTCTAAGCATCCTAATTTTTGCCTAATCGCATTATAATTGCCCTTGCCCCATCGATAACTCTTGACCTGTGGCATGTACCTATCCCTTTCCATCGCTAAACTAAACGTAACTGAATTATGGTCACTCTGTCCAAAGTGCTCACCTATCACTAAATCAAACACCTGGCCTGGTTCATTTGTATTGTATAAGGCCTAATTTAAAAAGTCAAAATTAACTGTTTTTGATCATATAATGTTGGTTCTTCCTGTTACTGTGAATCAGAATAGGCTACACAAATAAATTGTTTATCCACAGCTTAGGAATCTGAGCAAGTTTAGTCTTTGTATATTTCCCCATTTTGTGAGACAAGATTTGCAGCTATCTTTTCAGCTGCCCAGTGTCCATGCTGTAGAATTCCTTCCCTAAACTCTCTCCCTCTCATCCTTTAAAATCCTCCTTAAAATCCACTTCTTTATCCAGGCCTTTCCTTAGGTTTACTATTGTTTTTCATTCAGCCTCTGTGATGCATTTTGGGATTGTTTTTCATTAGAGATGATAATATTACTATAATTCAGTGACCCCAATTGCCAAGGGCTAATGATTAGTTGATGTTCGTAGCATACAAGTCAGGAAACTGTTTGGATTGGTCATAATTGCTAAAACGTTCTGTTACAAACATGATCTTTTTCTGAAACATAAGCGTACAATTTTGCAGTCCTTGTTTTAAATATAAAACAAAGCAAGTATTTATTAACAGCAGAAATGTAGATAGCCAGAAAAAAATCAAACCACTCTATCCCCTTTTAATATAGATTCAAAGATTTTTGAAGACACGGTTGAAATAAACCAAAGTAGTCTTTGTATATTGAACAGGATCAGTTCTGGATCAGAATCAATGTACACACTGGTACAGTTTACAAACACTGTTGCAATTCTAAGAGAATCTAGTATATCTACTGACATCCAGTCCAGCTTATTTCCAAGGGAGAGAGATGAACAGACCTCTCATATATTAGAGTCGATCTTTCTCTGTGCCTTCTCTGCAGTTATAACACTACACTCTGCATTCTGTTCTAATACACTAAGGTCCTTTCTAAGGAATGATTTGTCTAGCTAGCACACAACACAATACTTCTCACTATCTCAGTATGTGTGGCAATAATAAATCAAATCAAATCACGATATTATGGATTTCAAGATTTTAATGGGCTCTAAGTAATTAAAATTTAAACTCACCTGCTGAAACAGCAGATATCTCTTTTTAACTTATGCAGTTTAGTTAGCTTCCCTCCAGTGCGATATTGTCCCTAACCCAACTTCAATTCCATTTTTTTAAAGACTTGAAAACTTCAAAAACTTAGCTTCATTTCTTTACCTCCAATTGTAACCCAACATACTGATCTGGGATTAATAATAACTTCTTAACTTGAAAATAATTTCATTCCTTTAAATTCCATTTCATGGGAACGTTGCTTAGCCCATGTTACTCCATCAAAAGATTCTTTGTAGTTTGATCTATGTTTCCCTCTTGAATGACTTGCCAGCACAGACTAAAACTGAAAGTTCTCTCACTAAGTCCTCTGGATAGTTCCCTAGAAACTCTGGGTAGGATTTCATTTGGAATTATTGGCATTGTAGTTTTAAAAAAGCTAATTGTCAGTTTCAAGCAAACCCATAAGTTGAACTTAAAATTGCAAGACCCAAACTGGTCATAAACTATGTTAAAATACATTGATATAAATCTCACAGTTTCATTACAACATAAATATAATTGGTCATTGTGAGGCATGACTGATGAAGTGTTGTTGCAAAATTGCTCTTTAAAATGTGAGGGATGCCAACTTTAGATGCATCACAGTAGTTTGTTCTAACACAAATATCCCCTGTGAATAACACAAATTTATATAGCGTTTATTTTCTCCAGTTGTCTCCAGGAAATCCATTCTCCAACAAATTGTTCGAAACAGAAGCGTCAGCAAATGATGGAAAATGAGGGACAGATATTAGAAATTTGATTTTTAAGTCTACATATTTCTGTTGGAATTGGATATTGCAACACTTACACAATACAGCATATAGGTGCTACCACTAACGACACACAGAAGAAATTTGTCCTAAGTCATTGTGACATTGACTCCCTGCCTGTCTGAGCAACTTCTCTGATCACAAGAAAATACTGCTTACATATCACTGCATCTCTGTGCATCCGTGTAATAGAACACAACAGGGGTCTTTCATATTGTCAAGCTCAGTAAGTCATCCCCAACATTTCTTCCAAGAATGCGCTATAATCACTCATGTAGAAACAAATATTCACAGAATGTGTCAGAAGAAAGAGAAAGAATATATAGTATAACCTAATTAAAACATTTTCTATTTCTGGAACAATAAAATGACTAAAACTCACATACTTGCATGATCGCTAAGGCCAGCTCTGTACCTTTGCTCTTATCTCAGCTCGCCTGCTGTTGAAATCTTATCCAAAGTTGTGTTATCTCTAGACTTAACAATTCCTACTCCTACCTGGCTTCCCATGTTCTACCCAAGATAAGCTCATGGTGACACTAGAATTCTACTGGCCATGTTCCGACCTGCAGAAAGTCAGTTCACCTTTCATCCCTGACAATACTTTTAAAAGGGAGAGGAACAGACAATGGTGAGGTCAGTGCAGGAGAGAGAGAGGGGGAGAGAGAGAGAAACCCACATTGCTAAGTGACAGAGCAGTGAACTTACACAGTTACTGTCTTTGCTGTTTGAATTCATGTATCGCTGGACATCAGAGTGCATCTGGGAAAATGAACAAGCAGTGACATTCACAACTAATCTTAGAGGAGCCTGTTTGGGAGAGGTCACAGCACAGAAACAGATAAGTGAATATTTAAGCGGGCACTTACAGTAAGTCTGCAGTAGTGAGTAGAATGTGTTCTTTCTTGATTATATATTATATTTAGATATGTCTCTTTATTAAACTTAAAATATAAGCCATATGTATTAATTTAACCTGGAGCAGTGTTTTGTAGAAGAATAAGACTGCTATTTTCTGGGTCTTTAGATTGTAAGAAGCAAAAATGGCCTTTAGTAAAGTGATATGCTCTTCTTGTCAGATGTAGGAGTTTAGGGAGAATTTACCTGTTACTGAGGATTATATGTGCAATAAATGCTGGTTGCAAATCCTATCAGATCAAATGGATCAGTTGAAGTGATAGAGGCAATGAGGAATTTACAAGAGCAAGAGGATGTGATGGATGGTAGTTATAGAAAGGGGGGAAGTCTCAGATACAGTCACATAGATGGGTTAACTGCAGGAAAGGTAAGAGAGGTAGACAGTTCATGCAGGAGTGTTCTGTGGCTATCCACATTTCAAACAAGGATACTGTTTTGGAAAATGTATGGGGTGATGGATTCTCAGGGGAATGTAGCACGAACAGCCTAGTTTCTGGTATAGATCTGGCTCTAATGTGATAAGTGGTATGTTGGGTTCCAAGGGACCATTTGTATTAGGGGACTCTTTAGCCCGAGATACTGACAAATATTTCTGTGGCCAGCAGCGAAGAAGCAAAATGGGGTGTTGCTTCCCTGGTGCCAGGATCAAGGAAGTCTCAGAGAGGGTGCAGAATGTTCTCAAGGGGGAGGGGGCCAGCACGAGGTCATTGTGCATATTGGAATCAACGACATCGAAAGGGAAAGGTTTGAGATTCTGAGAGTTGGGCAGGAATTTAAAAAGGAGGTCCTTGAGAGTTGTAATATCTGGATTACTCCCGGTGCAATGAGCTAGCGAGGACAGGAGTAGGAGGATAGAGCAGATGAATGCATGGCTGAGGAGTTGGTGTATGGAGAAGAATTCACATTTTTGGATCATTGGAAGCTCTTTTGGGAGAAGTGACCTGTACAAGAAGAACAGCTTGTACCTAAATTGGATGGAGACTAATATACTGGCAGGGAGATTTGCGTGAGCTGCTCAGGAGGATTTAAACTAGTAAGGTGGGGTGGGTGGGACCCAGGGAGATAGTGAGGAAAGAGATCAATCTGAGACTGGTACAGTTGAGAACAGAAGCGAGTCAAACAGTCAGGGCAGGCAGAGTCAAAGCAGAGAACAAGGTAGGACTGATAAATTAAACTGCATTTATTTCAAAGCAAGGGACCTAACAGGGAAGGCAGATGAACTCAGGGCATGGTTAGGAACTGAGAAATAAGAAAGGGATGATCACCTTATTGGGATTGTATTGTAGAATCTCCTGATAGTCAGCAGGAAATTGAGAAACAAATTTGTAAGTAGATCTCAGCTATCTGTAAGAATAATTGGGTGGTTATGGTAAGGGATTTTAATTTTCAAAATATATACTGGGACTGCCATAGTGTTAAGGGTTTAGATGGAGAGGAATTTGTTAAGTGTTTACAAGAAAATTTTCTGATTCAGTATGTGGATGCACCTACTAGAGAAGGTGCAAAACTTGACCTACTCTTGGGAAATAAGGCAGGGCAGGTGACTGAGGTATCAGTGGGGGAGCACTTTGGGGCCAGCGACCATAATTCTACTAGATTTAAAGTAGTGATGGAAAGGATAGACCAGATCTAAAAGTTGAAGTTCTAAATTGGAGAAAGGCCAATTTTGATGGTATTAGGCAAGAACTTTCAAAAGCTTATTGGGGGCAGATGTTCGCAGGCAAAGGGACGGCTGAAAAATCGGAACCCTTCAGAAATGAGATAACGAGAGTCCAGAGAAAGTATATTCCTGTTAGGGTGAAAGGAGAGGCTGATAGGTACAGGGAATGCTGGATGACTCAAGAAATTGAGGGTTTGGTTAAGAAGAAGGAAGCATATGTCAGGTATAGACAGGATAGATCAAGTGAATCCTTAGAAGAGTATAAAGGCAATAGGTGTATACTTAAGAGGGAAATCAGCAGGGCAAAAAGGGGACATGAAACAGCTTTAGCAAACAGAGTGAAAGAGAATCCAAAGGGTTTTTACAAATACATTATGGACAAAAGGGTAACCAGGTAAAGAATAGGGCCCCTCAAAGATCAGCAAGGCAGCTTTTTTGTGGAGCCTTTGTGGCAGTAGATGGGGGAGATACTAAACGAGTATTTTACATCAGTATTTACTGTGGAAAAGGACATGAAAGATGTAGAATGGTGACATATTGCAAAATGTCCATATTACAGAGGAGGAAGTGCTGGATGTCTTGAAACGCATAAAAGTGGATAAATCCCCAGGACCTGATCAGGTGCACCCTAGCACTCTGTGGGAAGCTAGGGAAGTGAGTGCTGAGCCTCTTACTGAGATATTTGTATTGATAATTACAGATGAGTTGCTGGAAGACTGCAGCTTGGCTAACGTGGTGCCACTGTTTAAGAAAGGTGGTAAGGAGAATCCAGGGAACTATCGACCAGTGAGCCTGGCATTGGTGTTGGGCAAATTGTTGGAGGGAATCCTGAGGGACAGGATGTACATGTATTTGGAAAGGCAAGGACGGATTAGGGATAGTCAAAATGGCTATGTGCGTGGGAAATCATGTCTCACAAATTTGATTGAGTTTTTTTGAAGAAGTAGTGAGGAGAATTGATAAGGGCAGAGCAGTGAACATGATCCAAATGGACTTCGGTAAGGCATTCGGCAAGGTTCACCATGGGAGACTGGTTAGCAAGGTTAGATCTCATGGAATACAGGGAGAACTAGCCATTTGGATATGGAACTGGCTCAAAGGTAGAAGACAGAGGGTGGTGGTGGGGTGGTTTTTCAGACTGGAGGCCTGTGACCAGTGGAGTGCCACAAGGATCGGTGCTAGGTCCACTACTTTTTGTCATTTACATAAATGATTTGGGTGTGAGCATAAGAGGTACAGTTAGTAAGTTTGCAGATGACACCAAAATTGGAGGTGCAGTGGACAAGAAGAAGGTTACCTCAGATTACAACAGGATCTTGATCAGTTGGGCCAATGGGCTGAAAAGTGACATATGGAGTTTAATTTAGATAAGTGCAAGGTGCTGAATTTTGGGAATGCAGGACTTATACATTTAATGATAAGGTCCTAGGGAGTGTTGCTGAACAAAGAGACCTTGGAGTGTATGTTCATAGTTCCTTGAACGTAAAGTCACAGGTAGATAGGATAGTGAAGAAGGCGTTTGGTATGCTTTCCTTTATTGGTCAGAGTGTTGAGTACAGGAGTTGGGAAGTCATGTTGTGGCTGTACAGGACATTGGTTAGGCCACTGTTGGAATATTGTGTGCAGTTTTAGTCTCCCTCCTATCAGAAAGATGTTGTGAAACTTGAAAGGGTTTAGGAAAGATTTACAAGGATGTTGCCAGGGTTGGAGGATTTGAGCTATAGGGAGAGGCTGAATAGGATGGGGCTGTTTTCCCTGGAGTGTCGGAGGCTGAGGGGTGACCTTATAGAGGTTTATAAACTCATGGATAGGATAAATAGACAAGGTTTTTTCCCTGAGGTCGGGGAGTCCAGCACTGGAGGGCATAGTTTATGTTGAGAGGGGAAAGATATAAAAGAGACCTAAGGGACAACCCTTTCATGCAGAGGTTGGTATGTGTATGGAATGAGCTGCCAGAGGAAGTGGTGGAGGCTGGTACAATTACAACATTTAAAAGGCATCTGGCTGGGTGTATGAATAGGACGGGTTTGGAGGGATATGGGCCGGGTGCTGGCAGGTGGGACTAGATTGGGTTGGGATATCTGGTCGGCATGGACAAGTTGGACTGAAGGGTCTGTTTCCATGCTGTACATCTCCATGACTCTGCCTTTGATCTGCTTTGGTTCCTGGTTAAACGACATGTCAATTTTTAAAATCTCACCCTTGTTCTAAAGTTCCTTCATTTTCCCAACCCTCTCTGTAAACCCCTCCAGTCTCAAATCTCTCCAAGCAACTGTGCTTCTTTAAATCTCATTGCCAGAACATTCCCAGACTTTTTAGACATGGACAAAATGTCCCTGGAAGTGGGAAGTAGCTCTTGCCTGGCCATGTACGTGGTTCAGTTGACCTCCCAAATGGTGATTAAGCTACCAATTTGTCTGGTAATCCCAGACATTACATCAGAGATGGAAATGTGTTGCTGGAAAAGCGCAGCAGGTCAGGCAGCATCTAGGGAACAGGAGAATCGACGTTTCGGGCATTAGCCCTTCTTCAGGAATGAGGAAAGTTGGTCCAGCAGGCTAAGATAAAAGATAGGGAGGAGGGACCATTCCTGAAGAAGGGCTAATGCCCGAAACGTCGATTCTCCTGTTCTCTAGATGCTGCCTGACCTGCTGCGCTTTTCCAGCAACACATTTCCATCTCTGATGTAATGTCTGGGATTACCAGACAAATTGGTAGCTTAATCACCATTTGGGAGGTCAACTGAACCACGTACATGGCCAGGCAAGAGCTACTTCCCACTTCCAGGGACATTTTGTCCATGTCTAAAAAGTCTGCTATAATGTAGTGAGACTGCTAAGTTTGACCTGATGACCTACCAATGGGTTTTGAAGGTAGTGTGGGAGTTGGCATCTTTACAAACACATCATTGTCCAAGAAAGGACTCCCTGCTGATTCATGCTGCCTTTATGACAACAATATCATTAGTATTCAATGACCCACCACTCCCTGCAACTGTCCTGTCTTACTTGATTGGCCCTGGAATTCCTCAACCCAATGTATCTATCTTTGAGGGCACCCAGCCATTGAGGCACTCTTTGTATTTGAAACCCCAGCCCATGAACACCTTTAGCAGAGGTGCTGCTCAGGTTTGACCCCCTGGTTGTGCCAGCAATATTGGGAGTCTGGATCGCCTTCTTAATTGGATGGCATCTTATTGATAGTGGTGGCCCCTTGATGCGCAAAATCCCAAGTCCCACTGCCAGATGAAACAGGATTGTCACCAGATTTTGGCCACAGGATGTCCTCATGAACCAACAAAGTCCAGGCCCTGTTGTTCAGTTTTCTTTTGTAACCCTCTGGTGGAGCACCTTCTGCCATTTCTAATGCAAAAGGCACTATATCAATGGAATTTATTGTAGTTCTCATAATTGGAGACACTAGGATATGGCTCAGGAAGGGTTAAAATACAACCCCTGTGATAAGTTTGAATGGTGTCCACCACTGTTGAGCGTGCCAGAATTTCTCAGGTTGATGGAAAGGTGCTGCACTCACATGGAGTATTTGGAACCCCTCCAGGCACATCACACTTCACGTTGCAAGGAATTCCCACTCCTATGGGTTTTCATGGAAATATAAGGCATTCTTTATAAGGTGCGTGCACATGGATTTGCAGTAACCACAAGGCGCCACACAGACTGCTCATTTTATTGCCCATTTAAATGTATTGGATATGTACAAAATAAAAATAATTTGGAGATGGCATTGCCCTGGCTACCAAAAGATGCAATTTTTTTCATATTTTCATTTTTGGGAATGCTTAACAGCTATCAAACAGGGCAATGAGTGGAGTCTCTGAAGATGGACTATTTAATAAAATGTAGCTGTTTCCCAGTGTGGCCAGTGCTGCCAGCAGCTTACAGCACTGACTGATGTAATAAGTGATATGCATTTGAAATGTTTTGGGAATTGGTGATAAGACAGCAATATAAAAAGAGAGATGTGGTTTTTTATAAGGTTCTTTAAATATATCAAGGAAAATTCTGTGTGGGTTATAGGAAGAGAGAAAAAAGATTTTTAAGTCAGACAGGTACAAGAGGGAATTAAGCCTTTGGGTAAACTGTTAGTAGGCAGCTTTGTCCTGATTTGCATCTCACAGTATGAGAATATTGTGCGAGGAGGAAGTCAGAGATTTAGCCAAAGAAAACTAAGATTGCCTCTGTGCAGGAGAAATTGGGTGAGAGTTGATCGTGGAGTGGAAGGACTGGAGAGCAAAGGGAGGGTGAGCATATGGGGCAGGGGAGCTTTCTGGAAATAGCAATGGGAAGTGAAGGAGGAGAGAGTGCGTGTTTTGTGGTGAAGGTGTCACTTGATTTTCAATATTGGCAATCATGAAAAAATGAAGAATGATATTAGCATAACGCATAAAATTCAAACTTTCCTAGAATTCTTCACAGCCATGAAGTGTTGAAGTTGTAAGGAGAAAATGAGGCTCCCCATTTACACACAGCATGTTCCCATAAACAGATAAGTGACCCGATAAGCAAGTTTTTAGTAATGTTGTTTCAGGAATAATAATTGGTCAGGACATTAGGGACTGCAGTTCTTTAAATAATAACATGGGGCTATTCATGTTCACTTGAGAGAATGGGCAATGTTTTGGGTTAATGTTTGATTTGATAAATCGCATTTCTAACAGTGCAGCACCCCCTCAGTACTACACTGAGGTGTCAGCCTCGATCTTGTGCACAAGCCTCTGGAGCTGGACTTGAACCACAAACCTTTGAAGCAAGAATTCCAGCACTGCAAGAAAAGCTGGGGAGCTATCAGTATTCATTTTTGGGAGATTTGGAGCTTTCATGTAAAGGGAGGTGGAAGTGTGAGTAGCAAATTGGATGACTAATGAAAGAAAGAGAAATGACACAAGAGATTGAGGAGGAAGGCAGGCAATGGTGCAGGTTAACAGCAGAAGGGTAAAGCGAGAGACAAGTGTTGTCCAACTTTGACAACCTAAGTGTGGGGACTGCTACTACAGCAGATGAAGTCAAGTAGAGTAGTCAAGCCAATCGAAAGATCTCAGATCAAGTGGGAAAAGGGATGTGGTGCTGGAAAAGCACAGGCAGTACCCTGGGAGCAGGAGAATCGACGTTTCAAGCATAAGCTGTTCATCAACATTCCAGATGAAGAGCTGTGCTTTTCCAGCACCATACTTTTTAACTCTGATCTCCAGCATCTACAGTCCTCACTTTCTCCAAGGTGGGTAAAGGACTCAGGCAGAAATGGGAGAAAGAACTACAGGCTTCATCTTAGGGATTTTTATCTAAGATTGAGTTGTGTCCAGTTTTTTGGAAGGATTCACACCATGAGATCTAGCAGGTCTGCTCACAGTACCATACAAAACTGGCCACATTACTTACCTACCCTACTCCAATGGCATTCGTGACATCCCTTTCCAGCTCCCATTTTACCACATGCCTTTTCCACACCAACTTGTCATTCAGTGAATACCTCGGAGTTAACAGGCACCTCTCATGCTGGACCATCATTAAAAGCCTGTTGTACACCTGAATAAGCACTGTCAATGTGGACCTGCTCTGCACTATTCTTGACATTTGCTGCAGACATGGCAGAAAGGGCAACTCAGTACCTCAGCTGTGTGGTCACGGACCTGGAGATCCTACTGGATGGCATGGTACAACGACAGGATTTCATTTTCCCTCAGGACAAGCAGTGGAGACCATGCCAACCCTGTTCTGGGGCTACCACCCAGGATAAAGCAATCTCAGCCATTTGGAGGAATGTACAGCACTGCGTAAGAAAGTCAATGACCTTCTACACTGCACAAGTGAAAGTGGCACCATCTACTCTCCAAAACTAGAGTCATAGAGACATACAGCACAGAAACAGACCCTTCAGTCCAATGAGTCCATCGACCATGTTCCCAAATTAAACTAGTCCCACCTACCTGTGCTTTGCCCATATCCCTACAAACCTTTCCTATTCAGGAACTTATCCAAATGTCTTCTAAACATTGTATTGTATCTGCGTCCACCACTTCCTCTGGCAGTTTGCTCCAGACACGAACCACTCTCTGTGTAAAAGAAGTTGCCCCTCAGTTCTTTTTAAATCTTCCTCCTCTCATCTTAAAAATTTGTCCCCCAGTTTTGAACTCCCCCATTCACCTTATCTATGCACCTCATGATTTTATAAACATCAATAAAGTCATACTTCAACTTCCAATGCTCCCGTGAAAAAAGTCCCAGCGCATCCAGTTTATTTTCTAAGTCTCAAATCCTCCATTCCTGCAACATCCAAGTAAACCCTTTTTGAACCCTCTCCAGTTTAACACCCTTCTGATAACAAAGTGATCAGACTGCAGAGAAGTACTCCTCAGCAACCTCTTGTACAACCTCAATATGTTGTTCCAACTCCTGCACTCAAAAGGTCTGAGCAATGATGGCAAGCGTCACTCTGACTCTGTTCCTCTACCCACCTTCCCCCAAGGTACACGTTCCACTATTCTCATTATTAGCTGCAACATCTTCTCCCACTTGCTGTCATCCACCCCAAATCCCGTCACCATTAATGCTGCACTCCCCCTGTACTACTTAGTCAATCATTCCCCACTTGCATGAAAAATAACAGCTCTGCCACCCACTATCATCCCCAATAAGACCTGTTTCTCTCTCATTCCAGGAGGAAGCTGTCTGTAAGAGGGCAGAAAGAGTCAAGACAAAGGGAGCGCTGCTTGATATTCTGCTCTTCACCTTTTATGTGAACAACCACTGCTTGGTTGAATTACTGTGTCCAATGTCCTAGAATGGTACCACAGGCTGCCCTAAACTTACTGTGTTGGGACCCTTAACTGAAGGTTCTCTTTCTTGAGTGAGGCCTGTTGTCTACCATGACAGGCTTCCTGCCTTTGTGTCTGCACTAAACGGCAGGACAAGACAGAAGTAACATGAGCCTTGCTCTGACTGAGGGGGGCAAAGCATAAAAAGGTAGGACAGTGAAAGGCAGGGATGCTGTGGGCATCCAAGTCGGCTCAGAGGAAGTGTGTGTAATAGGGCAAGGAAAAAAACCCAGAGATGTAGCCTGGGCCAGCCTATGAGCTGAATGGGGTCAAGGCAAGAGGTCAACCATGAATATATTGAAAAGTTGCTTGGGGGGAGGGAGGGTGTGTTGGAGGTGCACTTTTAGTCTACTCCTGCATCTATTTCTTATGCTGAATATTCTTAAATGGGACATGGTGGCACCACCTAAAATTGAGAGGACTGAAAGCATAATAACATGTGTAACACAGAAGCAGATGTTACAAATACATATAAAAAAGTGACATGGGATTGAGCTATCTGTAACAAAAATTGTAATACAGGAGGAAGCATTATAACAGGATGTGTATGTTACATGCAAGATTTTGATATATACATAGCTTTATGAGGCATAACCATACTACTAATTCATAACCTCTAAATTTCCAGCACCCTCAATGTATTATGACTGCAGTGTTTACTATTTAGATCTCTATGCAAAATGAGAAAATGCAAAAACATCTCTAAACGTAATTCCTCCAACAATGTTGTGTGTTGCACTAGGGAGAATTCACCATGTGGACGTCCAACAAACAGCCAGCACTGAACAAATTTTATTTACACCTTGCCAGGAGAGAGGGTAAATCTAACAAAATACTCAGATCTTACAATATACTGTAACCACCTAGAAGATGAAGGTCACTAGGTGCATAGAAACACCCGAGATCCCCTTCAAGTCAAATATGTATCCTGTCTTGAAAATATATCATCATTCCTTCATTACAATGGTGGTCAAGATCCTGAGATCTTCTACTTTAACATTCTTGGAGCAGAACCTTTATTTCACTGATTGCAATCGTTTAAGGAAACCTATTACCCGGCTTATCCAAATAAGGATGCGTAGTAATACTGACAAGAATGAATAGATTAACATGTCCTCTGTCTATTAATCCTAGTGTATGCATCTAGAGTTTAACCCTGTGGAAAAGGTCACATTTGTTCTGCTTTCTAAGATACTATAAATAGACTAGAAGCTGACTGAATTGTGTGTTTTCTTCCATTTGGTCTGTAGGAAGATGAATTCTTACGCCATTTGTCGCAAGAGGAAAAAGAATGCCTCAGTTTTTTGATTGAAACCATTGACTCATTAGAGGTGGAATTGGAGCAAGATGATGATGAAGGGCTGGCAAAGGGGGATGCTACTATCAGTGACGGTTTTTATGAGTTTCTCGGAATGGTATGCAGCACTCGACAAACAGAAGATACAGCAAGCGCAGGTGGGGTTTCATTGCACAGTGAATTACAGACATCAGGATGATTATGGTTTGGTTTTGTTGCCCGGTTACCTCCCTCAACAACAGTTATTGGCTTGGCACAAGAAGTACAAGAGCCAAGTCTGTGTCAACCAACTACTGCCCTTATTACTTTAGTTAAAACAGATGTACGATTCACACCATTTGGCTAGGAAAGGGTTAACAGCAAGCATGCAATTCATACAAGGTTACAATCCTAGTGCACACTCAATAAGCTTGACATTTCCAGAACAGTCAATAAAGTAAGAAGCTCATTCTGGCCAAACACTTTTCTCCCAGGGTCTTGGGGTCCTCTCCACACTTCCAAGTATGGGGTCCATGGGGTCCGTGGCTTCACAGAAGTAGGGGTCTGTATCTTCACTGATGGCACACCAAATCCTTCATTTTTATCCTTTTCCCTAATCTTCCTGAACTGTGGTATCTTGTTCCATTGGTTCTCAGCTCATCTGAGATCGGTATCTTTCCAGTATCGGCCCACTCCAAGGATTACCATATTACTCTTCCCCCAAATAAGGATTCTTCCCTTTTGTCATCCCTCGGAGCTGAACCACCTCAAACTGGCTCAAGACAGCAGCTGGACCTAGGGTAACTTCATATTACAGCCATTGTTTTTATGTGTGAGCAGCCTCTGGCTAACAGTATCATTTTGGTCAAAAGTTGAAGTTATTCCAAGAAAAGGCACGTGCAAAATCTTGATGTCCCTATAATACCTTAATTCTCCTGATCCCTGATGTTAAGCAACTAATCGTGTTATCCAGGTTTCTTCTAAAGACAAATTGTCTAATCAACAAAATATTGACTCCAGATTGACTTTTATAAAGGAAGCCTCATGGTTAGGAAGTCCAATACTTGGAAGTTGGAATATGCGAAAGGGAAGAATTTGAAATGATTGCAGAGTGTATATAGCTTTACTGTTACAAATATATACATCTGAGTTCTTAAATATATACATCTGAGTTCTTAAATTTTATTAGCATTAAACTAAATTTGATCAATGACTTAAGATTGATACCTGAAAAATGTTCCCATGAAGGAACTATTTCATTAGCCGTGCTGTCTGTTTCCAGTTAGAAGGCATTAAAAACTAATTGTCGTCATAGAACATTCACATCTTGTAAGTTGTTGAGGACTGACTTCTGCCAGACACAGCCATAATCTTAACATGGAAGTACAGTTTGTGTGTCACTGTGCATTATGTTAAGAATCAGCATTCTTTCTGTCAGTGTTGCTAGATCCACTTCAATTTCCTTGCACTCCTTCCTGACGCATATTTCCTAATACGCCTGCAATTGTTGAATGTGTGATGCCAGGGAAGACAGGTAATTTGTAAACAGTATAGCAGTTCAGTCAAGGATTTTGAGCATTCCTGTCTTTCATTTTAACTGAAGATGGGAATGTAATGTTAGAAATTTAAAAAGAACATTAGAAAGTTAAATGTTATTAGAGGTTTAAAGTATATATCTGCTGAAGAAGGTTTGTGAGTGAACAACCATAGACAGTTGAGCTGATATTTAAACCTTGGGCTCATTCCATAATGATTACTGATTGATGAATAGTGTGGTTTGCTCTATTTGACCCTTACCAAGACTTGGCATGAGAAAGAACATTCCCTTTAGGGAAGATTGATAGCATGTTTACAGGCTCTGTCACTGTTGGTCTAGTACATCTCAATCATAGTTGCTAGGATGTTGTCTTCTTTGAAATGTTCCTATGCTCTATTCCCCCATCAATATGAAAGCATATTGGCTTTCCCTGCCATCACTGTAAACAGAAATCCATCCCATTTTCCACCACATAGTAAAAGCCTAAAAATATGCTGCCAATGCAACTGTCTTCCATTTTTGACTTTTTCCAGTGCTTGGGAAAAAAAGGCTTTCCTTTTTCTGATATATGTGCACCCAAGAAAAATTAAACTTTAACAGAGACACACTGAGTTTCAGTACACATTTTAATTTAAAGTAAGTGAACCACTAATTGGGAGAAGATGGTGTGGTCAAATATTTAGGCTTAGATTTAGCTCGGAATTTTGAAAGTAGTTCATTATGTTCACTACAGTAGTTTCATAGTTGCAAGAGAAATGTCCTCTTCCACTCATCACATATGGATAATATTACACATTACACATAATGGTAATGGCGAGTATTGTTTTCTCAATATTCTCTGTATATTTAAGCTAGCATTGATATGTGAATTTTTAATATTTTTAGATGTTGCAGCTCCCTGTGACAGTATTGGAATAATTGGAAATGTGGATATAATCACCGCTAGCCCGCCTGCTCAAGTGATCAGTAACAGAGACACAAAGTCAAATTCTGTGGTTGATACAACACCCAACCAAACAGCAGCATTCAAAGACAGCAAGCAGGGGAAGGAGTCAATGAGGCATCAAGGATCTGAAACGATAATAGCATTGGAAACCAAACCCTCAGACCAGTCCAAAGCGACTCCATCTGATGAACAAAGTTCATCCAGAACACTTACTTTGCTTCCTGCTCATTCTAAAAAGTTTGACACCATTTTGAGGTCAGGGGTAAGTGTGCAGGAGCTCCGAGCCCAAGTTCTAGCCCGTCTTAGTGGGTCTAGCCAGAAGAAGCCAAGTGGTCAGATGGAGAGTTTGGCTTCCCAGTCCGACTCACTCCGATTGCTTGGAAGGCCTGAGCAAAAGGCAGCAAGGCAAGATGCCCTTCAAAGATTAGGACTGGTGAAATTTACTGGAGGCTTGTCTAACAGCAACAACCCCTCCATCTTGCAACCTTTTGCAACAGAAGGAACTCAACAGTTAAAATCTTCGCAATCACCAAAAGAAACAGGTCATAGAGAATCTTTGAAAAAGTTGGGTCTTTTAAACCTGGGATCTTGAAAGGTTTTACAGAAAGCTGCAGAATTAGAGGACTATAGGTAACTGGCGATATATTATTTTTCTAAAAATTCTCTGCTTGTGCAGCCACTGGTCAGTTAGTTGCTGGTTGGCTTTCTCAATAAGTTTCCCTGCCCTCAATAAGGCCAATAAAATGTGTCAAGTGTGCAGCCTTTCAGTGTAATCAGGAAGGTTTGTTAATGAAGCAGCCCTCTATAAATGCACATTTCTCTTGTTCTGCCATTGTGCATTAATAATTCACTGAGTCATTCCTAAAATACTTAATGATAATACACAAGAACATTTACTCAACAAAACACATTTACCAAGGACAAAGGGTTGACCCTCTAACTTTTGAGTGGAAATAAGGTCTGAGCATTAGTCTCTAAGTTTAAATAAAAAGGGTGAGATGCTCATTGATGCCTTGCAGTTTTGACTCTAGACTGGGAGCACAATTGAGGGTTAAAGCCCTCATCATGGCATTGCATTGTGCAGGCCCTGGAAACTGCTGCATGCTGCTGCATTGTGTTCCTTCCCTCTGGCAAACTGAAATTACAGAGAGCTCATACGTCAAGTGATCACATATTTGTTACATTTCCATTAATCATGGTGTCTTTAGTATCCTGCTTATTGTTTTATAGATCCCTCTATTGTTTAAATAACTCTTTCATTTCACATATGATATACACAACATAAGAGTACATGTGTGCATCTGTCACATTTTGAATGAATAAACATTTCTTATTCTGTCCAACATGCTCTTGGCCATGGTTTGAAGAAGTAAGCAGAAACAACTTGTGTGTGTATTTTGTTAGCTTCAATGAAAAAGAGAATTAGGCAGGTTGTGATACAACATTGTTGTCCAAGATCAATTTCAGACTTCAATTTCATACTGCTCCTAAATTAGAAGTTCCAGAAACAACATCTCTTTTTCTGCTGCTGCACTTTGCATGCTGTTTTTGTTTTCATAAGATGTATTAATCCATTCAAGTTATATTTTCACATTAAATAAAATGCTAGGTTCTGATGAAGGATGTATACAGCAAGCACGTTGCCTATCCTTCTCCCTCAGGTGCTGATTGACCTCATGTTAGATTTCAAGCATTTTCCATTTTTCTTCCATGACTCTGAAATTTTCCCTTTTGCAAACTGTTTTTGCATTTGCGTCGGATCTGTAAGAATGTTCAGTTATGACGAGAAATTGATGTTCATTCCACTAATGCCAGTGGAAAGGTTAACAGGCAGAAATGTTGGCCAGAATTTTCTTTTATTCAAGACTAAGTATAGAGGCAGATGTAAATGCTGGAGGGACTTTTGCTTGAGGTGGTTCGATTACTCCCCTTCAATTACATAAGTAAAACGACAAATTGTATGAGCAGCAAGGGGACATAAATTTAAGGTGAAGGGTGGAAGGTATAGGGGGGATGTCAGGGGTATGTTCTTTACCCAGTGAGTGGTGGGGGCATGGAATCCGCTGCCTGTGGGAGTGGCAGAGTCAGAATCATTGGCGACCTTTAAGCGGCATTTGGATAGGTACATGGATGGGTGCTTAAGCTAGGACAAATGTTCAGCACAACATCGTGGGCCAAAGAACCTGTTCTGTGCTATATTGTTCTATGTTCTATGTTCTGCTCCAGCTGAGATACTTCAGGGTCCAACATCCCAGAACCTTATTTAAAGTCACCCAGACAGCATTTCAGTCCCTGCAGCAGGGTATCACTCAATCTCTGCTCATCAACCCCTAACCACCCATGCCTGAAGATGTCAGAGACCAGGCAGAAAGCAGCGCTACATTTTGGCAATGCCTCTCTAATAGTTTTCCTGAAGTCCAGTAGAGAAGGGAAGTTCTTTTCCCCATCATTAAGAAGAGGCTAGCCCTGCCTAGAAAGTCAGCCAGGATGGAGGTGGGTGCGAAGGGCAGTCTCTGTGGAGCTCAAGCCAACCAGGAGGATAACTAAACTGCTGTTATTTGTCAGGATATATCCGCTGTGCACTTGATGCCTCATGCTCCTATAAGTGTAAGTTAGTGTTGTAACATTGCCACTGCAGAAGTCTGTCACACAGGAGGCTGGATATTATAGATGCCTCATGTGCAATCAATATCTGCGATTTAGTACAAATACTAACGTACCACAGTGCCACAGCCTGTCACACATCTGCTAAGGTTCACACTTAAAACATAAAAGGAGCTGCAACACTAGGCAGCTCATGCATTGTCCATTAACTGAACTCTCATCAAAACTCGGAAAATATACAGATTTGATTGTTTGTGACGAAAGGATTGTACGGGACAATAATACAACCATAGAAGATTGCCTTCCTTTTTGAGACCCCTTTTGAGTTTAGTCTCGCTTGCCTGTCCTGGTCAGGATTGTTGGCATCAGTCAGTGTGGTTGCCTCATTTAGGCAGGTTTGTTGACTTTGTCAGTCTTCACCCCTAACAATAAGTTTTCACCAACTGCAAGCAAAACTGAATATGGCCAAGATGTCTCATGAGCTGATCAACATGGAAAGGCTTCACTGCTAATGCTGTACACGTTTGAACAAAGTAATGCTCTGGTTATGAAGGAGTCATGAAGATGTTTGACAAGCTAATGAATGCAGAACAGATTTTTGACCATGAAGGTTGAGAAAGCCAACCTGCCTGAAAGATTCTGAGAACTCCACAGCAACACTTCAACCCATTGTCAGGTAAGTCCTGAAGAGTCCTGTGTTGAGGCCTCAATTATTCACAATATTCATGAATGACTTTGATGATGGCGTAAAATGTCAAGAATTCAAACTTGCTGATGAGACCAAATTTGGCAGCATTGTTGACAGTGTTGACATCATCAATTTATAACAGGACATTGATAGATTAGGTGAATGGGCAAAGTTGTGGAAGGTGGATATTTTATTAAGCAATTGTGAGGTTGTCCATTTTGGACCAAGAAAGGATAGATTCGGGGTATTTTTGAGAAGACACAAAGTTAAATTTAGGGAATGTTCAGTGAAATTCAAGGATTCAGGTATGAAGCTCTTTAAAATGCCACAGGTACAGAAAATAGTCAAGAAGTCAAATGGAATAGCTGGCATGTATGGATGCAGTTATGCAAAACTCTACTTAGAGTACTGTGAGCAGATCTAGGGATCATACCTCAGGAAGGAGGTTTTGCTCTGGAGGGTGTTCAATGCAGGTTTACAAGGATGATGGACTTCAGAGGTTAAGTTATGAGGAGAATTTAGATAAATTACGCCTCTTCTCTAGAATTTAGAAATTTAAGGAGTGATCTAATCAAGGTCTTCAGGATATTGGTCGAAAAGAAAGGGTAGATAAAGATAAATTATTCTCACTGGTTGAAGATCCTAGAATCAGGGGCATCGTCTAAAATCCCTGCGGTGTGGAATTAGGCCATTTAGCCCAACAGGTCCACACTGACCTTCCGAAGAATGATGCATTCCCCTTCCCTATTATTCTACATCTACCCCTGACTAATGCACCTAACCTACACATCCCTGAATGCTATGGGCAATTTAGCATGGCCAATTCACCTAATCTGCACATCTTTAGCAGGAAACCAGAGAATCCAGAGGAAACCCACGCAGACACTGGGAGAATGTGCAAACTCCACACAGTCAGTTGCCCGAGGCTGGAATTGAACCTTTATCCCTGGCACTGTGAGGCTGCGGCGCGAACCACTTAGCCACCATGTCTAAGAATCAGGGCCAGGTCATTCAGGAGAGAAAGCAATTCTACATGCAAAGAGTAGTGTTGGTTTGGAATCCTCTTCCTCGAAATGCCATCAATTTAATTCAATTGTCAAATTTAAATCTGAGATTGACAAATTTTTATTAAGTAAGGTTATGGGCCCAAGGCAGGAGTTTGGCCAGAGATCAGCCATTGAATGGAGGAGCAGGCTCAAGGGACTGGATGGTCAAATCCTGTCCCTATGTCTATGTGTCCAAACTGAAGTTTGGCCTCTTGCCCAATTAAGTATCCCCCCCTACCTGACCTTTTAAAAGCTCGAAACAGGCTCAGAAAATTCCACCGGTTAACACTGTTCTCTCTCCACAGATCATTTCCAATGTTTTTTGTTTTTATGTCTGTCATTTGTACTGAATTATATAGTAACAGAGCAGAGAGTGGAAGAGATTGAATAGTCAAGAGTCGAGAAAGTGTAAAATAATAACATTAAAAATTACAAATATTCGTTACACTTGCTCAAACAAGTCACCACTGAATATCAAACTTCATTTTTGTTTATTCTTGTGTGGGATGTGGGTATCACTGGCAATGCTGCCATTCATTGCCCTGAACCTAAGTCTTGGCTCTGCCCTCCGCAACTGTCTTTCTCAACTTCCTGACCCATTGACCACAATCAGTGAAGACAGACAACTGCACCTCCTCCATGGTAACACTCAACCCTGGAGTTGCCTCCCCCGCCCCCGCAATAAGGATGCCCCTGAGCCCCCTTGCTGTACTTGCTATACTCCCACAACTGTGTGGCCAAATTCTGAATGAACACCATCATTTCTGATGACACGATCATGCTCAGACGGATATCAAACAACGATGAGTCAGAATACAGAAAAGGAGATATAGTGCTTAGTGATGTGGTGTAATGATAACAACCTCTGTCTCAATGTTGGCAAACCTCAAGAACTGATCACTGACTTCAGAAAGAAAGGAGGAGAACATGTCCTCATCTACATCAATAGAATGAGGGTTGAGACCGTCAACTTCCTAGGGGTGATGATAGCTGGCAACCTATCCTGGATTCCCCAAGTAGATGTGATGATCAAGAAGGCACAACAACAGCTCTTCTTCCTCAGGAGGCTCAGGAAAATTGACATGTTCATAAGGACCCTCAGCAATATTTTCAGATACATAAAAAAAGCATACTGTCCAGATGCATAATGGCCTGGTACAGCAACTGCTTTGCCCAGGGCTGTAAGAAACTACTGAAAGTTGTGTGCACAGCCCAGACCATCACAGAAGTCAACCTCTCATCCATGGACTCCCTTTACACCTCTCATTGGAAAAGCTGCCAACAACATCAAAGACCCATCCCACCCCAGTAAGGATCTCCTATAGCCTCTTCCATCAGGCAGAAGATACAGAAGCCTGAACACACAGCAGATTCAAGAACAGGTTTTTTTAGACTGATGACTAGACTCTCTAATTTCAAATAATATTGATCTTGTCTTGTGCACGTCCTGCGTGGTGTAGCCTGTATGCCTCACTCCATCCAAGCATTTTTTTACCCAACAATCTGTGTGGAGTTTGCACATTCTCCCCGTGTCTGTGTGGGTTTCCTCCGGATGCTCCAGTTTCCTCCCCCAGTCCAAAAATGTGCAGTTAGGTGAATTGGCCATGCTAAATTGCCCATAGTGTTAGGTGAAGGGGTAAATGTAGGGGAATGTGTCTGGGTGGGTTGCTCTTCGGAGGGTCGGTGTGGACTTGTTGGGCCGAAGGGCCTGTTTCCACACTGTAAGTAACCTAACCTAATCTAATCTCAATCTGTATGCCCTTGCTTACTATGATCTGCCAGTGTTACGCTCAAACAAAGCTTTTCACTGTAGTTCAGTACTCGTGACAATAAATAAATCAATCAATCAAATAGCTGTCTATTTGAGAGGTAATCACTTTGCTGTGAGTCAGGATTCACCTGAGGTCAGACCAGGATGGTAGATTAGATTCCCTACAGTATGGAAACAGGCCCTTCAGCCCAACAAGTCCACACCGACCCTCCAAAGAGTAACCCACCCAGACCCATTCCTCTACCCTATATTTAACTCCTGACCAATATACCTAACACTATGGGCAACTTAGCATGGCCAGTTCACTTGACCTGCACATCTTTTGGATTGTGGGAGGAAACCCACACACACAGGGAGAACGTGCAGACTCCACACAGACAGTCACCCAAGGTGGAGAATTGAACCTGGGTCCTTGGTACTATAAGGCAGCAGTGCTAACCCACTGACCCACCATGCCACCCCTGAGACAATGTCTTTCTTTAAAGGACATTTGTGCTTTTACAGCAATCAGCAGTGGTTAAGTGGTCACCATTGGACTGGCTTTTAATTTTCATTCAAATTTTACCATCTGTCTTGGTGGCATTTGAACACATGTCCCCAGATCATTAACCTTGCAATACTATTCACTGACATTTGTAATACTCTACCACCACCTCCCCCTAATTATTTTGCATGATTAGAAGGGATTCACAAAGAATTCCCAGCTCATCCTTTATACTCTTTCAGCCAACCCATTCTCTTTTGTCTGTTATTGTTTCCTTCTTTCTGCCTGTTCCCACCCTTATTGTTACTGATCTTGTTTTTCTTGCCTATTGTGATTCCTTTTATTTTAAACAGAAAAGTGCAGCTCAGTTTTCTTGTTAGCTTAATGTATTTCTCCTGCTTTTGAAGGAAAGACATCGCACCAGTCTGCTAGGAACAGACTGCTGCTGAGCTTACTGGCAGGAAGTGGGCTCCTATGCATTCTGCTAATGGTGACAATAACACTGATTGTAATTTTTTCACTGGCACTTTTCCTATTTAATCACTGAATCATCGTCCTGATGCTCACCTAGGGCTGGTCTTTACCATCTGTCAGGGAGGGGGTGAAATGTGGGGATGGGAAGGCAATGTGAAAATAACAGGTATAGTGAAAATTGTTGCCATGATTGAAACTGGCATGGAAATTAAAGGGAGGTGGGTGTTAACTCTTCCTATGCTGGATCTAAAGGAGAAGTGCCTTTATAAGGGGGTGGTGCAGTTGATTAATGATAAACCCGTAAAATGGTCTGATCAGGGTTTCTCAAAACTGTGGCAAATATTTTTTCTAGCTCCACTCTTGGTGCAAATGATTACAGCACAAAACACTGCCATATCATAAATTTGATGAAGTCTAAATTGGAATATGTTGCAGAGTTTCCTGTAACATGGGGTTGAATTTTGAGTTGAATTGGGTGAAGAGTGGAAATGTAAATGGATGGGATCCAAAACTGCTGCTGCTGGCTATTGAACAACTTTGCAGAGGTACGATCGGGACTGGGGTGTGGGGCAGGTATGTAGCTAATTAGGTCTGTTAAAAAGCTTTTATGTGCAATGGATAGAGGCAGGCTGAAAGTTTCCAGTCAATATCCAGTTTCCCCACACCAACACAGAGGCAGCTAGTTCAGGTGCTGAAGCTGGGCAGTTGGCAGGCCAGAGTCCTGGCACGTCTGGAGGCTTTGCCTGTTTCCTGCCTCCATGTGAGAGTAGCCACATGCCACCCTGTGGAGGAGACCCACCCCCCGCCTCAATACATCCTTTACAGTAGTGGTCCATGAGCTCTATCCATTTTTATTTAAAGTTATGGAAGAATTAGCGAGAGGGTGTCTTCATATTGAAGCGCCCTCTATGTTATATGCCTGGCATCACAGCCAGAGTTTAGGAAACATGAGCTCTGGTGCTGCTCAAACACAGAGTACCTGCCCAAACACAATGAGACTACCACCAACCCAAACTCAGTGCCCCCACGCCATAGCACATGAGACCACCACCAACTCAAGCTCAGTGTCCCCCAGCCCTGAGCACTGAGAGAGCCCATTTCAGTGTCCCCACCCCCAAGCACAGCAAAACCACCACCAACCTAGGATCAGCGATTCCACCCCTCACCCAAGGACAGCAACTTTGCACCTATTGCAGGCACAATGGCCTGAGCCTGAACTAAGCATAGTGGACCCACCTGGAGCATTGTGGGACTGTCCAAAGTTTTTGGTTCTGACTCAACACAGGCAAAGTGGCACAACCCCTGACTCAAGCAAAGAGACCCCCTTGAGCTCTAGCCATTTGCTATTGCGCCCTGATTCCTGCCTCCATTCCCCTATTCAAAACCTCATGCTCCCATCAAGCAGAAAGCTTCTGTTTGGCCTTCCAGTTTCAAACTCCTAGGATTATATTTATGTGGACATTTCTGAGTTGAAGAAGCATTACCATACAATTTCTTGGAAATGACAAGTCAAAAGGTCAAAGAGAATTGTAGATTATCTGCTGTTTACTGGAAAAGAAAGTAATTTTCCAACTGTTTCCCATCAGAAATCTGGTCTGAAGACCTTTCATTATTTTGCAACTGGCCGCAATTTAATCCTTTGAACAGGAAATTAAAGACACTGTGAGGAGTCAACTCATTGTAACTTGACCCTAATGGAAATTTCCTTGGATCTGGATAGCAGCACAAATTAGTGACCAATTTAGTAGTTTGATAAGTTATTTAAACATTTGATTCATGATTGATAAGATTAGATTACCTACAGCGCAGAAACAGGCCCTTCGGCCCAACAAGTCCACACCGACCCTCCAAAGAGTAACTCACCCAGACCCATTCCTCTACTAATGCACATATCACAATGGGCAATTTAGCATGGCCAGTTCACCTGACCTGCAGGTCTTTGGACTGTGGGATGAAACCCACGCAGACACAGGGAGAATGTGCAGACTCCACGCAGTCACCCAAGGCTGGAATCAAACCCGGGTCCCTGGCACTACGAGGCAGTAGTGCTAACCAATGAGCCACTGTGCCACCCTAATCTTGTGGAGTAATGGAGTAGCACAATCCACACATCAGATTCATAATTCTAGATTAGAGTGATGCTGGAAAAGCACAACAGTTCAGGCAGCATCCGAGGAGCAGGAAAATCGATGTTTCGGGCAAAAGCCCTTCATTAGGAATACAGGCAGAGTGCCTGCAGGGTGGAGAGATAAATGAGAGGAGGGTGGGGATGGGGAGACACCTGCAGGCACTCTCCCCATCCCCACCCTCCTCTCACTTATCTCTCCACTCTGCAGGCACTCTGCCTCTATTCCTGATGAAGGGCCTTTGCCCGAAACATCGATTTTCCTGCTCCTCGGATGCTGCCTGAACTGCTGCGCTTTTCCAGCACTTGTCTAATCTAGAATCCTGTTTCCAGCATCTGCAGTCCTTGTTTTTACCATCAGATTCATAACAAAACTCAATACCTCCTGCCACTCTAACTGGTTGGAAGCTTGTCTCTATGTAAGAGCAGAAGTAGGTAATTCAGTCCATCGAGTCTACTCACCATTTAATGAAATCATGGTTGATCTGATAATCTTCAACTCCACTTTTCTGCCCTTTCCCCCATTCTCTTACTGATTAAAACTCAGTCTCTCTCAACCATGAATGTACTTAATGGCTCAACTTCTACAGCCTTCTGCAAAGAGGAATTCTACAAATTCAACACCCTCCGAAGAAATTTCTCCTCATATCTGCTTTAAATGATCCCTTATTCTGAGATTATGCCCTCTGGACCTTGACTCTCCCATAAGGGGAAACATCCTCACAACATCCCTGTCCAGTCTCCCAAGAATTTTGCATGTTTCAATAAAGTCACTTCTCATCCTTCTAAACTCCAACCTACTCAACTTTTCCTTGTAAGAAAGTACCTCCATACCTGGCATCAACCTGATGGACCTTCTCTGGACTGCCTCCAAAACTAGTATACCTTTCCTTAGGTAAGGATATCTAAACTTTTTAGTATTATAGGTGTGGTCTAACTTATATGGGTGTGCCTTACATAGTTTTAGTAAGACTTCTCTATTTTTAATACTTCAATCTATTGAACTTATATGCTAGCTTTTTATAATTCCTGAATGATCACCTGTGAATCCCGCTGTGATGCTACTTTGTGCAGTCCTTCTGTATTCAAATAATATTCAATGTAATGACTATGTGTTTTTATTTGTCTGTATTTTTGTTGTGGACAGAAATGAGATACAAACCATTTCAAAATCCGGGTTTGCTGAAAGATTATTGCATGTTTTAAAAGCACCTTTTTTAAAAGCATTGTAAGCACCTTTTACACAGCTGCTGGTTCAAGTAATAGTTGAAGTGTAACATGCAGATGAGCTGGAGCCAAAGGTGTGCACAAGTGGATATTCAGCCAGCATAAATTAACAGATTTATATGCAAACTTGTGACCAGTCCTGCTCCTCGTATGCTGCCTGACCTACTGTACTTTTCTAGCACCACATTCTCGACTTTGATCTCCAGCATCAGCAGTCCTCACTTTCTCCAAAGAGATCTACCTGCCAACAACCATGTGGATTGGTTTTCAGATAGCTAACAGCATGGGTCTGTAAATATGAAAGTGAGAAGCCATCAGGTCAGGAGTTCTCTCTGTTTTCTGCAATTTAAAAGCATCTCTTTAAACCTGAAGAAAGCCAGTTTATCTTTCCTTGATAACTGTAAGTTCTGAGTTTTAATTAATGAGGCAGCCTATATATAATTGTAAACCAGCCATCCTGAACCTCCTACAAACCAATGAACACATTTGAAGAAGGAAAAGTGAAAAACAGCATTCTGATCAGCACAAGAACCTTCTCAGCAAAGCCTGTGAACAGAGACCACTGAACTGCTTTCAAAGCTTTCCCACTGTCCAAAACACCCATTTTGTTTTGTGTGAAGGATTGGTCATGTGTTTATCTGTAACTAGAGTCTATTTACTTATATTAAATAGTTGCTTTTGTTAAATTCAGAAACCTGGTCTGTGCTTTCTGTCAACCCAAGTCTGAAAATGAGATAAATTGGAGAATTCTGCATATTTTTAACTTCTGTGCCTACTCCATGAATATTAGAACTTGATTGCCAGTTGACTATCGCTTTAAGGCATAACAACATTTGGGTGTTCATGTGGATAGATTTGAAACAGAGGATTTTGGAATGATATTAGTAAATAATACAGGTGAAGCAAAACACCAGGTCTGTACTGCATTTAAAAAATGGCATTGCAAATGGCAAAGAATTTCTTGCAAGTGGGAGAATTGTCCTTCGCAGTCTTAAAGGAACCTTCTCAGATAAAGTTGATTGATTTGACAAGTAAGCTGGAGCTGGTATTGGTTGGCTAAGCAAGGAAAGGAGAAATAATTCAGGTAACAGTATGGCTCATGGGTTTATAGGAAATATCAGAGTAGACAGGCATAGTGTGTACTGAAACAACAGAATCAAGTGATAATCAGTTACAGTTATAAGAGCTTGAACATGAGAGAATTGAAAAGCTTGAGATATAATATTAAAAGAAGAAAAAGGCAAAGAAAGGTAAAGAAAGCGAGAAAGAATTAAGACAAGAAATGGAAATGAAAAAACTAGAATTAGAAGTGGAAACAGAAGAGAAAGTGAAGGAATGTGAATACAAGCTTAAACTCGTGCTGTTGGAACAGGAGACATCAAATTCTAATTCAGCCCCTAATGGGGAGAATCTGAATCCTGATTTAAAGTCCAGTCGGGAAATGTATAAGTTTGCACAGGCTCCATCAGAATTAGAGGAAAAGGATGGGAAGGCATTATTAATGTTACTAGAAAGTAGCTAGACAAATGTATTGGACAAAAGAGGACTGAACATTGCTCAAGCAGATTAAGTTGACAGGTAAAGTACAGGAAATTTATGCTTCACTATCAGAGTAAATTCTTGGGATTATGACGCTGCAAAAAATACTATATTGCCTACATACAAGTTAGTACCTGAAGCATATAGGCAAATGTTTCAGAATACAAATACAACCTATATTGAATTCGAAAGGGTTAAGCAGTCATTTTAACAGATGGATGCGAGCATTAGAATTTAAAATGCGTATCCTTCTAAAATAAGAACTCATGTTAAGAACCAAAGAGTTGCAACTGCTAGACAGGCAGTAATAATGGCTGATGATTCTGAACTAATCCACAAAATTAAACTTATTTTTCTGTCACCATTTGAATTTGAAAGGTATAGGGAATGGGAGAGTGAAAGCAATACAAGTAACTAAGATAAATAGCTGAATAGCTGGGAATATTTAAAGGTCTTCCTCTTATGTCAGATGGGAAAATAATGAGGGTGGAAGTGGAAATCAGAAACTGAAGTATTTTCATTGTAAAAAGATGGAACATATTCATTCATATTGAGAGAAAAACCCATGGACTTCTTGGAGTTCGTAAGAATGAGTCTGTAAACACAGAAGGAGAAGGCCCCAGATCAGATTGTAGTTTTAGCTACAATAATAGGCCAGAGGTTGACAGTGCTGTGAGAACAGAGAAAGTATTTCCTTTTTTATTCATTTCAGGGATGTGGGCATCGCTGGCTGGCCAGCATTTATTACCTGTCCTTAGTTGCCCTTGAGAAGGTGGTGGTGAGTTGCCTTCTTGAACTGCTGCAGTCCACCTGCCGGGAGTTGATCCACAATTCCCCTGAGGGAGGGAGTTCCAGGACTTTGACCCAGCGACTAGTGATGGAACAGCAAGATATTTCCAAGTCAAGATGGTGAGTGGCTTGGAGGGAAACTTGAAGGTGGTGATGTTAAGGTAGATGAGACATATGAAGCAGTTATTCAAAGGGGAGATAACCCCATTCTCTTCAAAGGAAGAATTCATGCCAATAATTATTCTAAGAGATACAGGGTTGGCAGAAACTCTCTTCTTGAAGAAGGATTTTGTTTTCCTTCCAAAGAGTCCAATAAAAGCCAAAATGTTGGTAACTGGATGTTTGGAGACTATATCCCAGTTCCATTTTACAACGACTCTGTGTCATCCTCACCACTTGCCTTCCTACCTATTTTTGCATCATCCTCAAACTTGGCAATCGAGCATTCACTTCTGCTGCCTCTTGTGGGTCCCTCCATGGGACATGAAATGCCCATAATGGTGGCCTCCCTGATGCTGAGTGGGAGGTTACTCAGGGCATTCTCCCCTTCAGTGACAGGCCCTCCCTCCAAATGAAAAGTGCTCAAAGAGGTGAGAAGTGGCCTCTTGATTGGCTACTTGAGTTGTTGAATGGGCCTGACAGTGGGCACTAACATTCCTGCCACTGGCAACATGGCATGGCAGCTAGAAGACATTCTACAGACCCCCAATGCCCTCCCAGACAGTTGCCAACCCTCCCACCTATTGCTGGAAATATGTTGCTGGAAAAGTGCAGCAGGTCAGGCAGCATCCAGGGAACAGGAGAATCGACGTTTCGGGCATAAGCCCTTCTTCAGGAAGAAGGGCTTATGCCCGAAACGTCAATTCTCCTGTTCCCTGGATGCTGCCTGACCTGCTGCGCTTTTCCAGCAACACATTTCCAGCTCTGATCTCCAGCATCTGCAGACCTCACTTTCTCCTCCCACCTATTGGCCCATCCACAAAGACCATGAACAATTTCAGCCATTAACTTTGTTTCTCCTTTCACAGGTATTTCCTAACCCACTGAGTATTTTGAATATTTTCTCCTCTTATTCCAAAAACACCCGATGCTGTGCTGTGTTGAAGCACTGACCATTCTTTTTCTGTATGATGTAGTGCCAATCTGACCAAATATAGACAGGGGAGGCCCCAAGAGGTGATTAAGGGATCTGCACAAAAATAGATTGCAAAGTAGCAGAGAGGTCACCCTCTAGCTGTCATCACATACTTTACTAGACACAAAACAATAGATTTCTTGCACACATTTTTAATCAAAACTTGTATATTCCAAGAAAACCAGACTTTATGTGTTGAGTCTTGGCAGGTGGCATGGGTGCAGAACAATGATATAAATTTGCCAGGAGTATTTCTCAAAAATATGATTTAGATTTGGCATATCCTTCATGAACAATTTACCTCCTCCAACCAATGCTGCCAAAGTGTTTTTAAAGCTGGTGTGTACTTGGTAAATAGGGAGTAAATAATTCAACTAAGTTCATGTTATACCTGATACATTCATAAACGTTAAATTTCATAGCTGAGAATGAATAGTAATCTTCAAAAAAATCAGTCACACGAAAACAGGGGATAATAAGGGTAGAATAGAGCAGCAACAGATCATAGTATTTCAGGAAAATTTAGGAAATAGGGAAAGCAATGGTACTGCATCAACATGGGGACAGAAACAGGTTGATATTACTTAAACATCCCTCTCCTTTGTCCTTTATCTCACCCAAGTCAGAAAATAATTTTCCTTTCAGAAAAATTGAATATTCTAGCACTGTTTCCTGCTGATATCTGAGCATCCACTCTGGATATTATTGGAACTCTTTGAAGTGAAACAAGTACATAAACATGTGATGAATATAATGAGTCGAAGTGTTTTCATATGCTCATTTCACATTCAGTGCAGCTAATGGATATCTAGGAGTGGTTACAAGGCAGTAATTATAATTACAAACATATGATCATTTACAAGTAGAACTGAACAACAACAGTTGACATTAATCAGCTTCAATATCCTTCACAGCTTTATCTTGGCTTTCTCTTCTTTTGCAAACGTCTTTATTTCCCTGTTTCAAAAACATATATCTAGTGCATTTTTCTCACTTTTCCTGGGGTAATTTGGTATTTTGGAGTTACCTATAATTTTTCATAATTCCAAAACTGATGTGAAGACAACAGGAGAAACCATTTGCTCGAAACTTGACTTTAAATCCCATTCTATCCAATATTCCATCCATGTTTGGAAGTTTTCTTTTCCTCTTTATGTATTTTTGAGATCCCTACTCACAAGTTCAAAATCATCTTGTTTCATGTGTTGGTGACTTCTCTCCACCATTTCCATGTTTCTCTATCCCAAACCTCTCTGGATTTCAGAGATAACTTTTTGCCTGTTTTAGATCACTGGGATACTACCTGATCTGCTCCTGTCTGGGTCGTATCTTTTGAAGTCTTCTGAAGTGGGCATCCCCTTACATCTTCAAAGTGGCCTTACCTGTCCATATCCAATCCCCATATCTAACAGTTTCAAATGCTTTAACATTCAAACAAAATCCTGACTATCTACCCTCTGGCCCTCCACTACATTTCTGCAACTGCTGACTTGCTCAACAGCAGCCTCCCCTCTTCCTTAGAATTGTAGAATGGTAACAGCACAGATTAATTCATTCAGCCCATCTTTGTCTCCGCAAAAATAACTCATATAGCTCCATTTCCCATCCTTTTTCTCATTGCCCCACAAATCTATTATCCTCAGACATAGTCATAGGGTCATAGAGCTGTACAGCATGGAGTCAGACCCTTCGGTCCAACTCGTCCACACCAACCTAAATTAATCTAGTCCTATTTGCCAGCAGTTGGCCCATTTCCTTCTAAACATTTGATGTACCCATCTAGATGCCTTTTAAATGTTGTAATTGTATCAGCCTCGCCATTTTTTCTATACATGCACCACTTTCTGCGTGAAAAGTTTGCCCCTTAGGTCCTGAATAGTCCTGAATAAAACCATCTCTCTCTCTCTCTCTCTCTCTCTCTCTGTCTCATACTCTCTGTCTTTCTCTCTCATCCTGGTGGATGCTCTGGTGGGTGCAAATTTTATCTCTGATCTCTTATCTCCAAAGGACATTAAAATAACCCCACAGAGGTCGGTATCCCACCACCAAGTCTCCCTTTATTTCATGTGGAGAGTCCTTGACACTGATCCGGCGCCCTTACAGCCAGCTCTCAGAGTGAACAGGATGTCTGACACTCTTGTTCTTTCTTTTAGCTTTCTTTTTTCTCTTTTTTTGCTATACTCCCACACTAACGCCTAACTGCGGTAGTGCTTATATTTTCCCCAGCACCCATGTGTGTGTGCAGGTGTGAGGCTCAGTGAAAGACAACAGGTGTCCAAATCTTTATTCAATTCCCACCACCAGGAAGAAAAGAAACACCCAAGTGGCCAGTGACAAGCAGTGTCCTTCTTAGAGGGCAATGCTGCGTGATCAAACAGTGAAGGGGAAGGTAGGGATTAAATCAAAGACACTCTGTTCTTTTTTTCTTTTTTTTACAGAACCTCTGACAGTCCTTTTTTTATTATTTTTTTTGACACTCCTATTTTTTTCTTTTATCCCCACACTACCACCTAATTGCGGTAGTGCTTACATTTTCCCCAGCACCCGTGCTGTGTGTGTGCAGTGTGAGACGCAGTGAAAGACACAAGGTGTACAAATCTTTATTCAATTTCCACCACCAGGAAGAAAAGAAACACCCAAATGGCCAGTGACAAATAGTGCTCTTCTAAGAGGGCAGTGCTGTGTGATCAAACAGTGAAGGGGAGGGCAGGGATTAAATCAAAGACACTCCTGGTCTTCTTTTTCTCTTTTATCTTTTTATTTCCCACTCTACTGCCTAACTGTGGTAGTGCTTATTTGTTTTCCCCAGCACCCATGTGTGTGTGTGCAGGTGTGACACTCCTGTTCTTATCTGTCAGCCAGGGCTCCCTGATTGAATCAGGTTAACAGTCCCAATCAGGGAACTCATATTTTATGAGGCCCACCTTGCTGATCTCGTTACAATCACCACATCCCTTCCCCTCTAAGTCTGAGGGCATAGGCTCGTTCTTTTCTTCGTTGCTCCTCTTGGAACATTTTAACACTGGGTCAGATTCCTCCAGCTCTGCCTCTGATATGGACAGTGTATAATACACAGTCGCTTACCTCTTGCACCTGGAGCATCTCGGAAGAAATTAATTCCTTTCTTCAGACGGCAAAGGCATTGATGCAGTGACATCAGTCATGTCCGTCTCAAGTTCCGAGGTACCTTCAATGCTTGATGGAGAGGGAGAACACCATGGGTTCTGGAACAATTGGAAAAGTTATCCGGGAGCCGGGTACATTTTACTCCTGCACAGTTTATAAGTTTGCAGCTTTCACATGGTCTACATGCTTGTTCAGGACAATTGCACTTACCCGCACTTCATACATCACTGGACCTGACCTCACATTGACCATGCCTCTTACCCATGCAGAGTCATTCCTGTGGTTCCTACACCAAACGTCATATCTGAAGTAAATTGTCTCTCTTGCTTAAGGGAGTCTCATGTTCAGCACTGATGTTCTTGATGCTGTTTCACTCTGCACCCCCCCCCATCGCCCCCCCCCCCCCAGATCAAGAAGAACAGATTTAACCTGGCGTGGAGTCTTCTCTCCATTAACAACTCAGTTGGACTGGCAAGTGGGTCCTTTAATCAGAATACCCTGCAACTTATATGTTCCACTTGCCACATTTTCCAATGATAAAACCAGTTGTAATGACTGTTTGAAGTCCAGTTAGACTTCAGCCAGTCGGTGCTTTTGCACAGTAACATCATTAATCCCAAACAGTCTCAGCATCTCATTCAGGGTTAAAACAAAGTCACATTCCTCTGCCAGTCATCTTAACATAGTCAAAAACCCGGATATGGATTCCCCTGGTTCTCAACTTGCTAAGTAAAACTGATAGCATCTCAGAATTAGATGAGGTTTGAGATCGTAATATTTGCTAACTAAATCTGTCAACTCTTGAAAAGTTTTAGTATCTAGTGCCTCAGGGAAAGTTAAATTCCTAATAACTGAAAAAGCTGCAGGTCCACAAGCTGTCAGGAGAATTCCTCATTGCTTTTCATCTGCCTCAATGTCATTTGCCCAGAAGTCCAGCCTCTGACAGAAGGATCGAACGAGTCAAGCTTCCTAAATAACGACACTTTGTAAGAAAAGCTTACCGCAACTTAAAGAAGACTGTTGTGAGCGAATTTTTTCGGGTGCTTTTCTCTCATTGTGACTGAAATAATATCATTAAGTCAACATTTATTTATACGTGGAAAGTATTTATACAGCACCCTCAGAGCCAACTGCCAGAATGAACAAAATCTCTGACACTCCTGTTTTTATCGGTCAGCAAATGCTCTCTGAGTAGATCAGACTTACAGCCCTATCAGGAAACTCATATTCTATAAGGTCCACCTGGTTGACCTCATTACAATCACTACAGTCATAGCCTTAAAAGGTTAACGTGGACAACTGACTTAACCATTCACCTCCAAATCTGAATGCAGTACTTGAATCCTATAACTTCTCATTATTCCAGGATCATACTGGAATGCAATGATAAATCCAATGTCTTTTCTTTCCTCCACACTGTCTTATTAACCTTCTCTCCCTTTTCACTTCCATCCTTACCTCCAATGATAAATGCAAGGAGCTGTTGGATTTCTTTGTCACTAAGCCATATGTGATGAACCAGCCCACCTATCCCCGTCCTTTTTCCATTCATTCTTTGAGCCAAACTGTTTAAGGAACATGCAGATGAGCCTGTGAGGTATGCTCACTGTGATGTAACTGTAGCATCACTAGTCATGTAGAATATACAGCATAGAAACATTGGAGAGCAATAGACCATTCGGCTCTTCATGCCTCCTCCACCATTCTACCTCCTGGCTGATCATCTACACCAACACCTTTTCCTGTGCTATCCCTCTATCCTTTGATGTGATTTAGAAGTTTATCGATTTTTGTTTTGAACATACTCAATGTCAGGTCTTTCACAGCTCCGTAGAGAATTTCAAAAGTTCACTACTCTCTGAGAGAAGGAATTCCTTCTCATCTCAGTCCTAAAGGGCTTGCTTCTTATTTCAAGATTGGATCCCCTGATTCTAAACTCTCAAGCCAGGAGCAATATCATCTTTGCATGTATCGTCTCTAAGCCCTTTAAAAATTTTATCTTTCAAAGAGATCACTCCTCATTCCTCTAAATTCCAGATGACACAGGCCCATTTTCCACAATCTCTCATCATAGCACAGTCTGGAGATCCTAGAAATTAGTTTGATGAATCTCACGCCCGAGGACCCAAACTTAGAAGGTTAGAACTAATACAATTCAAAGCAGAGAGCTGAGCAGTCATCATGGATTTCTTGGTGGTAAATATTATTTCAAAAATCTTTAAGTCTGTCCTGAATTTATATGAAGAACAGAAGAACCCATTTTGAATCATGAGATCAGGAGTGGAGTCACCAGAGCAGGCGATGTTTTTCTCAGATGAATTAGAAGAATCGTGTGTCAAAATTGAGGAACCAAGAGGCAAAATCCTGAGAAGACTTCACAAATACTGTCGGCCAAAGAGATGAAGAAAGTGGGGAATACTCTGAAGTGAAAGCATGTCCATGCCAGCTGAGGAGTCACTACCCTTTCTAAAGCCCTTTGATGAAACATTGACATAGTGGTGCAAGAAGGTGACATGAACAAAGATTGTTCAGCAGTGGGTGGCTACTTGTTTCACTGAAGCAGATTCTGTCATTTTCAGTAATTCTACAATGCAAGGTCATCTCTTAAAAATAAATAAAAGGGACGAATGCCTGAATGAAGGAGAATTCAGCAAATTGAACGGGCGGATGAAGCAGAAAACATGGAAATTACACATTCCCTTGGTTAAGTGGATATTATTAACTCAAGAGCAGAAGTGATGAGCAGAACTCTAGAGCAGAAGTTTTGAAGAGTTACCTTGAAGGTCAAACATTATAATGCTTTTTAGTCTCAGTTAGGAACAATTATCACTGTACTGTCTGAGACTTTAGAATTGACATTACAGGCCTTCAGATATAAGGATTCAAAGTCTGTGAGGCCACACCCTGTCAGTTAAATGTTGTTTTCAAGCCATACATGTCATAACATCTAATATTGTCCTGAAAAGTTAATATTCATGGTACATTGGCTACTCCCATTCTACTCTGATGTCATACACAGCATATCAGTGAGATGAGGAGTTCTACACTAGGTTTTGGAGGGAGCAGAGTCTGGATTAGAGTGGTGCTGGAAAAGCACTCTGCAGGCACTCTGCCTCTATTCCTGATGAAGGGTTTTTACCCAAAACATTGATATTCCTGCTCCTCGAATGCTGCCTGACCTGCTGTGTTTTTCCAGCACCACTCTAATCTAGACTCTGGTTTCCAGCATCTGCAGTCCTTGTTTTTACCTTTGGAGGGAGCAGACATGGCTGTACCAACTCTGTAAGGTCCTAAGGTGAGACTTCTGCCCAATCTGGAGAGAAAATCCTGTCATGGAAAGCTGCCAATCAATCCAAATGGCCAGGTGTGAATGGTTGCCACTTCTGGAACGACAACCCAATCCTCAAGGAGAAGAGTTAATAGAGACTGCACTAAAGTAATATCTGTGAAATTGATGGGCCCTAACTGGCAGGCTGCAGCAAGGGGAATGACTGGATTTAGTGAGTAGGGGGGAGGTGGAGACTGGGCATTCTGAGAGGCTCGGGCAGAAGGGTAGAAGGAAGCATGACATTGGAAGTATGCCTCTGATGAGCACAAGGGACCCCAAAGGAGCCTCATCACCAGCTAGACTTGTTAATATTCTGCTTGTTGCGGTGGGTCTCCTTCTGTCTTGGGTAATAGAGATGTAGGCAAGCAGAAACACCTAAGTAGCTATTAATTATAAAATTGTAAGGACAGTCCATGTAGTGCATTTTACAAACAAATTCCATGTTCAAATCTATTGTTGGAATTCCACAATATTCCATCTAACCTTTTTGCTATCCACTGTCCTATTATCTTGTGTGTCAAAGTTTGCTCCATAATGCTCCTGTGATGAGCCTTGAGGTATTGAATTGTATTAAAGTGGTATTATAATGGTGAAACCTTTACTTAAAATACTCTCTGTTAGAAATCAACCAAGTTGCTCACTGATTTAGTTGTGTTATATTTCTTAATTTCATTTCAATATTTGGAGAAGCTGGGATTCTTCAAACAATTAAACCATATTTGAGCAACACAGGAATATACTTACTCTATACTGCTGATGAGTAAAATGTTTGCTTTCATTGTAAGGTAACACCTGTCCTACATTTTGTAAATGATCAGGCTTTTATTTCATAGAGATTCATGATGTCAAAATTTGAATGAATTGCAGGTAGGTTAATGTATTGCATACTATTTGCAATGCTGAATTTGGACAGCTTAACTCTAAAATGTATCAGCTTTGTTTGATACAGCGCATGAACGTGTTATTTACTGATGTTATTTTATATTTGTAACTACATTTTGCATTATGGTTTCTGTGCCCAGCAGGATAATTTTGAAGAAAAAAATTATCAAGAAAATAATTTGATGTTGTCCATTTCCATTTTGATTTCTCTATTCAAAGCAGTGTAATAACCTTTATGATGTTTGAGACAAAATTGTTTCACTGTAACTGTTTCTTTTTTATTATGAGGATGCTTCAATTTTAACAAGTTTGTTGAAATATCATTCCATTTTAACAGTATTTTATTACACGGTTTTCTGTAAAAGGAGACTTTCATTATTGGATGTTTTAAAGGAGTTTCATTATAATGATTAATTGTGTGATGGTTCCATTTTAACTGAGTTTCATTATAAATAGGTGTTGATAAAAGTATGGTTTTATTATAAATATTTTCATTATTGGAAGGGTTTTATCATAACAGCATGCCTGAATAATTATCTGTGCTATGTACTGCACTAGGCGTTAGTTTTGTTTGACTTAATTCAAGAAGGCTCACCTTAGAATTCTGCCAGGCAGGCGAGGAAGTAGACTCAGGTGAAAAAGCAATGGCCCATATTTGAAAATAAAGGTATCATAGCTTTCAAAATATATCTGTAAAAATATGAAAACAAAAAAATGAATTATGCAAAATTCAAATTGCAGAAAGCAAACATCAATACAATATATCAAGTGCATTAAAACATTTCCTAATCTAAGACAGAAACATGTATTTGGACATATGAGGCTGACATCCTATCTCAGAAGAAATTGTGATACCTCAGACAAGGTCTAAGAGTTGAAGTGAACTAAATGCATTTATAATAAGCAAGTAAATATTTAAACCAATAGGATACATTTCTGAACAATCATATTCAATGGTAATGGGCCACACACTTGAAAAGTCATTTGTAGGATTTTCATTGGAAGAAAAAAGTAATTGCATTCTTGTGCGATGAAAAGTGTTATTCATTTAATTACAACATGTTACAATGCCTGAGATTATTATATGGAGGCATAATTATGTCAAAATTCATTCTAAGCAGTCTTTCATTATAGTCAGTTTAGTGCAAGAGGATTTCACATTGACATAAGAACAGAAAATTTTACAGCATTACGTTAATATTAAACCCCCCCACCCAGATGTCTTAGAAATCCAAGTTCTTAGAACATTATTAAAAAGCATTTGCAGCTGTATTGTTTCTTAGTTGGCAAGAATCAATCACTAATGGGTCAATCTGCACCAAGATCTTAAATGAAACCCAGGAGACAGCCTGATTCCTGTATTACTACAATGAGTGACACTTTATCTCAAGAGAGGGCAAACATGAACACTTTGTAATGAAGTAATAATATTTCATTTCGCAGGTAGTTTTTTTTCCCTGTATTCCCAGAATGAAAATAAACTGTAGTTTGGTGGTGAAATACAAGTAAATATGAAAGGTGAAATTTTCCTGTCACTGGTATATCATAAGTAATAGTGAGAAAGGTGGGAAACTAGGATGAGAATGAAAAAATCAGATTCTTAATGTGAAGAAAAAATGTCCTGAATTTGCCCTCAAGCCTTAAATGGCGACTTCAGAAATCTCGCCACTGTTACAAGGAGCCAGAGCAGCATGGAAGCCAACCTTTCATCCATTTACCCTTCTCATTGCTGCAGAAAGCTGCCAACATTATCAAAGACCCATCCCTCCCCGGTAATGCTCTCCTATATCAGGCAGGAAATACAGAAGCTTGAACACATGCACCAACAGGTTCAAGAACAGCATCTTGTCTGCTGTTATTAGACTGATTAATGGACTCTCTAACTTCAAATAATGCTGATCCTGCTTTGTGCACCTCCTGTGCAGTGTAACCTGTATGCTTCGATCTGTCTAAGCACCCTATGATCAATATGTCCTTGTTTGCTATGATATGCCAGAACTGCTCGCAAAACAAAGATCTTCACTGTACTTAGGTACATGTGACTACAATAAATCAAATCAAATTTGTGACTTAGATTGTTTATGCGTGCAAAAAGACAGGCAGGCAGACTGTCATCTTGGGACACATTGAAAAGTTATTTGGGTGCATTTGGCATGGTGCAGCTCCATGTTATGTCAACATCACACCTTCCAGTTCAAGCAGAGTGTGTTTATAATTTTGCTAAAATAATGTATAGAGCAGTTGATCACCTTTCATCAATAGTAGTATCAACATCATAGATAATATTAAAAGCAACATGGATATTCTAATGCAATAGATGTTGTGTCAGGTTTTTAACTCACTTTATTCACTTCTCAACTCTCAAGATAGTGTTTGCAGCAGGATTTCTCCATCCTGTGGTAATTCACAATTCAAAATAAGGTGATAAAGGGCTTTTTTCTTCATATCCTCCCTCTTTTGTTTTGTCTTCTTCTCCTGAATGGATTGTTTTCTAGGATACAATTTTGTGGGTAAAGCTCATCCTCTGGTACAGTACTGTACATAAGTGATCTTTATACATGCAGAAGCTTTAACCAAATCTGATCCTGGTTTATCAACTGACATTGTAAGGGTTGTTGGGTAGTGGTCAGAGGAAGGAACCCTCTCCAATACCTTTCAACATAAAACAGAAAGGTTACTTGTCACTCCCTACCACCTCTCAGGTTGACAGCTGCTACCACACGGATCTGTGAACAAACCTGGGGCCTATCTGGTTGGGTGCGGGAGATGGGTGTGATTAGCTACCCAACAACTAAACCATTTTAATTCCAGGGAAAGAGAGAGAAGAAATCAAAAGAATTCACTGTGGAAGGAAGGAGCCATTGTTCACAAAGGGCCTTTAGCATCTCCCTCCATTAGAGAGGGGGAAATTGGTTACTCGAGGGTAACCATTCCATAAGCATGGGGGTAAGATGAAGAGCCTGTCTCCATGAACTGCTACATCCAATATGGTGATCGAACTTATGCTATTGGCTTTATTCTGCAGTAGTCACTTAGCTAACTGAGTGAACCTATATCTCCATTAATTAATGACAAAATAATTTTACTTTACTTTAAATTTAACCAATTTTAAATTTTAATCGAATAATGGATAATAGTAACATACTGTAGTGTGCAGGATTGAAAAACTGTCTGGGGAAGTGCTGATTGGAGTCTCAAACTCTTCCCTTACAGAAGGTGGGAAGGAGAGAAGCAAGATTAGCAGGACAAGCCCAGAGAGCAGCTCTCACACATATTTCCCAGTGACACAATACACGGGTGTGTCTAGCACACTTCATCATTGATTGGTTAGATGCAGGCTTATTATGTAAATCTGTACATATTGTATTCTTGACCTTGGCTGGGAAATTTAAAAGGTGAAAATAAAATGAGGTGAGGCAATTTCCCAGAAGGTGGGAGAGAATATTGAAAGAAAAGTGGTTCTTGTTCCATTTTTGTGTGCTTCCTAGTTATATAGCACCATTGAAAGTGGTCTAGGAGTATATCATTTGCCATCCTATTTATTATGGGATGACATATGAGAAAAAAAGACATACACAGGAGAAAACTATAAATGAAAGTAAATATGGAAAAGAACACTCATTGCAGGCTGAAATATTATGTCTTGTGATGCATTCTACAGTAAATCATTCCACAGTAAATATTTGGTTGCTCTTTTTCTGGAATGACAGCTGGATAGTTGCTTTTCCCTAGCAGCAGTTGGGAGATATTAGATTGTGATAAAATAAAATGATATTCAGTATTAAAACCTACGGCAACACCGTGCAAGCTGTTTTGCCCAAGGGTATGTGATTGATCTAGCTCTTATTATTTAATACACTTAGACAATAATGAATGAGTGAGTGTATATATTAAAGGTTTCAAATTATACTTAAGTATTTTTAGGCACAGGCAAATACAAGTGGACTCTTGCTGGACATCATCTTGAGTTGGTTATTGTCATAAAATAATGGTGAAGTGTATTTCTCTTCAATAGCCTGTTTGAATGTACTTTCAATCCAAGAAGTGAGAGGCTCTCAACTGAACACAAGTGTTGGTGCATCAGTGTACTTCAAAAAAAACCCTCACCCACTAAAATTATCCTTTTATCTTTACCTATAATCCAATTAAGCAATAATCTATGAATGCATATGCTGTGACAGGGAATTGAGTATAGGTCACCTGTTCGAAGAAAGGGTCATAGATCAAGCCCTTCAATCGACTGGCCTAGTTTCAATTCCCTGCTATAATATGTACATTTGAACATTATCCCTGTTCAGCAATGCTTTTAAAGTGTGGAAGGAAATGATTTATGTCATGGAGAAGTTGATCATGATTGTACATTTAAAACCAAAGCCTGTGTCTCAACAGCCTAGTCACAGCAGTGCTCAAGATACAATGGTAAGATGCCTTAAAAATGTTTTGTTAATGAAGCTTGACAGGATGGGGATGGTGGGAGGAGGGGGAGTGGCAAGAGAAAGAGTGATACTTGGGCTTAGAATAGCTGTTGTCACTGATGTGTTTGGAAAGCTCACAATGTTTATCCCTAAAATACAGAACATGTTTTATTCTGAAGACGCATGGATTACAATAATTACATCAGGTATTCAAAGGGTAGAAATAAAATATTATTCCATGGTATGGTTTTGAGACAACCATTGGTTCGCTTATTTAATTGGTATTTTATTGATATCATACTTTTTCGAGGCAGTGACATTTTATCTGTTGAATCATTTAATATTTTATGCAGCGCTTAGGTAAAGTTCATAAGTATGCATTTGCAATGTGCTGTTAGCAAAGGTATAACAAATCAGAGTTGATACTTGTACGAATAGCAAGCTGAGAGAACCATGCTGCAGATTCTCATGTTCTTCTGCTTCATTGCTGCTGTGGTGAAGACCAAACAAAACAGTGGAAAGTAGCTGAAAAATCTAATTGACTAGGTGTTAACGCTTGTACTCATTTAGGTTTGATTTAAATGATGGAGCTGGTTTAATGAAACAAATGCACCTCACCTTGTGCAAAAAAAGTCTCTTATTAGATAAAATGAACTAAAATGCACATCTTATTTATTAACACCTAAATCTGCATCAACATCTGCATCCAGTCCAAAGATGTGTGGGTTAGTTGATTGACCATAGGAAATGCAGGGCAACAGGGATCGTGTAGGGATGTGGGTCTGGGTGGTTTGGTCTTCAGAGGGTCGGTGTGGACTCGCTGGGCCTAATGGCCTGCTTCCATGCTGTAGGGTTTCTATGACTCTAAGAACACACCCTGCTCCAAGAAATCCAGATAAGCGCTTTTTAAATGCCATTAGGAATATACTGATTTGTATGTTGTGACCTCTAAAGAAAACAAAATGACTGAAAGAAAAAATGCCATTATTTTCATCTTTCATATCCCTCCAAACCCTTCCTATTCATATACCCATCCAGATGCCTCTTAAATGTTGCAATTGTACCAGCCTCCACCACTTCCTCTGGCAGCTCATTCTATACATGTACACCCTCTGTGGTTGCCCCTTAGGTCTCTTTTATATCTTTCCATTCTCACCCTAAACCTATGCCCTCTAGTTCTGGACTCCCCGACCCCATGGAAAAGACTTTGTCTATTTATCCGATCCATGCCCCTCATGATTTTATAAACCTCTACGAGATCACCCCTCAGCTTTCAGTACTCCAAGGAAAACAGGCCACAGCCTATTCAGCCTCTCCCTAATGCTCAAATCTTCCAACCCTCAACATCTTTGTGAATCTTTTCTGAACCTTTAAAATTTCACAACCCTTAAAGTTTCCATGATTTGGAGATGCCGGTGTTGGACTGGGTGTACAAAGTTAAAAATGACACAACACCAGGTTATAGTCCAACAGGTTTAATTGGAAGCACACTAGCTTTCGGAGCATCACTCCTTCATCAGGTGGTAGTCACCTGATGAAGGAGCGGTGCCCCGAAAGCTAGTGTGCTTCCAATTAAACCTGTTGGACTATAACCTGGTGTTGTGTGATTTTTAACTTAAAGTTTCTGATAGGAATGAGACCAGAATTGCACGCAATATTCCAAAAGTGGCCTAACCAACATCCTGTACAGCCACAACATAACTTCCCAAATCCTATACTCAATGATCTGACCAATAAAGGAAAGCATACCAAACACTTCACTATCCTATCTACCTGTGACTCTACTTTCAAAGAGCAATGAACCTGCACCCCAAGGTCTCTTTGTTCAGCAACACTCCTGAGGACTTTACTATTAAATGTATATGTCCTACTAAGATTTGCTTTCCCAAAATGCAGCACCTCACATTTATCTAAGTTAAACTCCATCTGCCACTCCTCAGCCCATTGGTCCCTCTGATCAAGATCCCGTTGTAATTGAGGTAACCTCCTTCGCTGGCCACTACACCTCCAATTTTGGTGTCATCTGCAAACTTACTAACTATACCTCCTACATTCATACCAAAATCTTTATATAAGTGACGAAAAGTAGTGGACCCAGTACTGATCCTTGTGTCACTCCATTGGTCACAGGTATCCAGCTTGAAAAACAACCCCCACCACCACCCTCTGTCTTCTACCTTTGAGCCAGTTCTGTATCCAAATAGCTAGTTCTCTCTGTATTCCATGAGATCTAACCTTGTGAACCAATCTCCCATGGAGAACCTTGTTGAACGACTTGCTGAAGTCACATCTACCGCTCTGCCCTCATCAATTCTCCTCGTTGCTTTTACAAAACAAAACTCAATCAAGTTTGTGAGACATGATTTCCCACACACAAAACCATGTTAGCTATCCCTAATCAGTACTTGCCTTTCCAAATACGTTTCAATACTGTCCCTCAGCATTCCCTTCAACAATGTGCCCATCACTGACGTCAGGCTCACTGGTTTATAGTTTCCTGTCCTTACTACCTTTCTTAAATAATTGTACCATGTTAGCCAACCTCCAGTATTCTGGCTGTGACTATCGGTGATACAAATATCTCAGCAAGGGGCCCAGCAATCACTTCTCTAGCTTCCCACAAAGTTTATTGACCATCCCTAATTGCCCAGAGGGCAGTTAATTGTAAACCACATTGTTGTGGGTCTGGAGTCACATCCAGGCCAGACCAGATAAAGATGACTGTTTCCTTCCCTAAAGAACTTTAGTGAACCAGATTGGCTTTTCAACAATCACAATCATCATTAGACTCTTGACTCCAGATTTTAAAATTCAAATTCCACCATCTAATGTTACAGGATTCGAACCCTTGTCCCGGGAACATTATCTGGGTCTTTAGATTAACGGTTCAGCAATAATACCACTAGGCAATGCCTCCCCAGTAAATATCATATTAGTCTGTAATATCCACATGCACTGATATATTTGCATTGTTTTGCATCTGCTGTGTCATATCAATTCTATTAATGTAACATTAAAAAGAATCAAAAACTTGAGTCATAGGTCAACTGGAATATCCAAGCTGATCTTGGCTATGCTATCTCCACAAGACACTTCAGGTAACTTGGTATTCTTTTCATTCTCTGCACTAATTTCAGTGTTCTCTCTTCGCTTGTCTATATCTTTACCTCAAAACTCAACCAGGCAATTTGTTTTCACCTTTGTTAATCAAAGAACTGCAGATACTGGTGATCTGAAACAAAAACAGAAATTGCTGGCAAAACTCATCAGGTTTGGCAGTATCTGTGGAGATTAAGCAGAGTAACATTTTGAGTCTGGCATTCTGACAAAGTGTCACTGGACTTGAAGAGTTAACTATGCTTTATCCCAACAGATGCTGCCAGACCTACTGAGTTTCACCAGCAATTTCTGTTCTTGCTTTCAGCTTTGTTTCTGTATATTCCTTTCTCTGAACTTGCTTCACCACAACAGATGGACCTTCCTCTGCTTTGCAAATGCCACTTGGTTATGTCTATTAAAATTGACACAAGACTTGTTTAAGACAACATCAAATCTGATTTTTCCTTCTATCAAAAGTTTCCATTTCTCTGTCTGTGTCATCCTGATTTTATATTCTACCTTCTCTCTTCAGTGGCAAGTTCAGATCTGGATCCTGGGAAAAAAAAGTCTCTAAATACCGTATGAATAGTTTTGGCAATTTGACTTAGCATCCAAGGTCTCTCTTTGACAAGATTATGAATCTCATTTGAAACAATTAACACAATCCTAGCCCCCAGTAAGTGTGTGTCAGGAACAGGAAAATAAATATAGATGATTATTCAAACAGTGATGGTTAACATGAGGAATAGCAGTAGGAAAATCTACATTAGTGTGATGATGATTGTTATTCTGGAAACAAGGAACCACTGCTCATATTGTATGCATGCAATACTATTAGTTCTAAAGAAAGGTTACAAGACTTAAACCTGCTAAGTTTCTCCAGAAATTTCTGTTTTTGTTTCTTCAATGCTTGGTGTTGGACCTAGGTGCAAATATGGAAAATATTCTGAGCTTTATAACTTACTCAAGAATAATATAGAATCAAGTGAAACAAAATGAGGATTATTTCATACCAATGTGCTTTAGGCACTGTATGCCAACATTATTTAATTTTCCACATTGGGAAGAAGGTAATTAAATGTGGAAATAAACCTACTAGGGATAATAGGGTGGGGGAATTAACATTTATTACATTTAATTAATACATTCCTCCTTTCTTTTCTCACTCCTGTATGTCTCCTGCAGCAATTGATTCTTTGCGAGGGTACACTGAGTTTTAAATTTTGAGCAAAAAAGTGGGCAGTTTTTGCATGAAAGTTTAGAATGCACATCTCACCAGGCTATTTGATATGAAAGGGCTCAGGGTTGAAATTAATCTAGTTACCCAATGTTTCTACATATATCCACTTACAACTGAATGTTTATTAGAAAGTGGTAAATAAGCAGCAGTGAGGCCAATTACAATACCAGATTGCTCTCTTCACTGTAACCATAGACCACGAGTTCATTAAGATGTATGTATTGGTTTAATTGGTTGCGTCATTGAGGGACATGGAATTATTTATAAGAGATGCAGGTTTATTGAATGCAGCACAAATGGATTTTTATGAATGCTAATGATTGAATATACAGGACAATTCTATTCACATCGGATTAAACCAGCGGATTCCATAAATGTTTCTATAAAATTATATTAAATTACATAGAACTTCCAATTAGAGTAACAGGCCTAATTATGTTATGCTTATGTCTGGTATAGATATGTTTCCTCTTATTCCATGTATGTTATCTCAGTTTGTCAGCGCATCTTTCTATTTTTTCCTTATACTTGACTAACTTTCTCTTGTAACTATCTGATCTATTTGCCTCAAACACTTCCAGTCATTGTAAGTTCCACATTTTAATTGTAAAGAAATTTCTCTAATGGCATTAATTATCTTCAATTTATGAGTAATTATGAATTCTCCCACAAGTGGAAGCGCTATCTCAATATTTACCCTTTCCAATGCATATATAATTTCAAGGGCCATTTCTAAGACCTCTTTTCCAAAAAAAAAATTGTCCCAGCCTGTTCAATGTTTCCTAATAGTCGGAATGTTCTTGAACAGTCCTTATAAATCTTCATTGCATTATCTCTACATAGATGTCTTTTGCGGGACTTTTTGAAAATTATCAGAGTACTGTTGTTCATCAACAGACATAGTTCCAATGAAACCTTGACAACTGGGGATTTCCATGCTACTACAGCCTTAATCTGCCATTGTAGCAGTTGATATCACTCAAATATCTTCTGCTTGAATCACCATTGATGACTTGTTTTTGGGTTGCACTTGTCTGGTTCTTATTCTCTGACCTGTGATGATGCTACTCCTTTAACAAAGTTATGTTGTCCTTGTTTTTTTTTTCAGAGAGGCCTTAAAGACATAGACTCTGAAAAGTCTAAGTTTGAAGGTTTTAGGGCCAGTTTGATTATATTGCCACAGACTAAAGGCTTTCAAGTTATTGAAAAAAAAAACTTGTCCAATGAAAGGGAAGTGGCCAGTTCTCTTAGTTCAGCTTTTCTCTGGTTTTGGCAGTCTGGCTATTCACTGAAAGCAGTCAGGCAGTTTGAGGCTGCTGAGCCAAAAAACAGCTACATGGAAAAAGGTGTTCCATGCTGCCATCTCTCTTTCTTTCTCTCTCTCTCTCTCTCCCCTGGAAGACCCTGTGTTTAATTTTATCTTTTGTGCCAAGGGGTGTTTATAGGGATCGTTGCAAGTATTGGAAACAGCATCATTAAGTTGGGATGATATTAGGTTTTCGGATAGATTAGGTTATTTGGTATTCTGTTCTCTTTTGTTTGTATTTCATTCAGTAATCTTGTAAATAAATTCTGTTTTGTTTAAAATTAAATAGTTTGACCAGCTGCAACTCACCTGGAAAATCTACATTACACCTGCTTAAAACAACTAACAAAGTTAGGGTCTGCTACCTTCTTGAAATGTTTTAAGGGGTTCTGGCCTGGTCCATAACAGACCTTATTATTTGGATGGCTCTGCCATGAGTTGAAAAATCTCAGAGTCAAAGGAAGACTCAAACTTCTTCACTGCAACAAAGTGGCAATCCCATGGAAAGGATTACTAAAACATAGCTCATTTCACATAGTCAGAGTAGATGTTTTTAGGATAAAAACATTTAGAATAAACATTTTGCATCTTGAAAAAAACACAAAGTACAACATTAAAAATGAGAAGGGACTTTATCCAATCCAATTCATACAGCTGAGGAAGGATAGTAAAATTGTCAAGATATAACAGTTACCCAGGAGGACTAGCCAGATAGATCACAAGAGGAAGAGTAGAGTAAACAACAGGCTAAGGAGCAGCTGAGAAATTAGTAGTGAAGAGTTTGGAATCAAGAATATTAAAGCCTTCAGAAGCTTGATAAAACTTAGCACCTGAAAAACTGCTGGGAGTGGAAAACCTAGCAGGAGGAGCAAAGCCACAATGAAACCTATGGATAGGCAAAAGCAGCAGCAGATGCAGTGACAGAATCTAAAGCTAAGTGTCAGCAAGAGCAGGGTAGGCTTTGCCACTGGAACGAGATGCAATAGATCAGGATAAATAAAAGGAAAAGCAAAATACTGCACACACTGGAAATCTGAAAAAAAATCACAGAAAATGGTAGAGAAATTCAGTAAAGCTGCCAGCATCTATGGAGAGAGAAACAGAGATAATGTTTCGAGTCCAGCATGATTTAACTTCAAAACTGACAGAGGTTGGAAAACGTTTCTTTTAAAACCTGACTGCATGGTGTCTGTTCTTCATTCTTCTTGTATTTGTTCACCCTGTCCCCATGTGCTTGGTTTGTTTGTATCTTTCTTACTTTGCTCTCAGTAGAAGGACCTATTTTCTTCCTTTTGTACCTTAATGTACACCTTTAATTTTACATCTTTACTTTTATTCCATGACAATTAACAATTCTTTGTCTTTTGTATTGGGCCTCCATACCACATGTTCCCCTTTCCCCTCCTCCATCTCTGTTAAACAAACAAAAATACAACTCCTTTCAGTTCTGAAGAAGACATACTGGACTCAAAATGTCAATTTTGTTGCTCTCTCCACTGACGCTGTCAGACCTACTGAGTTTCTCCAGCTTTCTGTGATGGTGCTTAGCTGGAGTGGAGATTTCAACATAAGCTGAGAACTTCCAAGTAAAACAAAAATAAAATAACATAGGTGCTGAAATCTGAATAGAAAATACAAAGTACTGGAACTAAGTGTTGCCACCAAAAATGTTACAATCAGTCATTAGATTAACTTAGTTTCTTTCTGTCTGATTAGATTCCCTACAGTGTGGAAACAGGCCCTTTGGCCCAACAAGTCCATACCAACCCTCCAAAGAGTAACCCACCTAGACCCATTTCACTCTGACTAATGCACCTGACACTATGGGCAATTTAGCATGGCCAATTCACCTGACTTGCACATCTTTGGACCGTGGGAGGAAACCGGAACACCCGAAGGAAACCCACACAGATACTGGAGAATGTGTAAACTCCACGCAGACAGTCACCCGAGGCTGGAATCGAACCTGGGATCTTGGTGTGAGGCAGCAGTGCTAACCACTGAGCCTACAGGAAATTAAAATATGAAACAAAAATAGAAATTGCTGGAGAAACTCAGCAGGTAGGGCAGTATCTGTGGAGAGAAAGCAGAGTTAACATTTTGACTCCAGTGATTCTTCTGTTTTAGGGTATGGGGTGGTGGTGATTAAAATATGAAATAAAAATAGAAATTACTGGAGAACCTCAGCAGGTCGGGCAGCCTCTGTGGAGAGAAAACAGTTAACGTTTTGAGTCCAGTGATGCTTCTTCAGAACTGGTTATGAGGCAGCCTTCTTTCACTCAGAGATACAGAGGAGCTGTCAGCGCATGTTGCCAGTATCAATGATGAAGGCACCTCAAATGGTCACAGCGGGTTCGTATGGGGAAGGGGTGGAAAGGGGGCGGGAAGGCAGGCGTTGGGATGTACCATGAAGGGTTGGGGGGGAGGGTTGTTCGTTGGAAGGTGGAACAGACTGTTGGCGGGCGCCGGTCGGGTGCCATGTTGAAAGCGAGCGGAGTGAGGATGAGGAGATGTGTCTTGGAGCGGGAAGGAAAGCCTGAGAGAGAGGGAGAGGGGCGGGGAAGGCGCTGAGCGAGAGAGCGAGCGGAGTAGCGGCGAATGGTGAACAGCGCCTCGGGGAGGGCGGTTGTCGGGCCCCGGGGCGGCTGAAGCTGCGGGGGCCGCCGAGGAGCGGAGACGGCGGCGGCGGCGGTGGCGAAGGGAAGGCCCTGACTCGATGGCGGCGCTGCCGGTGAGACGCCTCTCCCTCATCCTGCTCGGCTCTTTGTTCGCGTTGAGGGCGGAAAACCCGGCGCAGGAGGAGCCGGGGCCGCCGCTGCTGCTGGAGTCCCGCCGGCCTCCCCCTCTCCCCCTCCTGCTGCTGCCGCTGCCGCCGCCCCCGGGCCGCTGGCAGAACCGGGCCGGGGGCCGGGCGCCGTGGCCGGAGCAGGCGAGTGGCCCCGGCAGCTGGGCAGCCGCTCCGGGTCGAGCCTCCTGCAACCCGGCGGGCTGCCCCCGGCACACCGGGAGGGATGGCAGTGGCAAGACCGAGAGAAAGAGAAACTCCCCGGACGCGGCACAGTGGCATCGGGGCAAGGACGGAACCGGGCGGTGTGTCAGTGAAGCCTGTCGGAACCGGGAGCATCGGGGCTTCAGAACGACCCCAGCGCGGAAACTGCTGCACAGCCGCCGGCGCCGCCGCCGGGGTTTCTACCGGACTCACTCCGTCTTATTGTCTTGCGCGGAGAGCCTCCCCTCCGAGAGGAAGCAGGGGGGACGTGAAGCCAGCTTGCTAGTCTACCGGCCTCTCTTTACCCACTCGCCGTGTCCGGGCCGGGACAATAGCTCCAGGAGGCCGTTTTGGAGTCAGCGTTCAAGCAAGTCAAACGCCCGGCCTGCAACGAACGGGAGACTCTCGTGGGATCTGCCCCGGGACTGTGCTGAGGTTGCCTTCAATACCCGGGATTTTAAGCGAGGTTGCGGGTACCTGAAAGACCAAGGAAGGAATGTGGGACGAGAAGCGTGTTTGAAACATTGTCCAGGCCCCCTTCTAAGTAGTGTTATGTGTCGCCTCTTTGAGTGCTTTCTTTTAAACCCCGAGGAAACATTGTACAACCGTTGCGCACAGCAGGCAAACAGCGTGAACCACACTTTTACCCGTCACCTACACCAACACAGGAGTCACTATATTAACCCGTGCCTAAGTCGATGCATGAAATACGCTTCACTTGAAAACAGGACAGACTGGCCTGTATCGAATTTAAGTGAAAACAGAGTTAAGTGTACAAGTGGATATTTTTGGCGTTTGATAAGCCCACGCAATTGCAATCTGTGTCCAAAATCGTGCTTAGTTGTTTTTGCAAATATGTGCTCGACGTGGGGATCACATTGTTTGAATGACGAGGTTTCAGCACCATCCGTGGCGTGGACAGCTCCCGGTACGGTAAGGGAACCATCTTCTGTTCAAAGGCTCTGCAACCCGGAGAACAGAACAAAGAGCTTAGGGGCACCCGCGACAAACCTTTCCCGTCCTCTCAGCTGTGAAGTCTTTCACAGTCTGCAATTCTTTAAAGCCACCAAAGGTTGTTTGAAAAGTCTGCTCTTTGGACTTAGGCCAAGGAATCATTCTAAAAGCTATTTGCTTATACTCTTCCAATTAAACTCCAGCAAAGCTATGCAATTTGAAACATTTAATCCCCAATTTGGCAGGCGGGGAAAGAGAGCCGTCTTTCCAGTACCATTAACGAGAACTAGTAGATCGGTCAATCGTCGCCCTCATTTTCCACAATATAATTACCAGGTTCAGGTGGCAGAGAACCAGCCTCCAGGGACCCGTGTAATCTCCATTACGGCAGTGGACCCAGATTCTGGAGAGGCTGGGAGGCTGTATTACTCTATGGCTTCATTGATGGACAGCAGATCCATGGATTATTTTACGATTGATGCTGAAAGAGGGTTGCTGTCAACCAGCAAAGTTCTGGATAGGGAGAGCATGGACCTGCACTATTTCCGAATCACAGCTGTCGATCACGGTATCCCTCGCCTCTCTGCCACCACCATGATCTCTATAACAGTGAGGGATACAAATGACCACAACCCAGTGTTCGAACAAACCGAGTACAGGGAAACCATTCGAGAGAACGTAGAGGAAGGTTATCCTATCTTGCAGCTCCGAGCCACAGATATAGACTCTCCTTCCAATGCCAATATCAGGTATCGCTTTATGAATCAGCAAGCTACACATGCTGTTTTTGAAATTGACGCCAGGTCAGGTTTAATTACAACTCGTGGATCAGTGGATAGAGAAACTATGGAGAAATATTCCCTTATTGTAGAAGCCAATGACCAAGGTAAAGACCCTGGTCCTAAAAGTGCCACAGTTAAAGTTTACATTACTGTCCTGGATGAAAATGACAACATCCCACAGTTTAGCGAGAAACGTTACATTGTCCAGGTGAGGGAAGACATCAGGCCACACACACAGATTTTGCAAGTTACTGCCACAGATTTAGACAAAGACAATAATGCTTTGGTTCATTACAATATAATTAGTGGAAACAGCAGGGGGCAGTTCTCCATTGATAGTCTTACTGGTGCCATTGAGGTGGTAACACCTTTAGATTTTGAGGTGGAACGTGAATATGCCTTGCGTGTTCGTGCTCAGGATGCAGGACGACCACCCTTATCCAACAATACAGGAATGGTCAGTATTCAGCTGGTGGATGTTAATGATAATGCACCTATCTTTGTAAGTACCCCATTTCAGGTTTCTGTCCTTGAAAATGCACCTCTTGGACATTCTGTAATCCATATCCAAGCTGTGGATGCAGATTATGGTGAAAATGCCCGTCTGGAGTACAGACTGACTGATACAGCCACTGATACACCATTTGTGATCAACAGTGGAACAGGCTGGATCACAGTGAGTGCACAGTTGGATCGGGAATCTGTTGAACATTATTCCTTTGGAGTAGAAGCTTGGGATCATGGTTCTCCATCTCTATCTGCTTCAGCAAGTGTCACTATTACAGTGATGGATGTTAATGATAATCGACCAGAATTTACCCAGACAGTGTACTTTATCCGCTTAAATGAAGATGCTGCAGTGGGTACCAGTGTACTGACAGTAACTGCAGTGGATCGAGATGTGAATGGGGTGGTCACATATCAGATCACAGGTGGGAATACAAGGAACCGTTTCAGTATCAGCACCCAAGGTGGCATGGGAATTATTACACTGGCTTTGCCTTTGGATTATAAGCAAGAGAGACGTTATGTCCTAACAATCACAGCCTCTGATCGCACACTTCATGATACGTGCCATGTACATGTCAATATCACAGATGCAAATACACACCGGCCAGTATTTCAGAGTGCACATTATTCAGTAAATGTCAATGAAGATCGTCCAGTGGGGAGCACTGTGGTGGTAATCAGTGCTACAGATGATGATGTTGGGGAGAATGCAAGGATTACTTACTATTTGGAGGATAACATTCCTCAGTTTCGAATTGATCCAGACTCTGGTGCTATAACATTACAGACAGAGCTTGACTATGAAGATCAAATGACATACACACTTGCCATCACTGCCAAAGACAATGGGATTCCACAGAAATCTGATACTACCTATGTTGAAATCATGGTCAAGGATGTCAATGATAATTCACCAGTATTTGTAAATGTTCAGTACCAGGGCTCAGTCTCTGAAGACGCCCCACCTTTTACCAGTGTCTTACAGATATCTGCTACTGACCGTGATGCCCATGCTAATGGAAGGGTTCAGTATACCTTCCAGAATGGAGAGGACGGAGACGGAGACTTCACAATTGAGCCAACATCAGGGATTGTTCGAACTGTTCGAAGACTTGATCGGGAGAGTGTTCCGATATATGACCTCACTGCATATGCAGTAGATCGAGGGATCCCTGTGCATAGGACTCCAGTTCATATTCATGTCAGTATCTTGGATGTGAATGATAATGCACCAGTGTTTCCTGCTGATGAATTTGAAGTCTTTGTGAAGGAAAACAGTATTGTCGGTTCAGTGGTGGGAAAAATCACAGCAGCTGATCCAGATGAGGGGTCAAATGCTCAGATAATGTACCAAATTGTTGAAGGCAATATTCCTGAGATCTTCCAGATGGATATCTTTTCTGGAGAACTCACAGCTCTTACAGACCTGGACTATGAAGTAAAGTCCGAATATGTGATTGTGGTGCAAGCGACCTCTGCACCTCTTGTGAGCCGGGCTACTGTGCATATTCGTCTGATTGACCAGAACGACAATAGTCCTGTCCTTAAGAACTTCCAAATAATTTTTAACAACTATATATCCAACAAATCAAACACCTTCCCTTCAGGAGTCATTGGCAAGATCCCAGCCTATGATCCTGATGTTTCAGATAGATTGTTCTACACTTTTGAGCGAGGAAATGAACTGAGTTTAATGAATCTCAACCAGACAAGTGGAGAACTAAGGCTGAGTCGAAAACTAGACAATAACCGTCCACTCGTGGCTTCCATGTTGGTGACAGTCACAGGTAAGCTTGTGAAGTGTAAAGTATTTCGTGACGCTTATTTGTAAGGGGACTGTGAAGCAACTTTGTCTAGAACAATATGATTATAATATTGGATTAGGAGTCTAAAATGTTGTTCAAATTTTGTTATAGCACATGTGAGATTGAATTTAATAAGTCTAGTACGCTTTGAATTGTACCAGAACAAAATTATTATGAAAGATGCTGGATTGTAATAAAAACTCAACTGGTTTACAAATGCCCTTCAGGGAAGGGAATCTTTCACCTTCATCTGTTTGCCTAATGCGATCTTAATCTGCATTTCATGGTTAAAACTTGCTGTTGGAAGTTACATGCTCAGTCCTTTTGATGCCAACCATCGTTTTGAGATAAGCTAATATTGTACAAGTTTTGGGAAATTATTTTTAAAAAGTATCTTTTGATGTGATGCAGTTGATATGTTTACTTGCAGCACAGTGTACAGGTAGTTCTTGTATAACGTGTGTTTCGTTGATGCAAATTCACTATAACACAAGTTGGGGGCACTGTTTCTAAAGTGTGAACTTTTAAAGCGTCTAGTGGTTATAAGACAATTCCAGCTCCATTAGTTTAAATTGTGCTGCTGTTACACACAGGGTTCCTTGAGATTGGAACTACAGCATTATAGCAGAACTAACTGATTCCTAATTTGTAAAAGAACCACATTAGGGTTTGTACATTACTTGCTAACAAGCTGATTATAACTATTTTAAGAAAGTTAGTCACGTTTAGCTAGATAAAGTTATCAAATATTAAAGCAGAAAATACTGGAAATACTCAACAGGTCAGGCATCCTCAAGTGGAGAGAGAAGCAGGTAATGTTTCAGTAACTTGCCTTTCATCAGTAATATTCTGATGAAAGGCTGTTGACCTGAAATATTAACTCTGTTTTTCTCTGTCTTGCCAGATCCTGCCAGACCTGTTGAGTAATTGCAGTATTTTCTGTTTTAGTTACAAATTTCCAGTATCGAAAATATTTTGTTTTTGTGTCGGTTGTTTTATCATGTTCTGTTCTGGTTGATATTAATAACAATGAAAGCTTATTTAATCCAGTTGCTGATCTGACCTTGTACACTTCAATATTAATTATTAATATGATCAGTTATGAATAATTAATGAAAATATTTTCTGCTATATTCTTCAGGGAATTACAATTTAAAACAAATAACAAGCAACACACTGTAAGAAGTATGTAGATGATCTAGAATTTAGTGTGTTAACTATGTCTACATGCAATGTCTTTGCTTCTAAGTGTAGCATTTTGCTATTTCTCTGGAACAACTTGAGCATAGTTGCTGAACTGTTCATGTACGTTGAGTGGATTTGTAGTAGTGCTTATTTTGTATTTGAGAGTTGAATTTGCAATCAGTAGATAGCAAGTCATGGAGTCATAGTGATACAGCATGGAAACAGACGCTTTGGTCCAATTAGTCTGTGTCAACTATATTCCCAAACCAAACTAGTCCCACTTGCCTGCGTTTGGCGCATATCCCTTCAAGCTTTTCCCATTCATGAACTTATCCAAATGTATTTCAAGTGTTCTAACTGTATTTGCATCCAGCACTATCTCTGGCAGTACATTCTACACATGAACCACTCTCTGTATAAAAAATATTGCCCCTTATGTCTTTTTTAAATGGTTTCTTCTCACCCTTAAAAATATGCCCCATAATTTTGAACTCACTCACTCTCGGGAAAAGCCCTTTGTCATTCACCTTGTTTCTGCCCCTCATGATTTTATAAATATCAATAAGCTAACCCTTCAACCTCGTACGCTTCAGTGAAAAAAGTGCTAGCCTATCTTTATAATTCAAATCCACTCCCAGCAGAATCCTGATCAATCTTTTCTGAAGCCTCTCCAATTTAATAATATCTTTCCTGTAACAAAGCAGTACAAAGTACTCCAGAAGAAGCTTCTCCAATGTCCTGTACAACTTCAATATGACATCCTAACTCCTATACTGAAAGGTCTGATCAATGAAGGCAAGCATGCTAAACACCTTCATAACTATCCTGTCTACATGTGATGCAAATTTCAAAAGAATATGTACCTGAACCCCTCGATCTCTCTGTTCTACAATATTACCCGGGGCCCTACCATTAATTGCATGAATTGTTTATTTTACTAAATGTGATATCTCGCATTTATCCAAATTCAACTCTAGCTGCACTTCTCAGCCCATTGACACAATTGATCAAGATCCCTTTGTAATCTTAGATAACCTTCTTCGCTGTTCATTATTTTGGTGTCATCCATAAGCATACCAGCTATATCTCCTAAATTCTGATCTAAATCACTTACATTAATAGACAAACGTGGACCCAGTACCAATCACTGTGGCACACCACTTGTCTCAGTCCAGGAAAACAACCCTCCAGCACCACCCTCTGTCTCCTACTGTCAAGCCAATTTTGTATCCAATTGGCAACTCTCCCTGAATCCCATGTGATCTAACTTTACTAATTAGTCTGCCATCCAGAACCTTGTCAAAGGGTTTACTAAAGTCCATGTAAACAATATCTACCGCCTCTCTCCCGATCAATCTTTTTGGTTACTTCCTCAAAAACTCAATCGAGTTTGTGAGATATGATTTCCCTCTCTCAGAACCATGCTGACTATCCTTAATCAATCTGATTAAAGATTCCTGATGAAGGGCTTATGCCCGGAACATTGACTCTCCTGCTTCTCGAATGGTGCCTGACCTGCTGTGCTTTTCCAGTGCCACCCTTTTCCACTGACTTTCCAGCATCTGCAGTCCTCACTTTCTCTTAATACGTCCTTGCCTATCTATATGCAAGTAAATCCTATTTTTCAGAATCCCCTCCAACTACTTACCCACCACCAATGTCTGACTCACAGATCAATATTTCCCAGGTTTCTCCTTACAGCCTTTTGTAAATAAAGGCACAACATTAACCACTCTCCAGTCCTCTTGCACCTAACCCATGGTTATAGATTATACGAATATGTTTGCTTGTGGCCCGACAATTTTTCCCTAACTTTCCACAACGTCCTGGGATATAATAGAACTTCTGTAATGTAAGCTGTTTTCAAAACATCAATATTTATTTCTCTGAGTTTTCTAGCCTCCTTTTTTTTCTCCACAGTAAAAACTGATGCAAAATAATCATTTAATATCTCCCATCTCCTGAGGTTCAACACATTGATGACTTTGTTGATTTTTAAGGGGCCCTATTCTCTCTCTAGTTTCTGTTTTGCTCCTAATGTACTTAGATAATTTCTTTCAATTATCCTTAATCTTCTCTGCCATGGCTTTCATATCCCCTTTTTGCCTTTGTGATTTCCCTCTTAAAATTGCGCCTCCGTCCTTTATACTCTTCAAGAGATTCATCTGATCCCAGTTGTCTATATTTAACACATGACTTTTTCTTATTCTTGACTAAAACATCAATATCTTTATTCATCCTAACTCTTATGAGCCCTACCTTTCACTCCAACAGGAATATAATGCCTCTGAACTCTTGTTACACTTTTGAAAGCCTCCCACTTGTCAGTTTTTCCTTTACCTGCGAAAAATCTATTTCAGTTAACTTTGAAAGTTCCTTTCTCATACCATTAACATTTTGGATGTAGGTTTGCTCGCTGAGCTGGAAGGTTCATTTCCAGATGTTTCGTCACCCTACCAGGTAACATCCTCATTTGGCCTCTGGGGAAGCACTGTTGATGATTCCTGCTTTCTATTTATATGTTTGGGTATCTTTGGGTCGGTGATGTCATTGGACCAACCGGAACTCTATCAACAAACACATCAACTTAGACCGCACCTACCACCCTCTGAGAAAAAGACCAGGAAATGACATCACCACAGAAAATGACATCACCGACCCAAAGAAACATCTGGAAATGAACCAGCTCAGCGAGCAAACCCACATCTAGAACCTCAACCTGAGCTACAAATCTTCTCAAAACCTGCTGTTAACATTTACCTTATTCCAATTAAGAATTATTTTTTATAGAAGGCTTATCTTTTTCCAAAACTATTTTAAAACCAATTGAATTATGATCACAAGTCCCGAAGTGTTCCTCTACTCAGTCACTTGCCCTATCTTATTTCCCAAGAGGAGGTAGAGTTTTGCTCGTTGTTTAGTATTTATATACTGATAAATTATCTTGAACCCATATAATAAATTCCTCACCATCCAAGCCCTAAAACTATGGCAGTCACAGTCAATATTTGGAAAATTAAAATTCTCTATTATTACAGCCCTATTATTCTAACATATATCTGCCATCTCTTAATATATTTGCTCCTCAATTTCCCACTGATTATTGGGGGCCTATAGTACTGTCCCATCAAGGTGATCATCCTTTCTTATTTCTAATTTCTACCCATGTACCTTCACTGGATGATCCATCAGAAGTATCCACTGTATATACAATAGGATTGTTTTCCTAAAATCAAAAATGCCACTCCTCCTCATCTCTTGCCTCCCTTTCTATCTTTCCTATAGCATCTAAAACTTGGAGTATTGAGCTGCCTTCCCTCAGCCATGTTTCTGTAATACTTATGATGTTCCCAATCCCATGTTCCCTCACATGCCCTGAGTTCATCAGTCTTATCTGTTTGACCCCTAGCATTGAATTCTTCAGTTACTTTGTTCTCTGAATTGCTCTTGTCTGTCTTTTCTAACTTGCTGAACCATCCTCACCTGCCTTTCTATTTGCACCGCTACTTTGGGCAGACACACAAATGCACATAACCACCACCATCACCACTGTAAAGACCCACAAAATATAATAAAATTAGCAAATTGCTCCACCAGGATATTGGTCCCTTTCCACATCAGGTGAAACCCATCCTTTTGAACAGGTCTTTTCAGGCCCAGAGGAGATCCTAATTAACCAAAAATCTGAATTCTTGTACATAGCACCATTGATTTATCATCCCTATCTTTTTATGGTTTGCACTTGTTTGTTTAAGGTCTTCACTGTAAAAATAAGAATTTACCGACATTTTGAAAAAAAATGGCTGAATACGGCTTGTGATTTGAGTTTCTACTCCTTGTTTATGTGCCTTTCACATTCAATATCCAGGTATAACTGATCGGAGTATTGGACTGGAATGTATTCCAGCTTTTTTTCTGCTGATTAACTACTCAGTTGCAGCCTGGTCAGACCCAAAATAGCAGTTTCTCTGTCTTCTGCTGGTAATGCCTCAAAAGAATTAACTGGGGCAGTTCAACAATTTTCATTTCACCCTGACCATTCTCAGCAAGAATGTCAACATTTTGCTGTGGGCTTTTATTGCTAAGAATTACGTAGATATTATCCAAGATAATTTTCTAAATGAAATAGAGTTGGGAGTCTATTATCAGTTCTAAACTGACTGTAAAATGGATTTTGGAAGGTCGGGCATAAAGTACACCTCCTTCACTCTTTTTTCCCTCCTCCCCCCAAAACAAACACACACATGCACCCCTACACACATACCCCCACACCCCAACACACCTGTGAAATGAGTTTGAGTGAGATGTTTCAAACTCTGAGGTGTACAGTCAAAGCCTCATAGCTGGCCATGACTATTTGACCCAAAATCCTTGGAGCTTTAGAGCATGTAATGCAGAATTGGGTTTGCAGCCAAGCAAGTCAGCCTTTAAATCAATGAACTTGCTCAGTCAGGTTGGTATCAGTCGCAAGCAGGAGGTATAGATAAGGACCTTACAATGCAGTTAAAATAACTGCTAGTGCCATTAAGTTCCATAGAGTCAAAGAAGCAGAATAAAATACACATACAGAAGGTAATTTTTGTCAGCCATTTCTTTTATCCCTGTATCAGGAGTTTGTGATTAAATGTTTGCCAGTAGGTACATTTTCAATTGATTTATACATTATAATAGTTTAATAGTATTTACATCATTAAAAAAAGTGAATTGTTTGTTTTAAATGGCTACAATCTTACCATTGAATACAGTTGTCCCCTTTTTATGAGCAGAGTAATCAAGCGATCAAGAGAATATGGAATTCAAAGTATGTGAATTAACATGCTGATATGAATCTTCATGTAAAATATTTTCAACCATTGTATATGATTTGAATCACATGAAAAGAAATATTGAAGAGCCACTAGGCATTGTATTTAACATGGATGCAAAGAATGTTTGTGCCAGTAACATATGATTAGGCAAGCATCACGTGTGTGATCATGCTGAGATATTTGACAACTAGAATAACAGCCTGTAAAATTTCCACTTTGAATTAAAGCAGTAGTTAGAGATTTGAATGTCTGCTGTAAATTTTTGATACGATTACTAAGAACATTAATTTTTTTTTTGGTAAAGATTATAAATGCAATTCACAGCAATTCCTAAAAGATTATTTTTCAGGACAGGAGATGATTTATTCCAGGGATTCATTACTGTTTGATTAGGGAGGAGATTTATTCCAGAAACTCATTATCAATTAGTTCACTTGTGAATATGTTGAATGTGCTGGTTATTAGAGTCCTGATTCTATATATCTATCATTGCATTGATAGTATCTTGTTGGCTGTGAAGCCTTGATCCCATTTGGTCAACTTAATACGATTAGAATACATTTTCACATTTACAATGGTGTCTGCTTAATTGGAATCACTGAATTCATTTGAATTTCCTTTTTGGGTTATTTACATTTGTAAAGGCCCTGGAGCCCAGCTGCTAGCTGGCTGATCTGATCTACTCCTAAAAGATATCTCAAAACACTAACACTGGGACTATGTACTGCTGCAGGTTTGAGAATGTATACAGTGTTAAAATCCTGATGATGCTTTAGAGACTGGCCAGCATTTGTGAACAGCTAAGTTCTGCCTGATAGATGTATATTTGTTCTCCTTTACTCTTAGCATATAGCATGCATATAATCTTAATGTAAATTAAAGAAAATTGAAAGGTCAGAAGATATTAAAACTATTTCAGTTATTACATGGGAAGCTTTAAACTGTGGAAATTTACAGTTGTTCATATTTTCCGATTGTTGTCACTTTTATCAGGTTCTCAGACTGCCCATTCTCTTATGATATACCATATTATTAAGGTTCACTGTGTGAGGACTGTGCTTTCATGAGAATGATGCATATTTCTAGACATGCGGTTTTAAAATAAATTATTTCCTGCTTATTACCTTTTTTTCCATTTTAGGAATTCTTACATCAGACATACATGCCAACGGATGGGCAAGTCAACTTCTCCAAAGCCTATACCCAGACCAATTTTTCTCATTGACACAGTTGTATAAGAGAGTGCTTGGCATTACTCTCACAGTCATTGGTTTTGTCATTTTCATTGGGAAGTGGCCTACTTTTACTAGATGCCTTTCTCAAATGGCCAATGTTGCAAAATTATTGTGTAGGAGAAAATTGGGGTAACCTAATTGATCCATGACATAGTATCTTTCAGCCCCATCTGTTCACTCCGAGCCAAGTTGCAAATGATGAGACACAGGTTTTGTTGCGACTTGCATCAATGTCAGTATGTGGTAAACCGCCAAGTATTTTTCAGCACCTAATATTCTTGACTTCATCTTGTGCTAGTGTTTTGTGCTAACTCCAATATGTTCCATCTCACAAAAGCTGAGAATCAGTAACATTTACTCACACCAGGACAGGTAAACGCAGATGTTTGATTTTGAGTTCTGAGCCTCCTGGGTTCCCTGCTCTGCTGCACACATAGTTAAGTAGCATAGATTTATAAGTCCATTCAGTATTCTAACAACAGTAGGGTAGAAACCAGCAAAACTGTCTGGTGCATGTGTTCAGGCTTCTGTACCTTCTCCCTGATGGTAGAAGTTGTAGAAAAGCCTTGCCAGGGTGGGATGGATCTTTGAGAATGCTGGCGGCCTTTCCTTGACAGTGGGCCAGGTAGATGAATTCTGTAGATGAGAGGTTGGCCTTTGTGATTGTCCGGGCCGCATTCAACACTCTGTAACCGTCTCTGATCTTGAATGGTACAGTTGCCATATCAGGTAGTGATACATCCAGACAGAATGCGCTCGATGGCGCATCTATAAAGGTTGGCAAGGATATTTGTCATCATGCCAAATTTCCTCGGCAGCCTGAGGAAGAAGAGACATTGTTGGGCCTTTGTACCCAGTGCAACCACATGAAGAGTCCAGGAAAGCTTGCTGTGGATGACTACTCCCAGGAGCTTGACACTCTCCACTCGTTCCACCTCTGTGCTGTTAATGTGTAGAGGAGCATGAGTAACATCCCACCAAAAGTCAATAATGAGTTCCTTGATTTTTGCTAGCATTGAGAGCCTCAGTGCACCATTTTTTCCAGGTCTTCCACCTCCCACCTGTAGACTGTTTCATCGCCATCTGAGATTTGACTGACTATGGTGGTGTCATCAGCGAACTTGTAAATGGCATTAATCTGGTATTTGGGGATACAGTCATGGGTATACAGTGAGTACAGTAGAGGGCTGAGTACGCATCCATGGGGGGCTCCAGTGTTGAGTGTTAGTGAGGATGAAATATTGTCCCCAATCTTCACTGATTATGGCCTGTGGGTCAGGAAACTGAGGATCCAGTTGCAGAGAGTGGGGCTTAGTCCGAGATCACTAAGTTTAGTAATCAGTCTCGAGGGGATAATAGTATTGAAGGCTGAACTGTAGTCAATGAATAAGATTCTTACATAGCTGCTCTTGGTGTCAAGATGTTCTCGGGAGGAGTGAAGGGTAAGTGTTATGGCATCTGACGTGGATCTGTTGGTCCGATAGGCAGATTGGAATGGATCAAGAGAAGTGGGGAGGCTGGAGTTGATTAATGCCACGGCCAGTCTTTCAACGCACTTCATGACCACCAAGGTTAGGGCCACTGGGCGGTAGTCATTGAGACATGCTGCATGAGCCTTCTTAGGCACAGGAATGATGTTGGCCTTGTTGAAACAGGCAGGGACAGTGGCCTGCTGCAGGGAGAGAATGAAGATGTCCGAGAAGACCTCTGCCAGTTGATCTGCGCATGCTCTGAGTGCATGGCCTCTGGTCCCATCGCTTTCCTTGGATTCACAAGAAGGAAACTGATCTGACCTCTGATGCAGTGACTGTTGGGATAGGTTCATCAGGACTTGTCCGAATAAGTGTTACCTCTCCGCTGAAATTCTGCTTAAAGCGAGCATAGAAGGCATTGAGATGATCCGGGAAGGATATGTCATCGTCAGCTATCTTGCATTGTCTCTTTTTCGAACCTGTGATGTCATTCAGTCCTTGCCATAGTCGCCGGGTGTCTGTCTGGGTCTCGAGTTTGGATCGGTATTGGTCCTTGGCTGTCTTAATGGTTTTACAAAGTTCACACTTGGATTCCTTATATTTGAGTTGGTCTTCGGAATGTGAAGGCCTCATGCCTGGTTTTTAGCAGGTTCTGTGTGTCCTGATTCGTCCAGGGTTTCTTGTTGGGGAACACCTGGATTGACTTCCTTGGTATGCAGTAATCCACACACTTGCTGATAAAGTCTGTGATGGTGGTGATGTACTCGTCCAAGATACCTGTGGACTCTTTGAACGTGGCCCAAACAGCTGATTCCAGACAGCACTGGAGTTGATCCTCTGCCTCCTTCGACCAGCACTGGACCTGTATCCGCGAGGGGGGTCTCCTGCTTGAGCTTTTGCCTGAAAGCTGGGAGAAGAAACATGGCATTGTGGTCGGAGTTCCCGAAATTAGGGCAGAGGATGGAGTGGTAGGCAGCCTTCACAGTGGTGCAGCAGTGGTCTTAAAATGTTCGGGCCCCTGATGGGGCAGGTAATGTTCTAGTGATGCTTGGGCAACACCTTCCTTAGATTGAAGTCTCCAGTTACAATAAACAGGGCTTCGGGATGTTCCGTCTCCAGGGTGCTAGTGATGGTGTACAGCACATGCAGAGCTTCCTCAACCTTTTGCTTGTGGCAGTCTGTACACAGCAATTAGTAGAGCAGTGGTAAATTCCAGTACTAGATAGAAGGGGCAGTAATTGATGGTCAGGAGTTCAAGGTTTGGGGAGCGATGGCTGCCCAGGGTTGCAATATCTGTGCACCACATGTTGTTGATTAAAAAGCAAACCCCTCCACCCTTTGTCTTACCTGAGGACGCTGTGCGGTCCATACGATGGATAGAAAAGCCATCAGCCTGAAGTGCGCAGTCAGGAATGGATGGGTAGAGCCAGGTTTCTGTGAAGCAGCGTGCATAGCATTCCTGCAGTTCACATTGGAAGCTGAGCTGTCATCTGAGTTCGTCCATCTTGTTCTCCAGAGATTGTACAGGGATGGCAGAGATTACATTTTATTCAGCTTGAATGAGACTTGACACGTGACAGTGTCTGAATAGTGGTGTAAAAGTATAATTGAGTGTGCTGTTACCTTGCTTATGCCGCTGATATAAGTCAGAATAAAGTACACCCCGAACCCAAACCCCAGCTCATCCTCTAAGTGTCTTGACAATGATTCCTGGCCTGACCCTCTAGCTCAATTGGAGTTTCTGTTTAAATTTTCCAAATCTTCTGTCTGTTTGAATTCTCTCTTCATATCAATTTCTACAATGCAAATCACTACATTTTCCTGAGCTAATCGTTAACTTATAACCATGATTAATTTATAGGGAACATGTATACAAGGTCCTGGTTTTGCTTGGGTTTTGGGGTCTGAACCAATGTCACTTATTTTCCTATTGTTGAATTATTATCAGTGCAGCATTGGCAATAAACATTTTTTAAGTTGGCCTTGATGATTCCAGGTGAAAGCGCCCTCTTTACCTGTATGAATAAAGACATCAGACGTTTTTGACATGGTATCAAATTTCAAATAAGGTATCTAGTCTGCATACCTATAGGTCCAAACTTAACTGTGCTTGCTGTTCCTTTCTAATTGTTGCTGGAAAGTCCACTACCTAACTATTATTTTTTAAATAAGCAATCTCCTCAAAATCCATTTTTTTAACTGATTTACGGATGCTCGTCTTAATCTCTCCTTTCCTGACTTAACATCCATTTTTAAAAAATATTCTGAGAGCAACAGCATTTTAATCCAATCACAATGAAGGAATGAACTTCAAGTTCAGGGCTTGAATTTCAAGTCAAGATGGTGTGCAACTTGGAGGAGAACTTGCAGGTGATAGTATTTCCATGCATCTACTGCTCTTGTCCTTAATATTTGGAAGATGCTGTCTAAAGTCTTGATAAGTTACTACAGTGATCCTTATACATGGTACACATCGTGAGTTGGTGATGGAGAAAGATGACTGTTGAGTTGTAGATGAGGGTGGGGTCAACGGGGCAATATTTGAAAATTGTTTTAAAAAGAAATAAAGTAATACAGAAACTCGAAAGAATATTCTGAAAGTCATGAAGATGGATATTTCAGCTCCCGTTTGTTTCAGCCTCTGAATTCTGAATGAATTAATATGCCTCACTAGTTTACTCTTAAATCCGAGTTGTTTTCTTTAACTTGCTAATTCCTTGAACTTATTTTTCCCAGCATAAATTGTTGATGTTTTGTTCTGTATAGTGCTAATACAAATGATTAAATAATACTCTGCTACCAGGAATGAATTGTATGTTCAGTTACTCTTTCAGTTAATCATTTTACTGTTTTCCTAAATATTGTTGATGACGGGTTATTTCTTGGCTTATATAAAAGTATTTTTGCTCTTCACTATTGGTACTAATTGAACTGGTCAGGCCTGGAGATTGATAAGTAAGCATTTGCCAAGAGCGTGTGATGAGAGAGATGAAAATCCTGGTGATTTAATCTTAAATGAGTTGAGTGATGAAGGCCTTTCATTTAGTGCTACCAGCAAGCTGCCTTCTTTACCAAAATAAAGAATGTGTGTAAATGTATATTTACTTCACTTTGCCAATTGTGGGAAATTTGTATGCAATTTTGTATACTTAAAATTTTATGCACTTGCAGAATAACCTTTTACTTAAGGCTGATGTGAAATGAATCCGAATTGCTCCATTTTATTCCATAGGGAGAAAGCTCTGATCATAAATAAAGGGCATTAGATGACATATTTTGATAAAGAAATAATTTGCAAAGGAATGGAGAATAAGCAGGAGATTGGCACTAGGTAATGATGCTCATTTAACGATTCAGTGCAAGCAAGATAGGCCAAATGGCCCCCTTCTGTGCGTAACACTTCTGTTATAGAGAAGAACTGTATCATTTCCATGTTATAGAACAAAATAAATTCTGGGTTTCAGCAACACTGATTGAGGCCCAAACTTAACCCCAGAAAATGGATCTGTATAGGCTATGGGAAAGGTGAAATTACAAATCAAAAACTGAAACAAGGACCCACTTCACTCCACTTGCTGTTTTAATGGAGGTGGGATGAGAGGTGAGCAACCAATTTTCTTGGGCAGCAGAATAGTTATTTAAATATAAACAGCTAGATTTTGGTGACCAATATGAAATCGTATTGGGAAATTTCCCAGACCCAACTCAGTTTAAAAAGTACTCCGATATGTTGTTTTCATTCTGGGGATTGTGATGAACCAAGGATGCAGAATGGAATCAGGCCCCCCAATTTCAGCTATGAAATGTAGGCAGTTATGGGTTGGTAAGTACTAAAGTGGGGTGGTTACAAGATGGACCTTGGACCTCGGTTCTATGGTGCTTTGCAGAGGTTGTTTTCTAAGTTCTTATGCCCTCTACCCTTGCACCCCTTCAAACCACCAGCCCCATGGCCCTTTGCACCCCAATACCAACTCAGTAGCAATTAATGCCCCTTTTACTCCTATGCCTGCTCATACTCTTTGTGTTAGATCATGCATGTCAAATCATGCTACTTATCCAATACACTGCCAAACCCTCTTCTACACTATACCAAGTCATTGTTCCCCACCAAAAGTTGAGAAAAAATGCATTCATCTAATTTTAGACAATCATTTGGTATTAGAGAAGCTGTTCATCTTGCAAGAATGCCAAATCTCAAATGATCACAATAATTTATATGACAGGCTCAAAAGGTTGTTGATTGTTTGGCAAGTTGACTCTGATTGCCTAAGACTTTGCCATAGCAAAAGCATGAGGAGCTATAAGCTGCCCAAACTTTTAGGTAATCACATTTTTAATCTCATGTCACATAGGTCCCAGGTGAGAATAGCAACCACGCACGAGTGCTCTTGTAGTATTGCTTGTTGCCAGGAAAAGTATAAATTATTTTATTGTCACATATATTTTACAGTGAGTAATACAGCAAAATACAGTGAAAAGCTTTTCCACTGATGTCACAATCCAACACCATTTTTAATAGTTTTAAAAATTAGAAAAAAAAGAAAGATATAGCTTAAAGAAAGTTCATCAGTACTGAGCCAGCTCATCATCAATGACTCTTGCACCACATCCCTCTTCTACTATCTCACCGCTGTCTACACAAGGCCCAACCACTGTCAAAGTTGCCGTCTTACACTGCTGGGCTGATTCTTGTCTGCCACCTCTTCACCGCCAGTAGGAGTGTTTCATTCTGTACAGAATGCATCATCATGCTAAAGTCCAAAACTTGGACTTGAGTTGATAATGAAGAAAATAGGTGGTTCATTCTGTCAATTTTGGTTAGGCTGGACAATTTGTAAGAGCAGAATCCATCCTGGAAATCATAACGTGAATGACACAGATCCAAAATGTTTACAGTATCCTTTGTGTCCTTTGCATTATGAGCAACACTCCCTTCAAGACCTGCTTTGTATTCACAATGCAACACAAACCCCAGGAGAAGCTTAGGAAAACAAAGAAAAGCTTTCCTAATACATCAATTCAAAGAAATAATGGAAAATGGAAAGGCAGCAAATTTCTGACATTGAAGTGTTGTTATGTGTCATAACAGTGTTCCTAACAGCTCCGTGACTGACGAGATTAAGGGTGCACTTATGAACAACAGATCTGAAGAAAATACAGATTTCAGTTTGCATTTTCAGAAGCAGCTTTGTTGTGTAGTTTATATTTTAACAGCTAAAAATACCTTTGAGAGGCTGCTGTTGAGAACCTGTTCTGTTGGCTGCTTTGAAGTTGGCATCTGACCAACTAATTAGCTCTTCAGTTTTATTTTCACTTTTCTTACTGATTACTTGCACTATACCTCTCTATAAGTCCCAAAGGACATTGTACCCACTGCTTTACCAAATGCTTGTTTTTCCCTCTCTCCTCAGACATTTCTTTTGCACTGGTTAATGTTATCCAAGAGGCCAAATAAGTAGCATGATTTAAGGCTGTGTCCACGTCCTCATCCAGTTTTTTAATATAATCTCATTATGAGAGGGCAGTGCCAGGCTCAGTGTTGAAGATTGTTGCTCAAAGGATTCCTTCTCGTTTATTGGAACATTATATTTTGAGGCAGTGAACCATCTTTTAATTCAGTTGCTTGCGTGTCAGGTTAAGGAGCTTGTTAACCTAAACTCTTGCATGCAATGGTATTTTTAATTTACAAGAAATGTTGTAAAGCTTAATAAAACAGTAAGGTGCATTTCCCCATCTTCTAGTGAATGTTATTGGCGGTGTCTGCAGTCAGTTGAGATTTTATGTAAATCAGCTCATTGATGGTGGATAAGCTGAAAATAGAGGTAAAGGACAGTCACAGTTATATGGAATGAATTAGGGGATTCCATCTGGTCTGCATATTTCTTATTGGAGGAACCCATTGGCTGCTACTGCTATGCTCATGCCAGCACTTTAAAGGTTTGGTCAGTATTAAAGGTTTAGTCTTACCTCTTTCTTTGTTTCTAAGGAGTTTCTCACAGCATCCTTTAATTGTGTTGCTGTGATGTAAAGCCTTTCACTGAAGGGCAGATATCTCACTTGTATTGCAGAAACACTTGTGATAGAATTTTATGAATTTGTACTTTTGCTCGGGTAGAGAAGAGAAAAGTTACATGTTGTCAGGACTGGAGGATTTGAGTTAAAAGGAGAGACAGGATAGGCTAGGACATTTTTCAGTGGAGTGTAGGAGGTAAGGGGTGACCTTACTGAGTTTTATAAAATCATGAGAGGCATGGACAAGGTGAATAGTAAAGGTCTTTTCCCGAAAGTGGGGAAGTTCAAAACTAGGGGGCATATTTTTAAGGTGAGAGGAGAAAGATTTAAAAGGAACCTAAGAGGCAACTTTTTCACAGAGGGTGGTTCATATGTGGAATGAACTGCCAGAGAATGTGGTGGATGTAGGTACTGTCACAACATTTAAAAGATGTTTGGACAGGTACATAAATAGGAAAAGTTTAGAAGAGTACGGCCAAACGCAGACAAGTGGGACTGGTTTAGTTTATAAAACTTGGTCGCATGGACACGTTGGACCAAAGGCTCTGTTTCCATGTTGTATGAGTCTATGACTGTAGAAGTCGTTTCTTTACAAACATTTAGAACATGGTGTATTTTATTGGATGTGACTGTTGAGGCAAAAGGTATAACACAAAAATAAACTGACCATATGTGAAAAGGAGTGTTATAAAAGAATCTGCGAAAATGGCTGGAAAACATAGATTAGATTAGAAATTTTCTGTTGAAGTGACACATAACAAAAATAAAATCGACTGCAGCACCTAATGAACAGTAGGTTTAATGTTCGTCGGAACTGATTTGTTATGTGCTAAATTTCCCCTAAGCTGAGGCAGCTTCTGAGATGGACAGTAAAATTAGATTATGACTGTCCATGAGAAGCTGAGAAGATAATTTTTTTTAGCACAGGTAACATTTTGCATAGTTGCCAATTCTTTCAACTTCCATCTGAACGTCATTATTCTGGTAGTGTCTCAGAAAGACCCAAGCCTGCAATATCAGTTCATGAGTTTAACCTGATCCCAGTGCATAATTATAAAATAGCAAATGACCCTGACCGCAGCCGTTAGCCTTACAATGCTAGTATCTCATCCTCCAAGGCATGTACCCTGCCTCATTTAGATGGCATTATTGCAGTAATGCGATAGAATATAACTTGTAGCTGCTGGGAAGTGATCTCCAAATGTTGCTTCCTGTAAATCATTAATGATTTTGTGCTAGATTCTTCACGGGGTTTTTGCTGCATTCAGTTTGTGTGTTATGATCATAGAATTTAATCTGACTGAACGGTTTAATCGTAATACACAAGAGAAACAGAAATTTAGCTTAATAGTGTATTTAATACAATGTCTTCAAATATAAATATAGGTTTGTGGCAGTGAGAGGGATTGTACCCTCTAATTAAATTCACTAAGCCTTAAATCATTTGACACTAAGGGTCTGATTGAGCAATCTGTGTCAAAATGTTCTGTATTTAGCAGTTCTTTTTTGATGAAATGGTTATTGCACTTGACTGATCTTTCCTAAAATGGTCAACACCACTCTCTTTCTGGAAATGGCTCATTGAACCTTGTGCTCTGATTTCCTTGTTTCTTGTCTACACTTAATTTTTTCAAAAATTTAACATGGACTTGATTTATAAAGAGTTTGTTTTGTTAGAATCTTTACAGCAATTGTCATAAGACAGTTGTATCTTGCAGTTAAATGCTTTTCATTTTATTCTAAATGCCCTAACCAGACTGGTATTTTGTGCTACTAATTAGTGACACAGTTGTAGAAGTTGGGTTCATTAGCTAAAATCATGATTAAGATTTAAATTAATTTCTTCAATGTGTGGCGAATAGTATATAACATTTTGTAATTTTAAAGTAAACTTTCACATTTTACTTTTATTTTTCTACACAGCAGTAAACACTGCACAGCAATGCAACTTGCCATTAGATAAAATTGATGCTGAGAACTTTGGGTGTGGTGGATACTCTATCAACACAATAAATTAAGTCTCTAAAACAGGTTTGGAATTTGCTTTAATGGATTTGTGTTCAATCCCACTCAAATTTCAAATAGCTTGGTTGCTTGGAAGAATTTGGCCCACTTCACACGTGTACAGAGGAACCTTGATTATCTGGCATTCAATTATCAGAATTTCAGATTATCAGGACAAGATCACAAGGTCCCGATGCTTGGCTAAACTGTGTTATCCGGCATTCGATTATCCGAACAAAATACTGCTGACCTGAGGTGTTCGGATAATCAGAGATATGTATATATCCATATTTGAATACAGGAAGACAAATGATCAGGCTGTTGCTAAAGACCTTGTACATGCCCTAACTTCATTTTTGTTATTCTTGATAACCAGTTGGGTGATTTTAAGTGATCTCCATTGGGAAATAGCAAAATGGAGGTGAAACACCACCTCCACAAAGAAAGATTTGGATGTTAGTCACCCTACGCTCTTGCAGTGTCTAATTGGAAAGGAGCTTTATCAGAACTGGAAGAAGCTGCTGTCCCAAGCTAAATTATATGTGATAAGGAGACTTGTAGCAGGTTTCTGGGAGGAAATTAAGAGTATAACTTTGGTAGTGGGAGATATGTGCTGCTATAGTTAAACACAATCCTTTTACTTCTTGAGAATTAGTTTGAATCTAGCCTCATCTGGTGAAAGTTCAAATGTAATTCCAAATCAGCATGTGCCAAATTTGGTCCAAATTTATGCGTGGGCTCCTGTCATTGTTGTGTGAGATGAGTCAGTTTAATTTCCCATCAAGATTGACTGGTGGTTTTAGATTTATGAAGGTCTGCTCAGTTTTGCTACATGTACTTTGCATTCAAAAACTTTTTTCCTCAATTTTCAAAATATTCAATTTTAACTTATCCTGATCCAATATAGAGGGAAAGGTGATCAGGTCTCATTATCATCTCAGCCTTTAAATTTAAAGATTAGTGACACAGGTCTTACAATCAAGTATGGGAGGTTCATATGCATAGTGCAAAATGTAAATAAAGAAATAGTTTTGCCACTTGTGCAATTCTGAAAGGTTGCATTAAATATAATATCCACTCATTTAAACACAGAGTAGCAGAATTTTAATCTAGTTTTGAAGAGTCATTGGACTTGAAACATTAACTCTGCTTTCTGCTCCCAGATGTTGCCAGACCTGCTGAGTTTCTCAGGAGAATCGACGTTTCGAGCATAAGCCCTTCTTCAGGAATGAGGAGGGTGTACCAAGCAGGCTAAGATAAAAGGTATTCCCAATGCCCCTTCCCCAAGTCCCTCCT
>NC_057727.1:14923725-15111724 GCF_004010195.1 Chiloscyllium plagiosum | reverse complement strand
CGAAACGTCGATTCTCCTGTTCCTTTGATGCTATCTGACCTGTTGCGCTTTTCCAACAACACATTTTTAAGCTCTGATCTCCAGCATCTGCAGTCCTCACTTTCTCCTGCTGAGTTTCTCAGCAATTTCTGTTTTTGTTTCAGGTTTCCAACGTCTTCAGTTTTTTGGTTTATTATGGAATTTAAATCTGGCTAGTTCTTGGTTGTTTTACTTTTTCTGTTAATTTATTGTGAGACTAAGACTTTTCTGTGCATGTTTTGAAGTTTAAATCTTATATAGTACAATCTAAATATACCAATATTAACCCACTGATTGAAAAGTGTGAAATCTGAATATAAGTATACAAGGCACCTTGCTGTCCAACTCCTGTAACTCTTGGAACCGAACTCTTCAGATAAATTATTTGAGGCATGGAAGATATTTGAAAATGTGGGATAGTTAGAGATTAAATTTAAATTCAGATGCAAAATTAAATTATTTAAAATTATGAATTTCACATTATGTTTAATGACATTCCACCTTGTTGCAATAGTGTGCTTGTCATTCTCAAACCTGCAGCTACAAAGAAACAGTAGAGATTAAGTACTGGGGCTGCTGGCAGTGCTGCGGTGAACTATTACAATTGTTAATAAGGGCTACAGATGGACCTTCCCCTGTTGACTGACTGAATTATATAATGACTTTTTGAATAATTAAGAACCAGCAAGGTTCCTGATTTGATTCGCAGTTTGTGCTGAGTTACTTGATCTCAACTGGGGATGCAGTTGGCTTGGTTTAGATGCTGAGAATTTTCCAGCGTTTCTGTTCCCGATTGCTTTCAACTGATATATTCTGTAACTGTGTGTAATTATCAGCACAACCAGTGAGGACAGAATCTGACTTAACTGAGGAGATGCCAGCGTGAAGAAGATTGCTGACCCTTCTGTTGAGAGTCAGATGTGAATAATGTATCTTGCAGAAAGTAGTGAAGAACTCCTGACATCCGCAAAATTGTAGCCTAACAAGGAGAACAAAGTGAGAAAATCTTTGAGTCAACTTTTAATTTGAGCAGAATGGCATTTGTGTCATAGGGAGGCATAAAGCTTACAATGTGATAAGGAATAAAAGCAATTAAAAAGCCTATACTGTGTGGGAATTATAATTGCAAATATCTTGAAAGAACATTATGAAAATGTAGCAAGAATCCCATATAACCTATTTAAGGATGCTCTGTTAACATTGTTAGAACTAAAGTAATCTAATATGACATCAGCTTCTAGTCACTAATACTATTGGGGTGAGGCAAAATCTCTGCAGTTGTGCTTTCCTGGCAAATGGACTGCATAATTTTTGCATTGATGGTTTACTTTGAAAAAAGGGTTTTAGGATCAGGCAGGCAAGCACAAAGCAAAATAGCAAAAATTCAGGCTACAATTAACAATTGATTAGCTGTTATAATTAGATTTACTGCCATAAGGAATAGTGAGAAGGGGATTTGAGTGTAACTGTGATTATGGAAATTTTGTCTGATGCTGTGTACGATTGTAAGCTTTCCAGTAGCTCCACTTATATTTTTGAATGGAGTTTCCACTGCATTTCTGATAACAAGAAAATGCAGTGGCAAAGTGAGAGCAGCTGCCAAGAATGTTTCCAGAAAATTGGCTATATTTTTGCCAAAGATAGACTTTTAAAATGGTGGCCAGGACCTGGATTCAGATGTCTGCTTTATTTTCAACAGATTCCATTTTCTCTGACAAAGAACGGGGGCATATGAAGATATGAATTATGACTACCATTCAGCCCCTCAAGTCTGTGCTGTCTTTCAGTAAGATTATGGGTAATCTAATTGTAACCTCAAATCCGCATTTCTGCCAACTAATGATCTTTCAAAACCTTGCTTAACAAGAATCTCTTCATCTCAGCCTCAAAAATATTCAAGGAATCTACTTTTATCACCTTTTCAGCAATCGAGTTCCTTGACCTTTGTCTGTTTTAAACATAAGACGATAAGAAATAGGAAGAAGAGTCGGCCATTTGGCCCCTCAAGCCAATTCCATCATTCAGTAGGATAATGGCTGATCTGACATTCCTCGCGTCCACTTTCCTGCCCTTTCCCATCTTTGTATGTTTTAATCTAGTCACTTAACTCTTCTGAACTCCACCGAATAGAAGCCTACCCTATTTAACCTTTTCTCATTCCAGATATGAGTAAATTCGTCAACCTTCTCTGACCTCCAAGGGCCAGTACTGTGCCCTGACCTTTCGTTGCAGTCTCATCAGTGCATTGAATAACTGAACGTAATCTTCCTATATGTGTATTCTGTTCTCCTTGTGATAAATTGTGTTGTGTGGCATTCTCACTCTACTGAATGGGATAGACTTCAAACAGATCTAGCAACTCAAGACTGGGAATCCATGAAATGCTCCAAATGCAATGTGCAAACTCATGATCTAGAGATCTCCCACTTTACCATTACTTTCAAACCCCAGGATCAACCCCTCAACAAAAAGTGAAGGAGGGCATATAAGGAGCATGACCAGGCATACAAAAAAAAATCATCTTGGTGAAGCTACACAGAACTGCTTGCATGCCAAAGAGCTAAAGCAGCAAGTGATAGACAGAGCCAAACAGTTCCACAATCCAAAGATCAGATCTAAACACTGCAGTCCTGCCACATTTAGTCATGATTGCTGGGGATGGACAAGTAAACTCACTGGAGGAGAAGGCTCCACAGATGTCCCCATCATCAATAATAGTGGGCCCAGCATATCAGTGCAAACGATGAAGCCGAAGTAGTTGCAACAATTTTCAGCCAGAAGTGCTCTATGTATAATACAACTTGGCCTCCTCCAGAGATTGTCAGGATCAGTCTGCAATCAGTTCAATTCCCTCCACCTGATAGCAAGAAATTGTTGGAGACACTGGACACTGCAAAGATTGAGTCCTGACAACATTCCGGTAATACTAGTCAAGACTTGTGCTGCAGAGCCTTCCTCACCACTATCCAAGTTATTCTAGCACAACTACAACACTGGCATTTACCCAACAGTATGGAAAATTGCCCAAGAATATCCTCTATACAAATAGCATGAGAAATCCAACGTTGCCAGTTATAGCCCTATTTGTCTGCTCTCAAAGTGATGGAAGGTAAAATCAGTAGTGTCATTAAGTAGAACTTACTGAGTAATGACCTGCGTAATGATGCTAAGTTTGGGTTCTGCTATGGCCACTCAGATCCAGACCTAATTACAGCCTTGGTTCAAACATGGACTAAAGAGCTGAATTCTTCAGGTGAGATTAGAGTGACTGCTCTTGACATCAAAACCACATTTGACAGAGTATCGTATCAAGGATCCTGAGAAAACCTGAAGTTAACAGGAATCTGAGGAAAGCTTTTCACTGGTTAGATTTATTCATGGCACAAAGGAAGATGTATGTGCTTGTGGGAAGTTAATCATCTTGGCTCAAGGACATTTCTGCAGAAGTTCCTCAAGGTGTTGTCCTGGGTCCAGTCATCTTCAGCTACATCACAAATGATCTTCCCTCCATCACAATGGCAGAAGCAGAGATGTTTGCTGATGTTTGCACAATGTTCAGCATCATTCAAAACTCCTCTGTTGCTTAAACAGACAATGTCCAAATGTAGCAAGACCTAGACAATATCCACATTTGGGCTGACAAGTGGAAAGTAATGTTTGCATTGCACAAATGCCAGGCAATGACCATCTCCAACAAGAGAGAATCTAACTATTGGCCCTTGAAATTCAGTGACATTACAATGATTGAATACCATCATCCTGGGGGTTAACATTGACCAGAAACTGAACTGAACTACCATATAATAGCTATGGCTGCAAGAACAGATCAGAGCATACAAATCTTGCAGCAAATAACTTATCTCCTGACTCTCCAAAGCTTGTCCACCACGTAAGTCAGCATTGTGATAGAATACTCCCCACTTGGCCTGGTTCCAACAACACTGAATTTTGGCACCATCCAGGACAAGGCAGTCATTTAGCCCATTGAATCCACCAGAATTTAACTTGCCGTGATCCTCTGTCTCAATGCTATTCTCTCTCATGCTTCCCCCTACCCCTTGACACTTTTAGGTTATAGAAATCCATCTATTTATTAAATGTATTCAGTGATTTCATCTTCATGCCAACTATAGTAGAGAATATACAGTAGAGAATTCCTCAGGCTTATCACCCTCTGAGATGAAGAAATTTCTCGTCACCCTGAAACCATGACCCACTGTTTTGAACCCCTGCCCATGGGAAATATCATCTCTACATACAGAGTATCAGGCCCTCTCAAAATTTTATACATTTCATGAGATTTCCTCTTATTCTTCTAAACTCCAATGAATATAGGTGGCTTTGTAATGGCTTCAATGGGCAGGCAGTGGATAATGACACTGGGCTATGACAATGCAAAAAGCCAAAGCTGAGGGGGAATTTGGTGATATTGACCATAAATAAAAGCTGAATTGGAATATGTGGATCCTAAAAGCTGATAGAGATTGACAAGGGTAGCAATATAAAAGAGTATCTTGACTGTCAGGCAGAGCCTGGAACTCTCAGGTATGTGGCAGAAGTGGGTACTGCAGATGCTGGAGATTAGAGTCAAGATTAGAGTGGTGCTGGAAAAGCACAGCGGGTCAGGCAGCATCCGAGGAGCAGGAAAATCGATGTTTCGGGCAAAAGCCCTTCATCAGGAATTCCTCATTCCTGATGAAGGGCTTTTGCCCGAAACATCGATTTTCCTACTCCTCGGATGCTGCCTGACCTGCTGTGCTGTTCCAGCATCACTGTAATCTTGCTTCTCAGGTATGTGTTCAGGCAAGCATTACCTATATGCCTGTTATTACTCCATGCCAAGTACCAGAAGTCACTCTATAAGTTAAATGTAATATATCTTCTCTTTAACAATCCCTCATGTTGAGGAGGATTGTTTCTTGTGGATAGCTGGGTGAAGTGAGATGTTTGCATTGGTTGTGGATTCAGAGATGGGTTTTGAGCCCTGCCTTAGTGTTACAATATATAAATGTTTGGCTTTTAACCCTAATGTCCTCCTCTGATCTCTTCTTGGCACATTTAATGTGGCATTATACTCATCTGATGCTGTTGGTAGATTGCATTTGTTATACCTCACTAGGTCAAGTTCCACTTTTGGAGTCTTCACAAAAGTTAAAACTTTTTCTCAAAGTTTTAACTTTTCCAATTTGACCAGTCAGAAAGATCTAAGTTTATAGAAAACACTGATTATGTTTTTGTACTCGAGCAGAATTACCATAGTTCAATGGATTTTAACAACAGGTAAAATTGTGAACTGTCAGTGTAACCTGTACCAGTTGAAACTCTTAAGCCTTCTGAAACCCCCAATTCACACAAGCACAGGTAAGGTAGACATTCAAATACATATTGGCCTCATGGATGCATGAATGGAAGGGAAAGAAGTAGTGGGTAAAAAAATCAATTCGACCAGTCCTCAAGATTTTGATGAAGGGGTCCGTTACATATCGCGAATCCATTAGTTTTTCAAGTTTTTCCTTCAGGCTCAGTCTTCACAGTAGGCACTGGTTCACAGATTATAATGTCTTAATGGTTAAAGATAGCAACTGATGTGGGGACAACAAATTGGTTTCTTTAGTTTCAGATGTTTTTCTGGGGAAAGAGACACATATGCTCCAGATGCTCAAGGGCTCTTCATTGTGTCATTCATCTCCGTGAGCTGCTTCGTAACCAATCAGATTTGCCATCAAGCAGATGACCTTTGCGTCCACAACTTGTCACAATTCCACAAACCAATTAGCAACTGGTTGGTCTCTGAATCTCTTCTTTATGTACACATCGTGGTGCAGTGCAGTAATTCCTTCCTCAGCCTTTTGATGTAAAATAGTCCTTTTCCCAATTCAGTCCACAATCAAAAATGAAGTAAGATCCAGTTTACACACATCAGACTGCTGTATTTCAATGCATCTCACCAGATGTTAATCATAGCTGCCAGATTGGGAATGAATATTGAAGCCCTGCCATATATAGTCCAGATCAACTAGGACTCCCTTTTTCTAAATATGACTACAGTAAGATTAATGATGTATGAGCACGGCAATTTTATTCTATTGAAGTATAAATTTGCAAACAACTGTGTTTGGACTGGTTGAAGAAGTTCCTTTGAGGTCCTACAGAGACTTTGTACAATTGTAGAATATGCCTCATTAAATCATTGCCTTGTGAATTATTAAGATGTTAAGACAGTAAGTTTTCTTTTAATGGGCTAGATTGAGAGGTACCTTTCACTATGTAATGGCTTTGCTGTCAAGCCATCATTGGAAATTAATCTCTACTTTTCTGGTTGGTAACTGTGAAACGCTCAGTGATAAAAGATTATTCAAGGAGAAAGTGAAGTGCCACCATTGTCCTGTAAAGCTTTTATCTTGATGGAAGAAGTCATCTGTGTTGTTGTACAGATGTGTGAGGCATAATATATTTATTTATCCAGTGCAAAAGGTTCTTGAAGCATTCCTTTCATTACATCAGTTGTGTAATTTTATAGTCTCTGCAAAACTTCTTGGCAAGGAAGATAATTGCTTCGACTGCTGTCTTCTGCACAATTCCTAGTTCTGCGGCTACTGTTCTCAGAGTTGAGATCCAACATTGTAAATATAGTTAACAAATGCTGAATTGGACAGTCTGGGAATTCTGTTGTCAAGAAACAGGTTTTTCAGATCTTCTAGCTGAGAGTTAACTCCATTACAATCAGGGTAATTTGGAGTGCTTCGTTAATCAATAACTCCAAGTCTGCTACATATGCCAAGTCCTTTGTTACAAGGTTGAATCCTCCATCATTACGCTTTCTAGAACCTTTGATTAGAAGCTTGATGTTCTTCCATTAGTTGTCCTTGACTGACCCAGACCCTCACTGTTCTGAGTGAGCCCTATGACTCTCCAAATGGAGATATGGCACTGTACTATTAGAACAGCAAAGATTTGTAATTCAGCTGTGCATTTAGAAATTCTGAGTTTGCATGTGCCTGAGTCCTGCTTTACAAGTAATGAGTGTGTTTATGATGCATCTGTATTTTTATGCACACTCAAATAACTGAGTTGTACACATTCTATTAATATATTGTATATTTCACAATTTTTGGAATATTTTATTCAAACTGCAATTGTTAAGAACATCTATCAGAAACTGGCAGGAATGAATTGATAAGATAGAGAGTGCTTTTTTTTCTTAACAGTAGTGCATCTGTCACGTTCTGTTGAATGCAATAGCTTAGCCAAGTGTTCATTATTCATGTGTGAGACTTAATGAATGCTAGACAGCTGTTCAATCACAGGGACATCATGTCTAAACTCTGTCAAGGCTTGACTAAATGTCTTCTGGTCTTCAATCCGTAATGAGGCAATATAGACTCATGACTATCTCTACAAGAATAAAAATGGATATTGGAAGTTTTTATTCACTTCTACAACTTTTAAAGCATGGAATGTTTTATGATAAATAGTTGTTTGGATTGAGATTCTAACACGATTTAAAAGGTAAGTTACTAGCTATGCATGTGAAGAGGGGAAAAAAGAGCAAACAAGAAGAGTGGTGAAGCATAATGCATCATTTGAAGAAGTGAAACTGATGCGATGGAGGGAATATCTGTCTCTAATCTTGTGAATTCCATGATTACTGTTACTTGGGTGTAACATTGAAGAATTTGTAGTACCAGTGTAATACTAAATCCTAGAAATCTACTAGGTATCCTTAAGTCATTCTATTTTTTGCCACTTGCATTAAAACTGAATCTGAGGATTTATAAAGGAGGTGAAACCTTGTCTATAGTTGATGCTACAGTTACATCTATATTTGTAGAATTAGTGCATGCTCAATTTTCATAGGTTTCATTTTCATTTGATTGGAGAAATTCTTGGCTGTTTCTGCAGCCAAGTTCTTCCACGTCTCCTGTTCCAAAGCATTCCATTGATGCAATTTTGATGTTTTCACTGCACTCACACACTATTGAATTCCAGAAGAACATTAAATAAGAGTCCTTGAAGCTCACCGTTGTCATTCACTGATCATACATGTTCTTCGATTACAATTTCATCTTCCCACATTTATTCTCTTTCTCCTTTTTCTTAAAACAGAAGCAGCATATTACACCTGCTATGAATCTGAAATAAGAACAGAACATATTGGGGATATTCAGCATGTTTCCTATATGCCTGATGAAGGGCTTTTGTCCGAAACGCCGATTTTCCTGCTCCTCAGATGCTGCCTGACCTGCTGTGCTTTTCCAGCACCACTTTAATCTAGACTCTGGTTTCCAGCATCTGCAGTCCTTGTTTTTACCTGATCCATATTCAGCATGTTTGTCAACATCTGTGTCGAGAGAAACAGCTAACATTTCAGGTCAAGGACCTTTCTTGATCTGAAATATTTTTCTCTGTCGATGCTGAGTATTTCCAGTGTTTCCTATTTATCTTTTTTCCTGTGTGTGCAGAGAACCAGATACTCTGATTATCCTCTTTGGACGACAACTTTTATAATTAACTGCATGACTCAGTTTCCTTTTTTTATTGTTGGTTTTCAGGTGAATCTTATAGAAATAATCCTGCATAACATACGCTAAGCAAGTGATTTATCATACTGTGACAACCTGTGACAAACCCTGTTGCTGTTAAGCAGCTATTGAAAGATTTCCTCAACAGTCGTGTGAAATCAGCAGGACCAATGATAATTGGCTGACTTTTGCAAAAGTGCAGATTGGTGGATTGTTTTCTTTTAAGCAATGTTTGCATTCTTTTTTTAATAAGGAAGAAAATCAACATTGTAGGATATGATTGCATTGTAAACATATATATGCTGGATATTAATGCTGATATATGTAAAGTGTCAAAGAAGATAGAATCACCTATAATTTGTGTAGTGACACAGTACAAAGGGGTACTGTTGGATCAGTGCATAGACCTGACAAGTACAGTCCTATTACTGGTTCACTGATGATATTACAAGTAAAGCATTTTGCACAGTTAGAATAACATGAGGTAAATCCAATTTCTGGAATGTACCTTTAATGGGCTTGCTGCAGACATCCTGCTGTGTGTGCAATTCTATGGATTTGTTAATAATTTTTCTCACGACTGCTCTGTGATTTTCTTTGACTGCGATTGCAATTTAGATATATCTTAACTGTTATGTCATAATCAGGTTGAATGGAAATCAATAATTAATATTTAAAAATAAGCATTTGTGAATGCATGAGGATAGTTTTGCAGCAGCTGATGTAATATTCTGCCTGGTGAGCTGAGAGTAACTCTGCATCATACATCAACAGATACATTTTCAGTTACTTTTATTGTTTTTCCTGGAGGAAGCATTCACCAAAATGAAAACATGTAATCATCCATCTGAATCAAAGCAAAATATCAGAATAATTTGGGGCTGATTTCTTATCTGCCAGTTGTGGCTGCATAAGAGGAGGTGGTTTATTGGTAATGTCATTGGTAATCCAGAGCTCTGGTTAATGTTCTGGCTTCATAGGTTTGAATCATGGCAGCTGGTGAAATTTGAATTCAGTGAATATCATGAATGAAAAAATAAAGCTAATTTAATCATGACTGTGTAATATTTAACATTGTCAGTTATTGTTTAAAAACTCACTAGGTTCATTGATATTCTTTTGGGAGGGAAATCTGCCAGTTTTACTGGTCAGGCCTACTTGTGACTTCAGACCCACAAAAATGTGATTAACCCTAAGCCAACCTCTGAAATGGATGTGAGAGCCAATCAGGTTCAAGAGCAGTTAGTGATGGGCAACAAATGCTGGCTTAGGTGACATCCATATCCGATATAAGGCTAAACCAAAAAATGAGGAGTGTAGTACAGGGTGTACCTAATTTAAGAATGTCCAGCTTAACCAACACTCGTATTTAATAATGCAGTCTCATATAGGAGTGTAATTTTAAATGTCCAACATGTGAGCAGCTAGTTTATATTGTCCTGCATTGTGTTTCAATTTACATACAAATCAACTTCTAAACTGACCCAAGAATGGAATCTGTTAGCAACTTGGGGACTGTCTGTCATGCCTTTTGAATAGTCGTGAAGTGATCTCTTCTGAGTCTGGCAGCTATTCTGGATTGGACTAATTTGTATATGAACATGAGTGCAAGGTGGGAGTTCCATCTGGCTTACCGGAACTTGGAAGCAGAAGTTTCGATAAATAGTTGGGCTCAGAATAGAACATTTCACTTTGAAGGTGATTTCTGAGCAGCTAAAACCATCTCCTATTTACAAAATGGATCTGCTGCTCTCATCTTGTTATTTTTAAAACATCTGCAGAACTTAAATAGAAATTGGGTCTTCTCTCCATACACCCGCTGATTTGAAGTCACAGATTTCATAACTAGTGTCAAAGAATTTTTTCTAATCAATATCTGTCCAATGTCACCTTTTGTAAAATATTGTGGAAGGCAATGTACCATTACTCCACCTTTTTATGATTTGGAGATACCGGTGTTGGACTGGGGTGTACAAAGTTAATTGGAAGCACACTAGCTTTCGGAGCGACGACAATCACCTGATGAAGGAGCGTCACTCCGAAAGCTAGTGTGCTTCCAATTAAACCTGTTGGACTATAACTTGGTATTGTGTGATTTTTAACTTTGTCCACCTTTTTAAACACTCTTGCTTTGTTTCACCAGGTATTTCTCAAATACACCCATTTGACCCCTTGAAATTCATTGCATATAAATGTTCTGCAAACCTGGTGTTACAGATCTCCATCCCTAGTTAATATTTATAACACTGCAGGAGCTGACCTGGATGAGGTATTGCCAACAGTAAATAGACAGAGTGGTGTATGTTTTCTTTCATTTCTGTTATGAAAATACTTTGAGGATAACTTTAACTTAACTTGTCAGGTGGGAATCTCATGCAATTGAGCATATTGCTCATTAATTACTTGCTGAATATTGGTTTCCATTGTCTTCAACAAAAAGGTCCATCTTTAATTGATCCCTTCCTGATTGGCAGATTAGTTTAAAATTCACCCTTTAATCTATACAGTCCTTTGTGTTTGGATGAATTCCATGAGACCCCTCCTTGGCATATCTCAATGGAGCAGCAGTCAATAAACGGGGAGTTGGATTACCGAAACAGTAATATAAGCCATAAAAAATCCAGTTCAAATTGTGTAGTGTCCTGGTCAGACCCAATCTTGAGTATTGAGTTCAGTATCAAGATATTTAAGTTGTTTGGATGTAAGTAATATGTGGTTGTTTTGTTTTTAAGCAGTTAATGTTTAAGAAACTTTGGAACACAGATCATTATGTTGTAAACTTCAAATTGAGCATTACGACTATCTGTTTTCAATAATTGATTTGGACGGTGATGAAATAATAGAACTGCTTTTAAACTAAAATGTCAATTTGTGTATTTTTTGTCAAATTGAGAGTAACAAGAGGAATACAATGTTTCTAACATGTAATGGTATAGGCAACCTTTAGCGATCAATATTGGTATTAATTAGGCAGTGCCAACAAGATGATTATTGTAGTTTCTAAGCAAAGCTTTAGCTACGGTAAGTTAACTTGAACTCTCTTTATTCAGTTTAGAAGTTGAAAAACTGTAAAACAAGTCATTAACATATGAAAATGATGGGCAGACAGCAAGCATCTGCTCCACCAACCCTGTCGCATACCACTATGGTGCAACTGAACACCATGAACCACATTAATCCCCCAGCAGGCAGGAAACTCCTAAGAAAAGTAAAAAAAGGAAATCCTTAAACTGATTCGGAGTCTGGAAATCTCTCTCCATACCTAAAGTTGATCAAACAATTTTCCAATTGCCATAGTGACATTGATGTATGTTGCCCGATATTGACTGTCTGATCAAGAAAACAAACACCTGATGTCAGATGAGTCCCATATTTACGTATCAGCAGTCCCTAGGTCCTCTCTGATATAGCTAACTTCAAAGTTGTCTTAAGCTTTTATTAGCTCTACTATCCACGAAGAAGTGTTCACGTTGTCTATCCATACTGAACAAAGTTTAATGGAAGATTTTACATTTAGCTCACTACAGGGAGCCAATTACAGGGGTTTCATTTGCATACTGTGACCCTGATAATCTGAACAAAAGATACAAAGTTGTAGTGGTGCTTTATGTCCCTGGGGTTAATTTATTGACAGAAAGGAATAACATCAAGAAATGAATGAATGATCAGAGATTTTTTTTGTGTGGTATGGATCATTTAACTCATTATGCATTCAAGAACGCAGACTTATGATGCCAGCCAAAAAAGCAAAAGTTCACCAGAGCAGACATTGTAAATTTAACTCACAAAAGGTTGTCTTGACTACTGCCATTGTGATAGAAACAGCTTTGTTTTACTTATCATGTAGAATTTACAGTTTAGAAACAGATTACTTGATTCAGCTGATTTACTTTTATGTTCCACTTAAGCCTCCTTTCATGTACTCCTTCCATCCCTATGAACGTAATCTCCTATACCATTGTACCTTACGTATGTCTAGCTTCCCCGTGAGTTCATGATTCAGAAATCTAAACCAACATTTCAGTGCAGTACTGAAGAGTACTGCACTGTCTGACGGATGAACATTTAGATGAGATGCCCAGCTGACGCCTCAGTTTGCTCTCTCGGGTAAAACATCCTTTGGTATGAAGGGCTTTTGCCCGAAACCTCGATTTCGCTGCTCGTTGGATGCTGCCTGAACTGCTGTGCTCTTCCAGCACCACTGATCCAGAATAAAACATCCTCTGGCCTTGTTTGAAGAGTAGCTGTGTTCTTCAATACATATATTCCCCCCCGCCCCGCCAATATCACCATAAAACAAATTGTCTGGTCATCTGATTATTGTTTGTGGAATGAAATGCTTTGTTTCCTAATTTAGAATACAGGAATTACAACACTGTCTTGTACTTCAGGATGCCTTGATGTTACAAAAGTGTCAAATAGGTGCAAACCATTTTTGTTTTGTGCTACCTCCACACCCCATTAATTAATAAATGGAAAGAAATTGTGCATTTTATGTATTTAATGTGGTTTTGAAAAATGCCATTTGAAGAATATTGTGTGTTTTAAATTATTAATATGTCTTAAATTATCTGTTCAAATTACTATAAATGCTAATTAACAATGTACATTTATTGCATGAGCTTTCTATTCTGGCAAATGGAAACCATACTTCAAGATGAAAAGCACAATGATCCCAATACCACATGTTGATTGAGTAACTTCACTCTTTCTGCTTTTCCAGATGGGATTCATAGTGTGACAGCACAGTGTGTTCTGAGAGTAATTGTCATTACGGAGGAGATGTTGTCCAACAGCATCACGGTGCGTCTGGAGAACATGTCACAGGAACGCTTCCTCTCTCCTTTGCTCAATCGCTTTGTGGAGGGCCTGGCAGCAGTTTTATCAACCTCCAAGGAGGACATCTTTGTTTTCAACATACAGAATGACACTGATGTCAGCGGCAGCATTTTGAACGTGAGTTTTTCTGCTCTGGTTCCAGGTGGGAGCCAGAGCCAGTTCTTCTCCTCCAATGAGCTTCAGGAACAGCTGTATATGAGCCGAATGTTGCTGACCTCTGTCTCCATGCTGGAGGTTCTCCCGTTTGATGACAATGTCTGCCTTCGGGAGCCCTGTGAAAACTACATGAAATGTATCTCGGTGCTAAAGTTTGATAGCTCTTCTGCATTCATTGCTTCGGAGTCCATGCTCTTCCGGCCCATCCATCCCATCACAGGTCTGCGTTGCCGCTGCCCACCAGGATTTACTGGAGATTACTGTGAGACTGAGATCAACCTTTGCTACTCAAATCCCTGCCAGAATTCTGGAATATGCAGTCGCAGAGAGGGTGGATACACATGTGTGTGCCGTGAGGAGTTCACAGGTTTGTTAAACTAGAATTATTTTGATTCATGGTGAAGCAATCTTTTTTTTTAATTGAATAGAGTTAAACCTGCCTGGTTTTAACATCAATTTATTGACAGCAAAGTTGCATGCATTTCAATCTCTCAGAATAATCCCGAGATACCATCTTTGGAAAGCCTTCTGGTCCTTTCAAGAGGGAATTGCTGGGCATATTAAATGGCAGGAGCTTCTCAACAGGCAAGAATTATATCAATAAATTAATAATGGTTAGTAATGTCTTCAGTCCTGCTTATCCTAGCTTTTAGGAGAGTAATTCCTCACCAGTGCATCACATATTCTGATCCAAGACCCATATAACTTATTGTAACAATGTTCGAGTGCGCCTCACCTCATCTCTAGTTACCATTGTTGATATGTAGTTGATTCCAAGTTGCATTTGAGGTAGCCAGTCTATAGAGAACCAGCTCCTCCCCATATTCATAACCAGAATTGTCTTTTGGCTTGAGAAAAGTGTGATGTCTATCAAGTAGCACAGCACATCCTGCTTGACCCATTAGCATCATTTTATGAAAACCAAGGCTGACTCACCGTTTTGAGCTGCATATCTGTTGGTATTTGAGGATCTCTTGCCTTTGAGTGGTATAGTGGTTGTTGATCCCACAATGGTTTTAATGTAAACCTTCTCATATAGCATTGACGTTTCCTTATCTGTGACATATGACAAGCACTTATTGTTTTTAACCAGTTTGTTCATTTTAATAGTACTGGTTCCAAGATGTCTGCTTCAGCTTTTGTAATATATGTCAGTTTCTTGACCGGAGAAACAAAAGCTTTTTTCTCCTGTTGAGAAACTGATATCTATCCTAAAAAGTTTGCCTCCATCTGTTTCTGTTGTTCTGGTGTTATTTGTATGCAATTGCTGTTGTCCAACACCTTCCAATTTCATTGTAACTCTAGGTTTTAAAGTATTTCAGAACCAAGGGTTTTTTGCATTATATTAAGTTCATGTGTTTATGTTTCTTCAGCTGAAATACCTGTAACGGCATTGCAGTTGTTGTGTTTATTGAATGGCTAAATTGCAATTCTCTGTAGCATTCCTGAGAATAAACTCTTTGCTTAATTTGTATGTGCATAAAGAAAAAGCATCTCAGGGTCACCTCAATCTTTGCCATTTCTATTTCCTTTCTTTTCTTTGGTTGGAAAGGTCTATTATAGATTGGTTTGGGATTACTTGTACTTCATAATGAGGCCCCAAGAGAAATCAACAATTCCACTGCCATCTTGAGTATTTCGTAATTAAATCTCGGTCTAGTGTAAGATGGGATTTGTATATTGAAGGTGACTGTTGGAGCTTGTGGCAGTTGCCAAAGGAACCAAACGACAGAGCTACAGGTTCCATAATTGGGTATTGTCTCATTTTAGGTACAAGCTAAAGAAACCTGGGAACAAGATGGAAGAGTTTATATCTCTCAGTCTTTGCCCTTTTCAAAATATACATGTTTTGTTACCTGCTCCATGGATCTCCTCTATTCCATGACTCATTCCCATAATAATATGATGGATATGCCATGTGCTTTTAACTGCCTGTAATAATGTTTAGTATAACTGGTTTGGTGACTATTGAAATTACGCATGCCCTTTTTTAGGTCCCTTCATTTCACTGATCGTAAATGGATGGTAAATCTAGTAACAGCAATTTTTAATGATGCCAAGTTACGTGGATAGTTGTCAAATAGGGAGCTGTGCAGCATTTAAAAGTATCTAGTTAAGCAAAATAAATTAACTATTAAATGGTAGATGGATCTTAATTGCCATGGGTCCAAGAGTAGAGCATGGAAAGAGGCCTTTGGCCCATTGTATCCTTGTTAGTTATCAAGCAAGTATTGATTGAAAACCCATTTTCCAGCACTTGACCTGTAACCTTTAGTGTAGGGGTGATGGCCTAGTTGTGTTATTGCTAACCTATTAATCTGGAGATCCAGAGAGTGTTCTGGGGACCTGGGTTTGAAATCTGTCATGGCAAATGGTAGAATTTGAATTCAATATAAATCTGAAATTAAAAAACGAATGATGACCATGAAACCATCATCGATTGTCAGAAAAAAAAATATCTGGTTCACTTAATGTCCTTTAAGGAAGGAAACTGCTGTCCTTATCTGGTCTGGCCTACGTGTGACTCCAGGTCCATAGCAACGTGGTTGACTGTCAATTGTTTTTGGGTAATTAGGGATGGACAATGAATGCCAGCCTAGCCAGTGACACCCACCTCCTATGAATGAATTGAAATAGCATACAAGGTTTGTCCTTTAAGTGCTCATCTAAATTGTTCTTAAATGTCTCAAGGGTTCCTGTCTCGACCACCTTTTTTAGGCAGTGAGTTCCAGATACCCACATCCCTCTACATGGAAAACATTTTCCTCAAAACCCCTTTAAAGTCTGACATTTACCTTAAAACTATGCCCCCCGATTATTGATACCTCACTTAAGGGTAAAAGTTTATGTCTGTCTGTACACATCCCTGAGAATTTAATGCACCTTAATCAGCTTTCTCTAATCTAAGGAAAACAGCCTCAACCAATCTAGTCTGTCTTATTGGCTGAATTGCTCCAGCCAGGCAACTTCCTGGTGAATATTCTGCACCCTCTCTCGTGAAATCAGATCACTGACTGACTATAGTGTGATGACCCAAACTGCCCACTACTCCACCTGTGGCACACCTAACATTATATATAACTCTACCATAATCTACTTGTTCTTGTATTCAATGTAATGTGACAGTTAGTAGAAATTAACAACCATGGGGCAGCATGGTGGCTCAGTAGGGAGTACTGCTGTCTCACAATACCTGCCTTGGGAGATTGTCTATCTGTGTGGAGTTTGCATGTTCTCCCTGTGTCTGCATGGGTTTCTTCTGGGTGCTCCATTGTTCAAGGATGTGCAGTTTGGGTGGCTTGATCATATGAAAATGCCCATAGTGCCCAGGGATGTGCAACTTTGGTGGACCACCCATGGGAAACGTACAATTATGGGTGGAGGGTAAGGGGCGGATCTGGGTGAGATGCTGTTCGGAGGGATGATGTGAACTCCATAGATTGAATGGCCTACTTCCACATTGTAGGGCTTCTATGATTCTATAATGTACATGATCACATCCTCTTTTCAAATGGTGACAGTTAGCTGTGGGAGTAGGCAAACCAGTCTCAAAGGAATGCTTCATCAAGTGCTTCCTCTTAGAGAGAGGAGACTGCTGCACAACATTTAGCTGACATCAGCAAAACAAAAAAAAATTAAAACTATAAAATTAAGATGTTCACTGGTTACTGCAATCTTAACTGGTAATGTTTGCTGTTTTGAGGAGGCAGCACAATGGCTGAAGGTTGTGAACTGCACTGTTGGGTGGGCATTCATGATGTCTTAAAATCATAGAATCCCTACAGTATGGAAGCAAGCCATTTGGCCTATCAAGTCCTATACTGATCCTCCGAACCCAGACCCACCCCACACCTGTAACCCTACATTTCAGATGGCTAATCCACCTAATCTGCACACCCTGGACACTACAGGCAATTTAACATGGCCAGTCCACCTAACCTGCACACCTTTGGACTGTGGGAGGAAACCGGAGCAACCGGAGAAAACCTATGCAGACATAGGGATAATTACCTGAGGAAGTGAACATGGGTCCACACTGCTTTGAGGCAGCTAACCATTGACTCACCGTGCCGTCCATCTCTCACTCTCAAAACTGTAAGTAAAATAACAAAGTTAAAACAAAATAGTAACATTTTGGTGAAATAAGAATTGAAATTCTGTGGTGGTCAATGGTCAAGCAAGACTGATCACAAAGAAAGTACTGTGTTTTGTAGTAAACCAACACTCAACCAAATTGCTTTTAACAAACAGATAGTGATTGATTGGCACAGCCTTCTAAACCCTCTGTGTGATGTCTGATAATGTGGAAGTGATGCACATTGAGGCATTAACAAAAATACCCCAGCTACTTCCAGACACTATCCACACCCACAGTACAAGCATGTTGCAGGCCCAAAGAGACTGCCCTTAATGCTGAAGCTGACCATTAATTCCACTGTAATGCCAGTTCAATGCAGCATGTCAGCTATTCGTGTTTTTATAACAAGTGTCATAGCTGCATAGTCAGCCCTATGTTGACCTAGAGGGTATGTAGTCAATTGTACGTGATCACTGCCAAGAATGCATACCTTTTGCTGTAAATATGGGTGGGACGTTACACAAAACTGTGCAAAGTATGCCATTTGTGCTACCTGACGTCCCTTTATTTCTAGTCTTCCTTCTCAAATGTTCCACTGATTTTCATTTTGGTTTTTCTTTGAGTTTTAACTGTTATAGCAATTACAATAGGACTTATGAAATACATTTCCATAAACTGCAAACCTGCACAACCTATTATGTACATGGTGAAACAGCTTAACTTTAAGAAAGTACATAATGTCTCAAATTATTGAAATTTAAGTAATTGCAGATATTTAGGAAATTCTGACACTGATACAAAGTTTGACTGGAAATTGAGTGTTGTGTGAAATGGGTAAAAGTCAGCTGTATTTAATTTCTCAGACAAAGTTATTTGCAAATCCTACCACTACATGTTATTAACCAAGGACGTGGGCTTGCAACAGTAGTCTGAAATAGAATAAATGGGTTTGTGAAAGGAGGGAGCCTGGAGACCCAAATAGCCTTTCTGGTTATATATTTCCTTACGCATCCTGGTGACATCTCCGACTGGCCAGTTACTTGCCACTAATAGGCTTCCTGTTACTGGGTGAGTAGCTGCTTCCACTGCATAACTGATTCCAGCAAGATTTCCCAGAGGTGGTAATGGGTCTGGTGGCTGACCCAAAGTCCTATTCTGCACACATCCGACACACACTCCTACCACGCACGCACACATGCAGCTCTGCATGCTTCCAGCACAGTCTCTGTCAGCAATTTTTAAAATGCTGAGAGACAAACACGATGTTAATTTGATTAGCCTGTGGAGATGAATTTTAAAACTAACAACCCTCGAGCAAGATTAGTGATTGAAAACATTTTATATTATTTGCACCAAACTTGATCAGCAGTTGACACTGTCTTGTTAATAATTTTGAAAAGGTGCTTGATAAATATCTGGTTGTGGATGGGTAGAGATTTATAGTCAGAAGAACCATAATGGTTTCTGTGTTAGAAGAGTCAGCATGGAAGTATATTCTACACAGCTAGGTCAGTTCTCAGTAATGAAATTATTGGGATTTGATTAAAAATTGACATTTTCCTTGATTATAGGAAGCATTTCCGCTTAAGTTTCCATTGACAAATTTATGATCATGCTCAAGACCATAAGCACAGTAGCAGAACTGGGCCATTCAGCTCATCACGTCTGCTCTGCCATTCATGAGATCATGGCTGATCCAATAATCTTCAAATCCATTTTCCTCCCTTTTCCCCCATAACCTAGTCTGCCTTTTACTGACATGTATTTGACTTTGTAGATCATTCATGACCATTTAGGCAGTAAGTGGACCTATTTAAGATGGTGTATATTGACTGGTTATTATCAAGGTTGAGTTAATATACAATGGCAGCTTGTTAAGAAATGTCCTGAGAGAAGGACAATCTTATCAGAGTAGAGTAACAGTATCCATTCGGTACTAGAGTTATATAAACCGTCATGACACGTGTAACAAAAGTAGACCATTCAGTAGATATTGAGAGTCAGTGTCATCACTGTTTAACATGAAAGCGTCACTAGCATAAAAAGTTCCCAAATTTTAAGAGAATGCTATGGAAATCTATGGATCACTTTTAGGAGGTGTTTTGGTGCATAATAATGTTACAGAGTGGAGAAGCTGAACCAGCTGGGGCTGTTTTCTCTAGAGCATTGGAGGCTGAGGGGTGACCTTATAGAGGTTTACAACATTGAGGGGCATGGATTGGGTAAATAGACAAAGTCTTTTCCCTGGGGTCGGGGAATCCAGAACTAGAAGGCATAGGTATAGGGTGAGAGGGGAAAGATATAGAAGAGACTAAGGGGCAACTTTTTCACACACAGGGTGGTACGGGTGTGGAATGAGCTGCCAGAGGATGTGGTGGAGGCTGGTACAATTGCAACATTTAAGAGACATTTGGATGGGTATATGAATAGGAAGGGTTTGGAGGGATATGGACCGGATGATGGCAGGTGGGACTAGATTGGGTTGGGATATCTGGGCAGCATGGACGGGTTGGACCGAAGGGTCTATTTCCATGCTGTACATCTCTACGACTAACAGCCAAGGTCAAATAGTTACTCAGACAAAGATGCTAATGTGGAACTGCCAACATTTGAAAAAATACTCAGTGCATTCCTAGAGTAAATTAGTGATACATCCAGTTGGACAGAATCTTTTTATGTCAGTGAATATCTAATTAATTTTCAGCTTTATACCGGGTGAGTGTCACTGTCTAATTGCATCATTCACAATGGGTGAACAACAGAAATTTCAACCAGTACAGATATGGAACCACATGGATCAAGTGAAACTGTTCTCGAGATTAAAGGTATGCTATAAGCAACTCTACAATGCAAAGGATGTAAGAGTAAAGAATGTATATATAATGCAGAATGACTGAACCACAGCCTTGAGGCAGTATGCTGCCTGTCTTTAACTCAACATTTTTCAAGGTATTTAACTAGTTACCATCGATACCAAACTAGTCAAGAGAGACAACATTATGCCAAATCTGTCTGAAGACTAATCCGAGAACTACTGGTCAAGGAGCAAATGGTGGAAGATTTCGTTGAGCTTCCTAGATTCATGTGAAACACAAAAAGAAGAAAGAATTAATTGTATTTATCTACACCGACACAAGAGAATTGTTTCATACTGTCAGCGAGATGAAAATCTAGGACTACGGAGGGTTTGCAGAAATATTTCAGTCCTGCTCTCACGAAAGAAAATTTAGATGACAAAATCAAGCAAAGTTTGTGAGAAGATGCAGATGAGGAAAAAACGACAATCTACTTGAGCTTGTTGATCAATTTTTAACTGAACAAAATTTCACAGCAGGTTTGGATTTGACGTCAGATAATGAAATGACAGAAGTTCAAGTCAACTATTTAAAATCTTCATTTCGCAAGGAGGAATTAGCAGTACCAGCTAAATCAATAGCAATCTTCAAGTAACATGACTGAGGATATAAACGTGCTGACTTCACCAGTAAGAATACTAGCTAGGACGATTAAGGATGTTCTACCTAATCAACAAGTTGAAGTAGAGAGTTGACAACTTTCAGCTCCAATGTATTGGCAGATTAAATATTTGCTTAAACAGATTGAAGATGAGTTGTCCACTCTGGGAGATGGGAGCCAATACTGAGTCTAATGTCCTCAGATTAAGAATACTATTGAGGAGAAATTGACAATTGAGAAATTCAGGATATTACAAAAAGAAAATATCACTTTCAATAGAACAGCAATCTTCCATGAAGGGAATTCATGAGATCAAAGGCTCTCTAGATGTTATGGGCCAATTACAGTTGTTTTGTGACATAAATTCGGGAGATTAAGTGTTCTCCAGATTGGGTAATGGGCCGAATATCTGGTTTAGCCAAACTGATGTCCTCAGCGAAAGACATCCAAGAAATAAAAGATCTTCCATTGTACAGAATCTTTACAGACTACAGTGTATCAAGAACGGAGTCAAGGTCAACAGTTCTCGAGCCAAAAACCAACTAATTTTCTAAGTTTGATGAAAGTATGTTCTTGAAAAATGATGAAACCCTTAGAATCCCTAAATTTGTGAACTCCAATTTGGGGAAGTGGTAAATGCAATTATATGCACTGATGCAAAAATGTTAACTTTGGGGGTACAAGAAGCCTGGGCAGAGATTTGAACATCGTTATAGTTCTGAATTGTTAGAGGAAATGTGCATGTTGGAGACTGCATTAAACTCCACGTAATCTGACGATATAATTTAAACTGAGATGGAGAAAAGGCAGAACAACATCGGATTTTGTAAAGATTTGTGAAGATTTATATCTAAGGTCCAACCTTAGTAATAATGTCCATCATCTTAATGTAATTTGAACCTGATTGCTATCGTGCAATAAACTGCATTTCAATTAAGACACAAATTCTTCTCAATAAAGCACTGTTGGTGGTCTAAGCTGCATGAGCCACAAGCTGCTAAAGGTTGGCATTGCAGCATGGATTGCTGCCGCCATGGTGAAGGGAATGTTATATTGGAGTGGACTTTCAACGAAGAGGGTTGCTTTCTCCTGGATGGTGTCATACTTGTTTTTTGGCGCACCAGTCGTCCAGGCAAGTGGAGATGTTCTGTCATACACCTGACTTCTGATTTGTGGATGGCGACAGGTTTTGTGGAAGTAGGAAGTGAGTTACTGCATGAGCAACACCTTTTAATAATTTTTTTTTAAAATGGGAAACCCACTTGTTTTTCGTAATAGAATTACTTGTAAGTTATTCAAGCTGTAGTTTTGGGTCTATGTAAAGCTTGGAACTGCTGCTGAATTATGTTAGTTATGCTGGTAATTTACCTCAAATCCATGACCATGGATGTGCTTGTCTGCTAAAAAGGGTCAGTCACAAGCTTACCAACTTTATTGCTGCTGCTGTAGATTGTTTTAATGAGCTTAATATGGTTGGTTAATAGCTGTTGCAGTGCCAGAAACTTGTAATGGGCACTTCTAGGCAAAGAAGCTTGGATATTGGATGGGGGGGTAAGTCCAGGGTTTTTGATTGAGGATGGATGAAACACCGTAAGGAGAGCTAAGAGGGGTACATGAATTAAAGTTTTGAAGACCAGGGTGGAGGCACAAAGTGGGTAAGGTGTTATCATGGGGCTTGGGTCCCCCCCACCCCCAGTGTGTGCCAACTCCTCCCTCTTTCCTAATTTTTCATCAGAGTCAGTGGACTATCCACTCTCATCTGTCTTCCATCCATAACTGTATTATCGTGAGGGCAGCATCATATTCAGGTCAACTGGCTTTTTAAGCACAATCGATTGTCTGTCAGTGAGTCTTTTCAAAATGACAGGTGGGCTATTGGTTTCTGCATTTGCTGGCATATTGTCATTGGTTCACAATCCAGCATCACGATGCTGGAATTTGTGCATTCACAAGTCGATGGCAGTCCCTATTTCCATTGATACTATCCCATCCTATATTCAGTAGCAGAATGAAAGTTGTCATCTGAATTTGTATGGAGCAGTATTATCAATACGCCTGAATGCTCTGAAAGGAAGCCAGAGAGGAGTCTTTCTGTTGATATACATCTTTCTGTCTTCCATGAGGTCTGATAAGTAATTTCATGTTTGGCTTTGGTTTTTAAGCGCATTTGTGGTATCAGAAATTTTAATTCCACCGAAATCCTATTTTATTACATGTCCATCTTGGGGTGATTTGCATTTTTTTCCTGTCAGTAAAAGCTCATTGTTGTTTGTTCTACAAAATTTTCTGTCTTATTCCCTTCCCTTTGATCTTATACAAACAGGAGGCATGAAAAATAATTCTCTCCTTATAAGTAAATAATCAGGTCAGTTTGCAGTTGATGGTGAGACTTGTCCCAACGATGTTTAACATTGTTCAATTGCTGTATATATTTAGCAAGCTGTTCAGAGTGGTCCAAGGTACTGAATGTGGTAGGAAGGCAGATGGGGCATGTGCGTGCGTGTACACGTAATCAGCACAATATATTTAGTATGTAAGCTTTCAGCATCAGATGAAAATAGTGCTTTAGAATTGTGCATTCTATGTTGACAGTATTTACAAACTGAAATCGTTTGAGATTTATGGTCTTCAGACCCCTTGATCATGCTCGCTATCCTATGCATTTGGCCTAAAAATTGAAAAAAAATTAACACTGAGGAGGGCCGTGTCAAAATACAAGAGAGCATTATTAAAATGGTGGTGTGTGTGTGTGTTAATGCCAAATGAGTATTGGGATATGCAAATGTGAGGTGACACATTTTGATAAGGAGGCCACCTACACTTCAGAAAAATGAAGCCTAACTGGTGTTGAGGTGTAAAGGGATGTTGGGGACAAAGTTAGAAACCGTTAAAAGTAACAATATTGGACAGAAACATGCACACAAAAAGCTCAGGTTCATTTCTACAGGAATAACACTGAAAAAGTGCTGTGTTAAATTTATGTATGGGAGGAGTTTATCATTCCAGCAGAATTCACAGCCTGCATAGTGGCAGTACTGATTGCAAATCCTACCAACCTCTGATTAGCAGGCAGAGCTCAGTGGGTCACATATCTGCCCCAGTGTCGTCCCGCTTCCTCCTCATCAGTCAAAGCAAAATGCTCAGAGTCACAGTGTGATTTTATCTCATTCATCTTTATTCCGGGCCCAGGAGGGAGAGGGAACGACCACCCATGTGCAAAATACATGAGTTCACGGTCATCTCTGGAACAGCAGTTTTTCAATGAACTATATCATTTTACGGGGAGGAGCATCCAGATGAGGCAACATACATATTGATTGGATGATCGTTACAATCAGCAAGTGTTAGTAGTAAAGATTAAGCCATCTGCTGTTACACAATGAATAACTGACTTCATTTAATGAATGCTTTTCACCTTGTTAAACTGACCTCACATACTGAATGCTATCTCATCTTGTTAAATGGCTCTACATAATGAATGCTTTTCCACCTTGTTAACCCATTACCCTTGCCTCCAGCACCCCATTGTTAACTTTACGTTCTTATCTGATCTGAGTCATGCTCAGCTGAACCTCTTGTTTCACAAAACCCATAACTCTTTCCCTGCCTGTTTATACTGTATATACATTCTCACCAGGAGTCTTGATTTCAACTTCTCACAATTTTTTCCAAGGTTCATTTTAATTATATAAATCATCTTGCATAGCATCTCTACTTCCAAAATAGAATATATTTTGTGGAGATAATGTTCCTTTTTATTAAATGACTTATTTTGCTCATCATAGGGAAATAGACCACTTCTATTAAAATTGAGGTGTGCTACTGTAAAATGTAGAGCAAAGCTACTTTTGTCCAAAATTATGCAAATTTCAGCAAACACTCTACTGCATTTGTGTGAATCTATCAATTTCTTGTGGTCTTTGTGGTCTTTCAATTTAGACTGTTGGTCTATGAGCCCATAGCCACAAGGAACTGTTATGGAGGCCACATAAATGAATTTAATATCAAACATTTATAGAACAGCATATCAACATGGACTGGATTGAAACTTAGATCTAAAAGTAAAACAAATATGTCTGATTTACCATATCACTCAGTTTTAGAATTGATTATACAGGTTTATCAACAGGACTTGGTTCTTCATATGATGCTGGTCACCCGTTAGGTGGATTGATACTTATGAATGCAACTAACTTTAGCATCTGTGGAGTTGGAAGTTTACCTATTATGTGTAGGTCTGTATTCATTAGAAACTGCAGCTTGCATAGATGCCTCTTGGATCTTGTATAGGTAATAGCAGCACAGGCTACAATTTTTAAGGATTGGCCAGCTGCTTAATGCTTAACATGTGATTGAGTTCCCTCGTGTGCTTTACATGGTTCAGCTTTGTATATTAGGAATTTAGCAAGATAATGATTTTAATCTCCTGCATGTATCATTTCGAGTCCAAGGTTGCAGTTTTAAGTTGTACTGCACAATACGATACAGCCCATCACAGATTTTTGTTTTGAAGAAATTCATCGCAATTAGATAAAGGGAATTGCAGAAGTGGATTTAAAAATAGCCACAGGTGAGACCGTGAGAGCTAACCAAAGTCAACAAAAAAATTCAGCACAGCTTGTTCCAACAAACAATCAGTCTTTGTTGACAACAGAACTGCATGCAAATGGCTAAACTTGGAAGAGAGAGGGAGTTGCTCTCAGTTTCTCTCACAAGTTCATGCTTTCAGAGAGAAGAGCAGGAATCTTTATACTTAACCTTTATGCTTAAAACTTATCAATAGCAATCAATAATTATCACTAGAGTTTTGTCATCCAGTAGACCGGTACATTAAATTATGATCTGTGTTATTACTTCAGATGTTATAATATTGACTTCCCAAACCTTGAGTCACTGATGTCATCCCTTAATCTAGTCCTTGTTGGGTGTTCAGATGATTTTGTGGAATGTCCTTATTTATGCTTAGTTAGTATTCCAAAATTTATGTGGAGCCAACTAATCAAGTTCAGACGAGGTTTACCAAAGTTAAAGAATTTGCGTGAACTTAGCCTGCATCATGTTCTGCTGAGGTTAGTAATGCTTTGACCTTTGCTATAGCCTTAACTTGTATTGTGTTCCAACCATGGTGGCCAGTTTTCCCATCATGCAACTATCTGTTTCACACAATTCCACAGATGGGAGGTGGGAGTTTCCCTCTAAAGAGTTCGGAGTGTCAGATACGAGACAATATTGTAAATGCTAATTAACTAAAATAGGAATGAAGACATTGGAAAGTGTCCAGTAGATCAGACAGCATCTGTGAAAAGTTTCAGATCAGTGACCTCTCAGTACAGCAAATAATAGCACTATTCAATGAAGCAATGAAGCAACCAGGATCTACTGGTTGACTCCGTGTTTAAATACACATCATGGTGGGATATTTAATTGTGTATTGGCTTCCATAATCAGTGTTGAGTTATCTGTTATGGCCAGGTTGACTGTAGAATTCAGTTGATTGTAAAGGCTACAAATTTCTTTTATTGCTCTTTTAGCCTGTATATCCTTGCTCTGAGAGATCGGTTCCTGCTTTGTTTCTCTTTTGGAAAATAATTGCCTGGATGTGTTGACACAGACATGTTTACATTTGGTGCTGTGGCACCTACAACAAAATAACCTAGCAAAACCTTTATGTTTTGAGTTGTGCTCACAACATGAAGAATGACTAGACAAAGTAGGAGAAGGTTTCAAAAAACACAGTCTGCTCTTTTCAGAAGATCATGGCAGAATAAATAGTACCTGGGAAAATTTCTTATGCTTCTTTGTGGCTTTGTTATCTACCAATGTGTTACAGCTTTAGATTCTGGATAAGTGAAGCAAGTATATTTAAGAAATGGATTTTCGCTATCAAGACTGGAAGTTAAAGTAGGGAAATATGCCAATAGGTAATTGGTCTTGCTGTATCTCCATTTCAATGATGGTACAACCAATCAGCACCCTCTTCTCATGCTCTATAAAATGGTGTCCCTTTGTTCGTGTTTATTTTTTGCATCCTAGTTCTGGATGCAAAATCTTTAATGTCTTGCCTCCTTTTAGCAATGTTTAAGTTCCATTCCAGGACTTGAGCACATGTTGGAAGCTGACACTTGAATCCATTTTAGGTTGGTGATGCATTGCGGCAAGTATTGTCTTTTTGGATAACTACTAAGTCTGGTTGTTCAGATAGGTGCTGGAGGTGCCATCGTATTTTTTTGTATAAGAGTAGGGAATTCTTTTGGAGTTCAGGCCAACATTTTATTTTCAGAAAACAGCAACATGCCCGGTTAACTGACTTTTGAAAATATGAAAATTTGCTGCATGCAAATTGATTTGTGCTTTGGTCTAAACAACAACAGTCATCCTTCAAAAATAATGAATTATTGAGAAGTGCTCTGGGATATTTGGAGAAAGTGAGGACTGCAGATGCTGGAGATCAGTCAAAACGTGTGGTGCTGGAAAAGGAACAATGAAGAGCTTTTGTTCGAAACGTCGATTCTCCTCCTCAGATGCTGCCTGACCCAGCTGTACTTTTCCAGCACCACACTTTGACTTTGGAATATTTGGCAGAATTAAAACAGTGCAATATAGAATCATATGGATAGGAAGAACAGTAGTTCATTTCACTCAAAAATTCAGTAAAGCAGTGGCTGATCTGATTGTGGATTTAATTCCACATTTCTGCCTGTCTCTTGACTTGCCGTTTGGTCAAAAATCTGTTTAACTCCATGTTGAATGTATTCGATGATCTAACTTTCAGTTCCAAATCTTGAGACCAAGTTGAGACAAGTAATTCATCATCCTCTTTATCTCTAAATGGGCCACTTCTTATTTTTAAATTTTGTTCCCTAATTCGACAATCATCCACAAGGGGAAGCATCCCGGCAGCATCTACCCTGTCAAGTCCCCTGAGAACCTTGTACATTTCATTAAGATCACTTCTTATTGTTCTAAACTTTAACGTATTGAAAAGATAACTTCTTCATCCCAGGCACCAGCTGAATGAACCTTCGCTGAACTGTTTCCAATGTAAACATACCGTCCCAGTTAGTTTTTTTCATGCTGTGTTCATGCATCGTTTTGTAATCCATTGAGGATTTAAAGCATAACTCTGAATTGGCACATTTTAATTTCCTGTTTGTTTCTAATGACTGTGAATTTTTATATAAATAAAATCTGAAAACAAACTTGAGACTGCCCTCTCCCTCTCCCCGTCCAAATATCAAAATGTATTGTTGCTTTGCTGAATGTCATTCATTAACTTTCAAAAAAAACCTCAAATGTGAAAAACTATTTGCGTGTGGCAGCACTATTTCTAAGACAGCTACAGCATACTGTTGATGACAGTCTTATCAAATCATCAACAGACTTACAACTTTTATTCAGGATGAAAGCCTATGGTTCTAAAAGGTGTTAAGGATTTAACTGAAGAAATCTGACTATTTCAAAGTTCGAGCTTTGTTTTGAAAGACTACACATCTTTAAACTCTATAATTGTATGTTGGGGATGGGGTTTACAGACATTAACCTGAAGCTTTTGAAGCACAGATAATACGAGGCATTGGAAAGAATGTGTAGAGCGTTGTGTTTTATTGATGAATAAAACATAGCCAGTTCATCCCCTCTAGTGATGGCACCAGAGAATAAATTAAGAACTGAATCAAAGAGAAGATGCAAATGAAGAGGAAACCCCTAAATACCTTGGAGAGGAACTGGAGGAAAAGGAAAACTGTGAACAAAATGTGTGGCTTTCAGCTGAAGATTAAAGAATTTTGGAAGGGGTTACAAGGGAGCTACAATCACAGCCCACGATGTGCAACATTAAACCTATGTCATTGCAGTAGGGTACTTATCTTTGAACAGATTGGTAGACAGATTATATTCACTTTCATGATAAAGTTAAACCTTTATTAATGACTGGAGAAAAAATAATCTGAGGCATTTGATCTGAACAATTTTCATCTTTTTAAATTTTTAGAATAAATGTTTATTTTAGAATAGTTTATTAATTTTTGCCTGCATTCTCATCCATACATTGCCATTCTTCAACTCAGACACCAATAGCAGTCAAGGGCATCATTGCCACCCACTATTCCATATCTGCCTCTTTGAATGCACAAAGTGAGCTAGGATGATCATACTTAAGGAGATGTCCTCCTCTTGAAATAGATGCATTATCAGATAATGATTAGCCTATTTCAGACTAATATTCAGAACATAGGAACAAGAGTAGACTGTTCAGCCCGTTGACCCTGCCTGCCATTCTGTGCAATCATAGCTGATCCATGACATCAACGCTGTCTTATTCCTTTGAGTATTTTGTAAGTTCCAATGAGATCATCTCGCATTCTTCAAAACTCTACAGAATGCAGGTACAGTTTACCCAATCTTCCTGGGAAGAAATCTGGTGAACTTTCATTACACTCCCTCTGTTTGATACTACTTGTTGGAAATGTAGAGAGCAGGTAAGAATAGTTTCTGGTTTGGCTCAGATACTGTATAGTATTGAACAGTTCAAGTTCTGTTGAGAAATGAATACTCTAGTGAACCAGAGGGCAGAACCATATCTCATCAAGAGCTGCTAGCTTGGGGTGGGAGGAGAGGATGTGAAAACTGGAAAATTCTGTATTGGGCATGATTTTAAGCATCTTAATAACTATCTAAGAATAATAGATGGAGATTCTTAAGGTATTGTCAGGAGCTTATCTCCACCCTCTTGCAACATATTCTCTCAGCCATTTGTTTGCAGTTTAGACTGTCTTGACATCCAGCAACAGTGCAAAGTGACTTCATCAATCCAGACAGTAGATTGTAAATAGCATGTGATTAGATTAGATTTCAACCAATAATGTCTTATCCATTTGTTCTTAACAATCCATGCTGTTCTCTTTACTTTCCTAGATTTCATGATATTTTGAAGTAGAGATATTTCTGCTTTATTGCGCTTTCATAATTTGAATATTTTATAACTTGTGTAAGCAGCTATTTGACAAGGATAAGATAATATTGACATTGACTCTCAGGATATAGGGTCAAAAAAAATTAAAATCACATGAATTGGTTAGTGTGTCATTCAAATAATATGTAGATCTTTGAAAGAAATAAGTAACTGTGTGACTGTTGAGATACATAAAATGCTGTTAAAGTTCAATTTATTCAGGACAATTAATTGTTTTACATAAGATATAAGGCAGTAATTGAATTAGATGCTGAAATTACAACTTAAGAGAATACTATCTATGTTTTTTTAAGTATCAGGATCCTTGCTATAAATGATCCATTTTTAATAATGTCTGTAGTTTAAAATTTACAGCTGTTTTGACAAGGTCAAAATTACTTAGTATAAGTTGAAAATTGCTCTTGAAGTGGATGAAAGGATAACAAAAGTAAAAGTGACATGGTGGGCAGGATCAGATGACAATCACAAATGTTATGCCAAGATATTTTCTGGTGGTTGCAAGGATACTGTATACTTACAGCACTTTTTATTTACAGGTATGAGATGAAGAACCCATGCGGTTGGGATGTCATTCCTTTTCAGTTCAATTTTTTAGTATGAGATTGTTCGTAACTTAGGAACAAACAGTTCAACTTCTGTCATCATAATCGTATGAACTTGTAATATTCTTGAACTTAGCAAGTTTGACTTAATTCTGGTCTGTTAAATGTTTACATTATACATACTATTTTGAAACGGTGCCGGGGTACAATATTGCATGTTACCTGTGTTTGTGTTCTGATGTACAGCATTCATATATTTCATTCTTTCATCTGTTTTGAAGTAAAAACAGGAAACGCTGTAAATATTCAGATCTAGCAGCACCTGTGGTGAGAGAAACCTAGTTTACTTGTCAGATCGATGACTGTTCATCAAAACTGTTACTGACCTGAAATGTTAATGGCTTCTGGCTCCCCAGAAGCAGCTAAAGGTTATGAGGTTCTTTTTCTTTTTCTGTTTTATTTTGGATTGCCAGCATCTATTTTACTGATTCATATTATGTATGCTCATTAAGTTAGCATTTATTGTGAATCCCTCACTGCACTTGAGCAGTAGTAGTGAACTGCCAGTTTGAGCCAATCATTTGGGATATAGAGACACACACAGTGCTATAAGGGTGAAAATTCCAGGATTTTGACTGATCAGCACTGAAGAAACTGCAGTCTAGTTATTCGTCAGAATAGTGTGAGGAGAACTTGTAGATGGTGATATTCCTCTGTATAATGCTATCCTTGTCCTAGTAGTTGATGTTGTGGATTTGAAATGTGCTGCTTGAGGACGCTTGGTAGTTAACTGAAGTGCACTGCTGCTGCCACTATACATCAGCAGTGAAGGTAGTGAATATGGAAGGTGCTGGATGGGTGCCAATCAAGCTGACTGCTTTGTGCTACATGGTGGCAAGCTGCTTGAGTGTTACTGAAGCTGCACCCAGCTAGGCAAGTGTATCGTATTCCATCGCACTCCTGATTTGTGCCTTGTATATACACTGGGGAGTTGAGAGGTGAGTTATATGCCACAGAATTCCCCGTCTCTGATCTGTGCTTTTAGTTACATTATCTATATAGCTGGTCCTGTACAATTTATGGTGAGTGCTAATCCCCAAGATGTTGTTAGTTGGAGAATTAGTGATTTTTCCAATGTCCTTGAAGGTCAAGTGTCGATATTTAGGTTCTCTCTTGTTGGAGATACATTATACATTAACAATCTGGATGAAGGACCTGAGGGCATGGTTGCTAAGTTTGCAGATGACACAAACTAGATGGAGGAACAGGCAGTGTTGAGGAGATTGGGAGGCCACAGAAGGGCTTGGACAGTCTAGGACAGTGGGCAGAGAAGTGACAGATATAATAGTGTGGGAAATTGTGAGGTAATGCACTTTGGTAAGAAGAACAGAAGTATAGATTATTTTTTAAATGGGGAAAGGTTTTAGAAATCTGAAGCACAAAGAGCTTTGTAAGTCTTAGTTAAGGATTCTCTCAAGTTTAGCATGCAGTTTATTTAGCAATTAGGAAAGCAAATGCAGTGTTAGCATTCATTTTGGAGGGTTAAGATACAAAAGCAGGGATATACTGCTGAGGCTCTGGTCAGACCACATTTGGAATATTATGAATAGTTTTGGGTCCCATATTTAAGGAAGGATTTGCTGACTTGGGAGGGGGTCCAGAGGAGATTTACATGTAATTCTGGGATGAAGGGTTTGTTCTGTGAGGGGCCGTTTTTAGATTAGATTTCCTACAGTATGGAAACAGACCCTTCGGCCCATCAAGTCCACACCGATCTTCCGAAGAGCATCCCACCCAGACCCATTCCTCTACATTTACCCCTGACTAATGTATCTAACACTATGGGCAATTTAGCATGGCCAATTCACCTACCCTAGTGCTGGAAGAGCACAGCAGTTCAGGCAGCATCCAAAGAGCAGCGAAATCGACGTTTTGGGCAAAAGCCATTCCTGATGAAAGGCTTTTGCCTGAAACGTCGATTTTGCTGCTTTTTGGATGTTGCCTGAACTGCTGTGCTCTTCCAGCACCACTAATCCAGAATCTGGTTTCCAGCATCTGCAGTCATTGTTTTTACCTAATTCACCTACCCTGCACATCTTTTGTGATTGTGGGAGGAAACCAGAGAACCCGGAGGAAACCCACACAGACACTGGGAGAATGTGCAAACTCCACACAGACAGTCGCCTGAGGTGGGAATTGAACCCAGATCCCTGGTTCTGTGAGGCAGCAGTGCTAACCACTGAGCCACGTGCCACCCCCGGTTGATGGCTTTGGGTTTTCTTCGGTCAGGTAGTGGTAAATCTGTGGAATTTATTACCACAGAAAGTTGTGGAAGCCAAGTCACTAAGTGCATTTAAGACAGAGAGAGATTTTTGATCAGTAAGAGGATCAAAGGTTATGAGGAGAAGGCAGAAGAATGAGGCTGAGAAACATATCAGCCATGATCATATGGCAGAACAGACTCTGTGTGCCAAATGGCCAAATTCTGATCCTGTATCTTATGGGCTTATGTCATTGCCTGGCATTTGTGTGGCATGAATGTTGCTTTCCACTTATTAGGCCAAGCCTGGGTGTTGTATGGGTCTTGCTCCCAATGAACATGAGCTGCATCAGTGTCTGAGGGGTCATGAATGGTATTGAACACTATCCACTTATTAGTGAGCGTTCCTACTTTTAACCTCCGAATGGAGGGCAGGTCATTGATGAAGCAGTCAAGCGTGGTTGGGACTAGAACTCCACCCTGAAGAATTCCTGCAGTGATGACCTGGAGCTGAGATGGCTGATCTCCAACAATTGGTGCCTGTTTAGCTGGTTTGATTCCATGCATTGAAGAGTCCTCCTATTTTTCAGTTTTATGAGAGCTCTTGATGAAATGTAGCTTTGATGTCAGGAGCACTCACTCTTACCTCACATCTGAAGTCTAGCTCTTTTATCAATGTTTGGACCAAGGAAGTAGCATGGTCAGAAGCTGAGTGGCCTTTGCAAAATCCAAACATTAGTGAGTGGTTTGTTGCTGAGTAAGTAGTGTTTGAAAAGATTGTTGATGATCCTTTCCATTACTTTGAGTGTGGATTTAGAGTGGGAATTGGTTGGTTTGGATTTGTTTTTGATGTGTAAGATGTATGGACAATTTATCACTTTGTTGGGTAGATGTCAATGTTATAGCTGTACTGGAACAGTTTGGCTCGACCACAGCTAGTTCTGGAACATATGTTTTTGGTACAATTTCTAGAATTCTGTAAGGACCCATAAAACTTTGCATTATCTATAACTTTTGATTGATGCTTGATATCACATGGAACAAATTGAATTGGTTGAAGTCTGGCATCTGTGATGGGGGGGGTTCATAGGAGGTGGCTGCTATGGATTATCCACTCAACACACCTTGCCGAAGACGGATATAAATGCTTTGGTTTTGTCTTTTGCGCTGATGTGTTGGACTCCCCCATCGTTTAGCATGGGAATATTTGAGGTGCCTCAAATTTAATGGCTTGATTGCCCATCACCATTGACAACTGAATTTAGATATAATGTTTATGGGGTTGCTTGGCCCTGTCTTCCTCTGTTTTGGCATGCAAGTAGTCCTGTGTTATATTGCACCATGTTGGCACCACACCTTTTAGCCTGTTTGGTGCTGCTTCTGACATCGTATTCCTTCATTGAACCAAGGTTGATCACCCGACATGATGATATTGTTAGAGTGGTGGATATGCCAGGTCATGAGATTACAGATTGTGGTTGAATACAAATATGCTGCAGATGACCACAGCGCCTTATGGATGTCCAATTTTGAGTTGTTAAATCTATTTGAAGTCTGTTCCATATAGTACAGTAGTATTGCCACACAACACAATTAAGTGTATCCTCAGTGTGAAGATAGGACTTCATCTCCACAAAGATTCCTACCGATACTGCCATGGATGCAATATCTGCACATCTTGTGAGGATAAGGTCAGTTAGATTTTTTTCCTCATGTTGGTTCCTTCACCAGTTGCTGCAGACCCAGTATAGTAACTACATCCTTTAAGACTTGGCCAACTCAGTGGCGCAAATGAGCCATATTTGGTGATGGATATTGAAGCCGTTCACCAGAGTATGTTCTGTGATATTACCACCCTCAGTGCTTGCTCTAAGTATTGTTCAACATGGAGTGCTGTTGATTTGTCAGTAGAAGGTGTTTGGTAGATTGTAATCAACAGGCTTTTTTGCCTCTCTCTGACCTGATGCCATGAGATTTCATGGGGTTCGGAGTTGATATTGAGTACTGCCAGTGTAACTCCTTCCTGACTATACACCACACTGCTGCCTTCTTTAGTGAGTCTATCTGCTTGTGGGACAGACCGTACCTGAGGATGTTGATAGTGGTGGCTGGCACATTGTCTTTGTTATCTCTCATTACACAAAAACATGGACATGGATATCATGGTGTTGAAGAGTGCAATAGATATTTTTTACAACTAACAATTGTATGCAAAAATTGTATTCCTCAGGCATATAAGTATGCTAATCTTGAGCTATTAAGTTACAATATTCTGTCATGCTTCAGATGATCCCACAGTAAGATGTCGGATGAGACCTTTATACCCTCGGGCGATATGATATATTGATGATGTCATGATCATGTCTGTTAAAGGCATACTGAAAATGAGACATAAGTGTTTAGTGTTCACTTTGTTTGATTTTTTTGTACAGTAAAAAATCTTCGAAATGTGGTGTCTTGTGGCTTCCTACTTTCAGTAAGAAACTGGCATTTTGGATATTTTAAAATAGAGTTACCAGTCTAGATTGAAACGGTAACAGTGTGTCATCTTCCAGTACTTCCCACCCCATGTCCCCAACCCCTGCATCACCACCACACCACCAGGCCCTGTGTATTTGCTTTATTCATGGTGAAATCATAATAGGGAAAAAATAAAACTGTCTTCTACAGTTCTTGGCATGCTGTTATACCACATTTTACCTCATTATTATCCTGTTTGGTGTATCTCACCTCCTGTAGCATATTCCTTGCTAAGGTAATATCACTTAAAATTAATGTCTTCCATACAGGTGTGAGTACCAGGAAGTCACCACTTCTAGCACATGGCTACTTAAAAAAACTGCCCTTACTTTAGTTGGTTTTAAATATTTCCGATTTGGTCATTTTATCAAGCAGCTACATGTTGAGTGAGTTTGCCACTTTTGTGATAAAATTTTATGGTATTGTTCCCTGGAGGAATTTTTAGGGAATTACTCAATACCAGCTCATGATTTTATGTCCACAGACACAAAATCACATGTTGGGAATGTGCAAATGTTGGTATGTATTCTCCCAGCAAGAATAGTGCAGTGGAATTTTTGTTCTTGGCAATATTTAATGTGGTTTTAATGGCACCATTATTCTGTGGGTTTGCCTGTACTCTCAAACTTATTTAACCCACTCAATATTATTTTACTTGGACTGTCATCAGAGACAGGAGATACTAGTCCCAATAGTGTGAATATAATTTAAAGCTAGGTTAAAAGTTTACTTCACTGTTCCATTGCCCTCTGCTAATAATGTTATCTGATATAATATACTGCTTCTGATTCCATCAATTATTGACAAACTACACTGAACTTTTGCTAAGACAATCTATTATAAAGTAACATTATTTAATGTCTCCTTGCTAATAGAAGTAACCATATAAAAGTCCCACCGTTCATAACAGTCACTAATGTCCAATAAACTGACATAGCATGCATTATTTACAACTCACATGGTCTAGAAAAAACATAAAATGCTTTTTCAAGAACGATGTATATTTACTGACAGCATATAAATTAGAAATTAGCCTTCATAAGTAAGGCAAATTTCTGTTACCAGCAAATTTAAATTATCTGAGAAGAAAACACATTCCCTATAGGCAAATTTTTTTCCCTCTGATGATTGTTCATTTATTTTATCCATGGGGATAAATTCATGCTTTTAAGTGGAGAAATCAAAAATTCTAAAGTTGTTCAATGTTTACTGTTGAACATTCCATCTTGATTTGCTGGGTTTTTCTTCCAAAACTTGACACTCAACCTGCATATGACATGAATAGGTCACTTTGTTTGACAATTCATTCCCATTCTAAATGAAGGAAAAATCCATCTGTTCATTGAGAAAATCCACTCAAAAGTGAACTTGACCACAGCACAACTTGAAACTGCTAAAATCAGTGACTACTGTCAGTTGATGTTAAGCACTTAGACTTAAGGACTTAATCTTAGTAATTAACATCTCCATGAGTACCTCTCCCCAACAAAAATAAGTTTAATTGTTAGAATGTACTATGGCCCTTTTGAAAATAATAAAAGTTTCAGAGAATTATGGATAATATTGGTTTATAGTATTCATTTCACTCTTCATTTTTATACATCAAAGACTGATATTAAGGTGGCTTAAAGGTGATTATCCTTTCTAGGAAAGAGAACTAAATTATCCAGCAATTCATGCTGAATTGTATTTGGAACTGTTGTTTTGCTTATTGATAATTCAGTTTCTTCAGAATTCTGTAAGAATTGTGCTGGATTTTACAGAGCCATAAGCACACAGAGTCATTTACAATCTCATGCAGGACCTGCTTTGGGACTCCCACTCCATTCCCAATGCTCCAAATATTTGGTGGCATAGAATAAGGGTGTAATATGCAAGCCCCATACCCTCCACTCCCAATCTGGCTGGCATTATTATGAAAGTAGGCATCTCCTAACCCCTCATGATTTCTTCTGCAGTCAGACCAGCTGCTTCATGACATGGTTAATAGACCCTTTGGAAGAGTCATGAGCTGCAGTCTGGATTCACAAATCTGTTTAAAGGAAAGGTCCGAATACATCTATTATGCCCTGTCCATATTAACTCCTGTCTCCCAATCCTTCTGGGCCTCTCTCATCCTCTAGGCTAACACATGGCACTTCAGTCCCCATTAACCCAGGATCCACTTTGTACAGAATTACTGAATCACATAGTGGCAACATCTTAACACGTGGAACTTTGTAAAAACACCCATTCATAATTTTCTTTAAAAATGTCAGTTGCTATAACCTTGTGAGATTGTTGTTTTAAAACTAGACATTTAAAGCATCAATAACCTAAGTTATAACCCTTTACACACAGAACAGAACATAAGAACTAGGAGCAGGAATGGGCAATTCAGCCCCTTGAGCCTGCACACCGTTTAATGCAGTCAGGGTGGCCTCAACTCCACTTTCCTGCCCATTCTCCATAACCCTGTAATCCATCTTAATTACAAATCATCTATCTCCTCAAATTTACTCAGTATCCCAGGATTCACTGTTTTGTGGGGTGGTGAATTTCAGATTCATAACCCTTTGAGAGAAGTAACTTCTCATCCCTGTTTCAAATCTGCTATCCCTTATCCTTATCAGTCCCGGAGAAGGGTTGTACCCACAACGTTGATCTCTTCACCTCCTGATGCTGCCTGGCTTGGTGTGTTCTTCCAGCCTCCTGCTTGCCTACCCCTTATCCTCAAACGGTGAACTCTCATTCTAGATTGCCTCACATCCCTTTCACTGTAGAGAAATTATTGAGCTTTTGACAAAAATGATCGTAGAAATATGGCACATTATAACATCATAAAGCTGTCAGTCTTCTCCCCAGAGATATTCTGTGTCAACAATGTTGAACCTTTCAAGGGAATGTGAGCTGTCAGCTAGTGATTAGGCTTGGCTTGTAAGTGCTGGTAGATTCTGATATTAATGTGTGAGAAGTCTAGTTGATTACTAATTTTGGATTGTAGCAGCAGTTTTTAAAATAAAAACAAAATTATGAAAGGGTACTTTCTAAGCAGTTTCATATATGCTGTTGTAACTACAGGGTTTATAGATGTAAAAATATGCACAAATTGTATACAAGGCAAATGAACATAAGTGCCATGAGTTGACATGAGGGTATGAGGAATGATTGGGGGTTATTTATTGATTAATATAGTGTGTGCAAAGCTACAGGGCTAAACAACAGCCTTCGTAATGGGTGGATGGAATTATTTATGTCCAGCTTCATGTTTAGTCAGTGGATGTTCCTCAGCAATGTGAGTCTTTGTTACCTGCAATGCGCCTGAGTAAGCTTGGTGGCCCTACTGGTGCAGGGCTGTGCATAGAGGCCTTGGTCAGTCTGGAAACTGTTTAAAGGGTTCACTGCTTCAGGGGTGGGCCTGATTCCATCGTACACTTGAGCTATCCACCTCAATAGTGGAAATCTGGTCTTTAATACATCTGTGTGTATCATCAATAATCATTGCATTGAGAGCAGCAGAATGGTTTTAGTTGTATAGCTCTTTCAAACAGCTGATCCAAATAATGGACATAATGACAGTATTATGCTGCAATGAGCCAATTATGAAAGTTTTTTGAATAAATTAAAATAAAGAAATAAATATTAATTTAATCATATTTCCAAGTAATTTTGCTAAGTATAGATCTTCGGAATCAGATATCTATAAAAACTTCAGTCTCCAAAAGGGATGAGAAAGCTATCAGAATCTTCTACGGGTGCATCCAGTTTTAGGATGTTGGTTTGGTTTTTGGACTGATCTGGACACATTTTTAAATCTTCTCAGCATTGTTTCTTTCTTTGTTGCTGTGAGAATGTTGCAAACTTCCACTTTAAACAATCTGTTAATTATTGTTATTCTCAAATTGCTGCCATGCCACATCATCTTTTTTAGCAAGAGACATTGATCGATATACACGGTAATGTTTTGCCTTTCATTGTGCTTATGAGAAGCTGGATTTTGACTGAGTGGAAGGAATTATATCTGTGATGTGCTTCCATTGACATTTACACTTTAACCCTGGTCAGGTGATCATTGTGAAGTGGACAGTCAGTCTGGGCACTGCTCTCCAGGTGTGTGCAGAAATGGCGGAACTTGCACGAACCTCCCAGCAGGCGGATTCAAGTGTAATTGTCCTTCAGGAGGATATGAGAAGCCATATTGTGAAGTGACAGCCCGATCTTTTCCACCAAAGTCGTTTGTGATGTTTCATGGCCTGCGACAAAGATTTCACATGACAATATCCCTGTCGTGAGTATTATGTACACTCTGTGCTTTTTCTGCTGAGAAACTGGTTATGCTGAAGTGAAATGCAGTAGTCAAAAATGCTTGCAGTTGTATGGGGAACTTTCCATTTATTAATTATTCCAGTGTACCTTAAAAACGCTTTATCAAAATTCTCCTTGGGATTAATTCTAATGGAAATGAGGATGGAGTCTTTCAGAAACAATCAATTTGGAAGCTGCAATATTGTGTTACTCATGGAGCATGTTTCTACTGTGAGATTTGGCAGGTTTTTGCTACTCAGGTGATCATGTTCACTAAAGTCATGTCTACAAATTTAAATGAAGTGGATGTCTGTAGGCGCAACAGGTTTATTCTCCGGATGAGTGAGGTGCCTCCAGATTTGCTGAGGTTTGCTTGGATGCTGAGAAAGTGAGCATGTTCAAAATGCAGCATTATAAATACTCCATCTGTGAGAGCTTCTGATTTTTGGATACAAGTATTATATAGGGTGGCCCTGTAATTCACTGGACAGTGGTCTTTGTGATTTACTTTGGTCTGATGGTAGGTGTCAATAGGAATTGAGCTTTGGCTAGTGGAGTAAGCAAATTTTACTGATTGAAGTAAGATTGATGGCTGAAATTGAAGTTGGAATTTACAGGCAGAAGTAGAAGCAGATAGATTCAGTGATTGGAATGGGAAATCTGGAATTGCTAACTCTCGTGGAGCAGGGGTGGACTACCAAGTTGCTGTTAAGAATCTTTTAATAAATTTGTACAGGCACATTTATATAAGCCTCCAAGGGAAAAAAAATAACCCAATAGACATGCATTGAATGTGATTGAGATATATGAGGTGACTTTGCAGTTCCAGGGAATGTGCACCTGTTGATTTTGCCAGTAAAAAGATTGATGGGGAGTAAAGACCTATCTGTTTATGCAGTATGGTCAGTAGAATCACCTTCTGCTATGCCACAATTGATAGAATACTGACCTAAGTAAGTGGCAGCCTTTAATTTGCAGTTGTTTGACATAGAATTCTATTGAAAACTGGAACAAAATAGATTTAATTTTCATTTACGGTTGCAAGTGGCCTACTGGAACTAATTCAGATAGACCAGTGAAATTGCAGCATTATTGTGCCAACATTGAGCAAACCAAGTTTATTTCACAGGAACTGATTTGTCACACTTGTCAATTCACCCAACAGTAGGTGTTGAGGAGCGAGCACACAGTAGGTTAATATTATTTTGAAAGTGTTTGATTAAATCTGTATTTAAATGATATGAAAAAGGTTTTTTTGTCATTATCTTTACATGCTGTTGTGTCATGCAGAAGTTGGGCAGGAGTCTTATTGGGTGCCAATCAAATATTTAGCATAGAGACATAAAACGAGGGATTTACAAAATCAAATATATTAAAGGTCACATCATAATCCTACTAGAGATGCTAAGTTAACTGATGGAGAGGGAAGGAAGAAAGCTGCTGTGTTTAATATTTATAAAGTGTAAAGCTTTTCCACCTCCATCACTTGGAAGTAAACCAATTTAATGTGCAAGTCTTTCAGGTTTTGTGAATAGCAAAAAATTGCATTTTTCTTCTTTTTGACTAATAGGATAAGTTAGAGAGCATGATATTAAGCATAAGTCCTGTTATTTAAAAATGTATCGATTGTGACATTTGGTCCCAAAGGATCTAAAATGCCAATGCTCGTATGTTAAAAGCTAGCTGCTACCGGAATAAAACAAATGAGACCTTTTCATAATCTGAATCACAGCAGAAACATTCTGGTTTCCACAAGCATAAAGTTGTCCCATCAAAATCCTGGAAAAGGAGCCTGGTATGATTACAACCAGAGAAACTAGAGCAAAGAAACACCATATGGTGTTAATGTTGCATGAGTGAATTTTTGCATGAGTAACACCATGCAGTTTGCTTAGAGATGGTTCGGAAGATTGAAGGAGTGAACATCTAAAAATAACTTCTAAGACCAACATAGGACTGCGTGTAACAGTTGGTAGGTGGATTTTTAAGTCTGGGACCTGGACATGACTTGACGGCAGGCTGCCCTATTCTGAAATGCATTTGGACCTTCATCTGAGCCTGATCACACAAGCCCAAAGTAAAGAGTTGTTTCCACCTTGCGTTAGTGGGTCCTTTGACTCAGTCACACACTTGGATGGCTGTAATGAGAAATGGAAAGTGAATGTTCCTTTAGGCTCCATCATGCGACATCAGCTTTTTATGATGCATATCAATGACTTGGATGAATAGGATGAAGTTATATATCCAACTTTGAGGGAGACATGAATTAGAAGGTACAGTTAATTGTGAAAATCTAATAAGGTATAACAGACATCGAATAAATGAGTGGTGAAAAGCTGTAGCAAATAAACTTAAGCGTGGAAGATATGAGTTTACCCATTTAGGATCAAGAAAACTGTGGAAGTGCAAAGGGAGTTGGATATCCAATTATATGCCACAGTACAAAAGCAATCAAAAAGACTAGTATAATGTTGATCTTTATCACATTGGGCTGATACACCAAGGGAGGAAGTTATTCTTTAGTAGTTTACGAATCCCTGGGTCACATCCTATCTAAAGAACCGTAATCTATTCTGTATGCTGCATCTCGGGGAGAATGCTCCTATATTTAAATGATGAAGGGGTCATTTCATAGAGTTCTTTAAAAATGAAACATCGATTCAAAGAATAGTTCTCGAGTGCAAAATCTTATAGGGGCTTGAGCAATGGCAAAATCGGATGATAGGTCTGACGAGACCTATTGACATTGGTACTATCTTGCCCCAGATTTTATACTTTGAAGATTGATGACTGAACAATTAAGCAAGATTATAGCTTGTTAAATGCCTTATTCATGGCCTGTCTCTTTATCTTCAGCTTTTGAGCTTATTAAATAGACCGAATAAGCTAGATATCGAAAAATCTCGACATGGAAACCAGACTAGATAGCTGGTGAATTCAGCTTGCCACCTGCTACAGAGAACCTCCATGTTGTATATTAGGCTCTACCATCTTAGGGTATGCTCCATGGGCATCAGTCACACAAACCCCAAGTGCATCCATAAAGGCACCCAGCATGTACCAGGCTCTAAGAACCCTCATGGCACAAGCTCAGTCCACTTACAGGACACTTCTGCATCTTTGGATGCACAAAAACAATCATTGTAACGCTGCAATAAGGATGCTGTGCATTCATGGACAGGAGCAGTCTGCATCTGTGGGGTCTTTGCTTATTGTCATAGTACTCACTCATTCTGAGCCTACTTGGGTACTTACAGTAACCCTTCTTAAACTACCTTGCCCTGCCATTGTGTTTTGCCCCCTCACACAGAAATATCAGGTTCAGTGCTGACACACAAACAGGAAGCTTGTCATAGTTGCCAGCAGGCCTTAGTCAAGTAAAGGAGTGCCAGGAACTAGAAAATAGGAGTAGGAATAGGCTATTCAGCCCTTTTGTGCCAGTTCTGCCATTCATTGTGATCGTGGTTAATCATCCAACTCAGTACCCTAGTCATGGTTTCACCCCATACTCTTTGATCACTTTAATCCTATGAACTATATTTTCTCAGGCATCAATGTTTTGGCCTAAAGCTCTTTCTGTGGCTGAGAATGGTAATGTAGATTATAGTGACAGGATTTTAGCCTACATAAGAATGCCCCAAAGGATTTTTACTACACCGCCTTAAACAGTAGGCCACAACTACAGAAACTCTCTGACATCAGTCGGTCAAGGACAGCCCTGGGATGAGGAGCTGGTTGTCACATAGCCCACTGTTCATCTTATCCACCATTTTGACATGTTATTCTGGGAATGACACATGGTAAAGTAGGGATAGAATAAGGTACAAGGGATGATATGGGCAGGCAGTTAAAGAAATGAGGCGAAAGTGAGGACTGCAGATGCTGGAGATCAGAGTCAAGATTAGAGTGGTGCTGGAAAAGCACAGCAGGTCAGGCAGCATCCAAGGAGCAGGAATATCCAAGTTTGGCTAAGGTATGGCAAGAAATCTTACTGGGCCTTGCTGTGAAAATCCTTCTTAAAAAACCTGATATAATTTGTACTTGGCCAACAAAGATGCAAATTGCAGCCCGCAAAGAAAGTATTTACTCTGGGTGGAGGAGTTCAGAACCTGTGGGCACCGATTCGGGCCAGACCATTAAACAGTGCAATGTAGTTCTATATTTCTGTCTTTTCCGAAGAGGTGTGCATGCTGGGTGGATTGAAGTTTTCAGCCTGCACTTGAATAAAATAAAGGTGAGGTACAACATGACCGAATGTCTGAAACCTCAAGAAGCTGCCCATATTCTTATCTGTGTAAATGCTATCTGATCCAAACTTTGTCTGCCACCTTATGTTGTCACTTTACCACCAGCCCTTGATGCATTGAATTCCAAATTTGCATCTTTAATTATAATGCTTCCTGTTCTTGCACCTCTCAGCCCTGGCCATTTGAAGTTGGATTTGTGTGCAAAGTCCCTTTTTTTCAGTTTCACCCTGTTTTCAGCCACTTTGCTGCCCTCTCTGGAACCCTCTAACTCCAATCACTGGTTACTCTTCTCTGTGCATTTAAAAGCCTCCCCAAAAGCTGCTTATGCGTTCTGTCACATTTACGAAGACTGTTATTGCTCAAATCCTGCCTCTTCCCTGAAGTGCCATCAAGGACACTTAATCCATGAAAGGTGTTATACTGAGTGAGTTACTATCCTTAGTCAAGTGACGTTTTCCATTTAATTATTAAATGGTAATTCTTCTCTTTTACATAGATCTCATTTCTGATCCATTATTGCCAAAATGTCCCATTGATCATTTGAGCTACTTCCAATCCTTTGGAGCTTAACTTTATTACAATGGGTGATAGCTAAATCCGTCTTTTACTGGTAATGAGAAGCTATTTTGTTTCTGAATTTCTTTTTAATAGGCAACATTTTTTTTCTACTTTTCCAGTCAACATATTCATGTTCTTCATGAATTTTCCCAATATTGTCAGAGTTGAGCCAAATTAACTGAATTAGTCAGTAGTCTGCTGGGCTTCCTCAAGCAGAGATAGTGAATAGCACTGCCAAATGCTTTCTTATTTGATGTAATAGTTTAGCTTTTCAGCATTTCTTACTGCTGTCTGGTATTTGGCAGTTGTATTGATATCATCCATGACATTCTAAAGTTGTGGTAGGTAGCATAACAGCAGCAGACCAGCTGTAGCGTGGACTGAATATTTTACAAATTTTACCTTCATGGCTGGTAACAACACAATAAGTGGTAGAAATAATAGATATAACTGGAGTATCTGACGTCAATACCAACCCATCTAGTTTCAGCAAGTGATGTTTGTTCTGAATGTATTTGGGGTACATGCTGCCCCTTTAATAGAGCAGGTCAGATGACCCGGGGTGTGTGTGTTGGTAGGGGGGGCGGTTAGGGATGGATGTTTGGGCAACAGGCCAATAATAATAAGGATGTAAAAGATTTTTGTAGCCCTATCTTGTGGTTTTTGTAATATAACATACTTAGACCCAAACAATAATAGATTGTCGTTCAACTAATGTTTAATGCCAGCGTTGAGAGACATTTACATTGAGTGGCTTCCTGAGAAACCTTATTGTTATTATTATCAACTGAACAATTCCGGATGTGCTAGGTATCCTCAAACATATTTGATTCTGCAGTAAAAGTGCCAAAGCTATTGTAAAATTGGAATGAATTGGATTTTCAAGCGCAGATGTGGTGTTGTTAGGTTGAGGCATTGTTTTGCTTGTTCAACATGTTTTACATCTTGAATGGCTGTTTATTTTGGTTGAACAAGTTTTAGTGATTTGTATAATTTACTACATGCCCATTGATATTCAGTAAATGAGGTAGGGGAAAAATTTTGATATAAATAAATAGTGTTGTTTGTTTGGCAATCAGAAGTATGTGGTACAAAACACCTTAATGTAATCCATACAATCCACAAAATTTTAGCAGATTATAAAAGCCTTCATGAAGGTGCAATCTATATATATATATATATATGCAGGAGAGTCCATTGTCCAATTTGTCACCACCTTAAAGAGATTAGTGGAACATTGAATTTGGCAGGTTCCTCTAGTATGCCTTGCGGGACTAGTTGGTTTGTGGCATCCAACATTAAGATATTCAAAGGAAGCTACTAATAGAGAGAACTGAATTCCGAGGAAGCTTTCAAAATTGCTACCTCAATGGTTTGGTAGCCAGTAAAGCAACATTTGGGTGTCACTGCTCAGGTAACACTGCATAAAGTAGCAGAAACTCAGCAGAATGTCACCGATGTGGCAAGCTTGGTCACAAGAAGTCAACGTGTTGAACTCGAGCCTAGTGCCAAAAATATGAGTGAGTGGACCACATTGCTGAAATTCCCAGTTACAACCTAAACAAGGGGAAGCCAAAAGAAACAATCCTGAGGACAAGGTATAAGATTCATACTGCCAATCAGGAACAGGAAGTAGACAGGGAGTCAGCTGGGACTGCAGAAAAAGCAGAAGGCCCAGAGTCAGCAGAGTTTCAGTTAAGTACTCTGTCAGTACTGGGTGAATTTGATTGGGGTTCCCCCCAAATTAGAGAGAAAAATCACAGTAAAGATGGAAGTCGATATGGGCACAGCAGTATCTCTGATTCCTGAATCACCTGGAGAAGTTAAGGGCACTACAATTGAAGCCTGCCAAGATTACATTATGGACCTACACAGAAGAAGTGGTGCCACTGAAGGGCTGTGCACTGGTGAAAGGACAGTTACGGGGCAAGTGTGTGGAATTGCCACTATACATAGTGAAAGGTGATTACCCTGCATTATTCTGACGCTCATGGTTACATATATTAAGGTTGAATTGGGGCGTGATTAATAGGCTGGCAGACTCAAACATGACTTTGCAAGAGATCCGGACAAGTAAAAATATGTCTTCAAGGGAACCCAGGGTGAAGTGAATGGAGTCTAAATTAAAATACAGCTGAAGCCAGAGGCTCGTCCAAGGAGTCTGAAGGCATGTCCGGTATTGTATGCCATCTGGTCTAAAGTGGAGATGGAACTGGCATGGCTGTGAATCTTGGAGCATTGGAACTAGTGACCACTAATGATTGGGTCTCTCCAGTCATTCCAATTTTAAGAGCAGATGGCGTGGTGAAGATTTGTCATCACTTTAAGGTCACAGTCCACTCAGCTCTGGGTTTGATCAATGCCCACTTCCACTTATAGAAGACTTATTCAGTGGACTGGCAGGATAAAGGAAATTCTCAAAACTAGATCTGCCGCAAGCCTACTTACTACAGATTGGGGGTCATGGAAGAGTCTCAGCCACAACTGACGATAGTTACAGGTGATGTTCCTGCAACAAGCGACTTCCTTTTGGTATCAAGTCAATGCCAGTACTATTTCAGAGGGCAATGAAGCAGATTTTAAGTGGGTTGCCAGAAGTCCAGTGTTATGTGGATGATATTTTGGTCACTGGCTCCATCAAAGAGGAGCATTTGAGGAACCTTAAGGAAACCCTAAAGAGGTTGCAGGAGAACGGCCTACAAGTGAACAGGGAAAAATGAGAGTTGTTTAGAGATTCCATTGCATACCTTGGTTACCTAATTGATGGCGAGAGATGACACAAGGCACCCAAGAAGATGCAGCTGTCACGAAGGCCTCTGGACCAGAGAATGAGTCTCAACTGAGACCGTTCTTGAGACTTGTCAGTTAGTATTGCAACTTTGTTTCTGATCTGGAAACCACACTAAAACCCTCACATTAGTTGCTAGGAAAAGGACGGATGTGGAAGTGGACCCCAGGACATAAGGAAGCTTACCAGGAGGTGAAGCAAGCCTTATACAGAGGAACCCTGATTATCCGAACGAGATGAGCGGGCACTATTCAGTTTGAATAATTGATTATTCGGTTATTCAATTCAATACCTTTCCTCTGGGGCTTGGAATTTTCAATTAAGTCTGCTCCCTGTTCAAACTAGGCAGCAGCACATTGCTTGTGAGTCTCTGCCTGCCCCCTCACAACCCCGTCCAATACCGCCCCCGCCACCCATCCCTCCAAACTGCCCGCCTGCCCTGCTGTCCGCCCCCAGCACCGCCCTCCAAAGTGACTGAAGGAGCTGCACAAAATGGCTTCTGCATTGTTAAATTGCATTGAACCAGACAGAAACAAGAAACTCTAGACTGATATAGATCCGATTTAATTGCAGAAGTACCTGTTTAACCTTAGCCACAAGGCAGGGCAAATACGATTCTAAGAACAGGTTGTTTAAAAGAAATCGTGATAGGCTAAGGCAAAAATGCATGAGGGCCTTGTGCGATTTGATTGGTTGTTACTATGCGATCAATCTCCATGTCTGACTATGAACAATGTATATAAACCCTATGCAAACTCTGTAAGCCGTCAGATTCTTTCGGTGGTCTAGGAATACTCATATTACTGGGCTGATCAGAGTCTACCGACCCAGCCTTATCGAAGAATAAACTATTGCTTGTGTGATTGACAAAGAGTCCTTTACAGGTGTGCTTATTGACCGATCGCTGAACCAAGAGACCCCCACCAGGGTTTCAAATCTTCATTGTGGTGATTGATTACATGCTTGTTATTCTGTGAGACCCAACACAGTGATTTTCAAAGAAAATTAGGGTGTGCACTTGACTGAAATTGTCCTTCATTGGGAAAAAAAAACGGGGGGGAATGACTGGCTTGCTGTCCAGACAGCCAAAATGAGTTCAATGGGATGAGTGGTCGTAATAATTTTCTTAATTTTAAAATTAATTTAACTTTAATCAATTTATGAACTGAAGAGCATTGGCATTTTGGCTAGTCTACATTGTATGTGTTTGCAAATTACAAATTTACAAAAGAAAAAGTATGAAGTTTACCGGCCTTTCCAAATGTGGAAGGAGGATGGTGCAGTTTCTTTTTCTCCTTTAGTCCTGGTGGAAAAAGAATCAATCAATGAGTTCAAGTGAAAATTGGAAAGACACTTGAGGGAAATAAACTTGTCAGGTTACGGGGTGAGGTAGAATGAGGGAATTTTCTCTTCACAGAGTTGGTATGACCTCATTGGATCAAGTGACTTTCTACTGTCAAGATCCTAAATCCATTTTTACTTGAAATGTGATTTGCTATAGATGTAGCTGCCAGCAATATATTTCAGCTTATGAAATGAATTATAAAACAAGCACTCATGCAAAAGTGAAGTACTGCAGATGGTAAAATGAAAACAGAAAATGCTGGATATACTCAGCAGAATCTCAGCAACCTGAAGTTCTCAATCTGTTTCTCTGTACAACTGCTGCTTGAACTGCTAGTATTTTTAGCATTTCTACTTTTATATTGTACAAATATTCTTCAAATCTTGTATTTACATTTATACTGATGATGAAACAAAGTCTGTCTTGGTAAAACTAAAAACTAAGTGAAAGGAGGGAAAGATACATTTAATGTAATAGCAGAATATTACCCGATAAAACAATGGATCATGTAATTAGCCTTCTAAGCTCCTAAAAACTAGTTTAAACCATTTATGTGTAAAATTAAATTGTCAGCTTTACTGTATAAAGAAAAGTAATTTTTGATGCACCTCCTGTAATTTGATAACCGTAATGAAGATAGCTTCATTAATTCCTTTGTTTTGAAGAAAATGCATGCTTATATTTTTGTGTGATTTATACATAGAGATATATGTCAACTAAAGCAACAGCTCCAATAGAGTGGAAAAAGGAAGGCATTGTGAGGATGCTCACTTTGCCATGTTTTGGTTGGAAGAGTTCTTGTTCTAATTATATGTTACAGTTGCAGTGAAGTCTTTCTTGATGCAGTCTGGCAGGTGAAAGGAAAGGACGGTTGGTAAGCAGATTTCAGTTTGCAAAGGGCATAGTCATGCATGAAGGCTGTATTCTTGAAATGTTTGCATCAGTTTTATGTTATGTTTTTGCTGCATTGAGTGTGAATGAGAAGTAGGATGAAGTTGTCCATCATATGGTTCCCACTATTTCCTCTCCGAATGAGAGCTGAGAAATAGAGTAGGCCCCAGCATGCAGTGGCTCTCCCTCACATGCTACCTATTTAGGTTGGCGTCACTGCTTGGGGACAACTCATCTCAAAAATCCTTTGATTGGAGTTGCTTGAGTGAGCCAACAAGATCAGGAGGAAGAGGGAGAATTACTGCTTTTTAAACCGGTTGAACAGAAGTCTTTAGTCTGGCTTCCTGTAAAGGTTAGATAACTTATTGTCTGGATGATGTTCGTGTTTTTATTTGCAAATTTAATTACTATATTTGGGAAATAGTCTTTTGGTAGACGTTGTTTGAATATAACATAATGTAGTGTCTTTTTATGATATGACATGGTGCATTTTTCAAAAAGCAAGTTAAAATAATCTGATAATTGGAGCAGCAATAAAAATGGATCTGCTAGTTCATGTACCAACATTGATATACATTCTAGCCACTAAGTGGGAAGATTGATTGTAACGAAGTTTAAAAAAAACAGTATTTATCAGCAAGACTTTAATAATTGTTGAACAGTTAGTTGTGCCAAACAAAAATTGACTTTTCAGCAGTAGATTCAAAGCTGTATGGCAGTCTACAAGACACTTGATGAGAATGTAATGAAATAGCTCTGACATAATCCATAATCCGAAGATATGCAGGTTAGGTGAATTGGCCATGCTAAATTGCCCATAGCGTTCAGGGATGGCTAGGCTAGGTGCATTAGTCAGAGGTAAATATAGAGTATTAGGGTAGGGGAGTGAGTTGACATGGATTTGTTGGGCCAAATGGCCTGTTTCCACACTGTAGGGATTCTATAACCGGGATACTTGTAGCTGTGTCAAACTCAACAAGTTTGACACCATTCAAATAAAGGAGTTTCCTTGATCTGCACTTTATCCAATAGCTAAAGCATCTAACACTAGTTGTGATGGTATAGGCAGGATGTGCTGCAAGAAATGTCTAAGCCTTTTTTGGCAGCACTTCTCAACATTGTCAACTCCATCAAGCAGGAAGGTAACAGGCAACATTATCACCTCTGTGGTTCTTCATCAACCATTCTGACTTGAATGTAAATTGCTAGTCCTTTATTGGTGCTGGAGTAAATCTTGAAACTTCTAATCTATCTACCATTATGTAAGCATATAGTTGTAGCAACTCAAAAAGAATGTTCACTACTTCCTTTTGAAAGACAGTTAGAAACAGATCATAATTGTCAGATTACCATAGACAGCTACGTCCCAAAAATGAATAATTTAAAACAAAATGTCTGAAATTCTAAACTCTGTGATTATACCTGCTCTGGGAGAAAGTGAGGACTGGAGATCAGAGTCGAAAAGTGGTGCTGGAAAAGCACAGCTAGTCAGGCAGCATCAAAGGAGCAGGAGATTGGATGTTTTGGGCATAAGCTCTTCATCAGGAATGTGGGGGGTGGGAAGGGGGCTGAGAGACCTTGCTGGGGGCAAGGTAGCTGGAGAGGCGTTAGGTGGTTGCAGATGTGGGTGTGATGGTGATAGGTCAGAGCAGAGGCTGGAACGGATAGGTGGGAAGGAAGATGGATGGGTGGGACAGTTCAAGAGGGTGATGCTGAGTTGGGGGGTTGGATCTGGGGTGAGGTGGGAGGAGGGGAGATCAGAAAACTGGTGAAAGCGACATTGATTCTGTGTGGTTGGAGGATCCCAAGGCAGAAGGTGTGGAATACTTCCTCTTGGCATTGGGTGGCTAGGATTTAGCAGTGGAGGATGCCCAGGACTGACTTGTCCTCGGCAGAGTGGGAGAGAGAGTTGAAGTGGTCGGCCACAGAACAGTGGGATTGTTTGGTCCATGTTTCGGAGATCTTCTCCTGAAATATTCCATGAGCTGGTGTCTTGTCTCCCAGATGTAGAGGAGATTGAGATGAAAGGGAACGTGTAAGCGCAGGTTTTATATCTCTTTGGTGGTAAGGGAAGGTTCCAGCAGTGAAAGGTGGGTTGGTGGGGTGCATGGACCTAACGACGGAGTCGCGGACAGAATGGTCTCTGCAGAATGCTGATAGCGGGGAAGGGAAATAAATCTCTGATGGTGGGATCTGACTATAGGTGGCAGAAATGTCAGAGGATGATGCGTTGTATCCAGAGTTTGGTGGGGTGGAAAGATGAGGACTGGAGGGGGTTCTATCTTTTTTGCTGTTGGAGGAGTGGGGTTCAAGGGCAGACATGTGGGAAGTGAAGGAGATGTGCCGGAGGGCATTATTGATCACATGGGAGGGGAAATTGTGGTCCTTGAAGTAGGACACGATCTGGGATGTTCTGGACTCTGAGCAGATTTGGTGGAGGCAGAGGACTTGGGAGCAAGGGATAGCATTTTTACAGGAGAGGGGTGGGAGGAGGTGTCGTCCAAGTAGCTGTGGGATCGGTTGGGTTTGAAGTAGATTAGTGTTAAGTGTGTTGCTGGAAATGGAGGTCCAGGAACGGGAGGGAGGTGTCCAAGATGGTCCAGGTGAACTTGATGTCAGGATGGAAGGTGTTTGTGAAGTTGATGAACTGTTCAACATCCATAATGGAGCATGAGGTGCTGTCAATACAGTAATCAATGTAATGGAAGAAAAGCTGGGGAATAGTGCCAGTGTAACTATGGAAGATGGACTGTTCCACGTATCCAGCGAAGAGGCAGGCATGTCTGGGGCCCATGCAACTGCCCATGGCTACCTCTTTGGTCTGAAAGAGGTGGGAGGAATTGAAACAGAAGTTGGGTGAGGACCAGTTCAGCCAATTGAGTGAGTGTGCCAGTGGAGGGGTACTGGTTGGGTCAACAGAAGAGAAAGAAACAAAAGGCTTGGAGGCCTTCCCATGGCAGATGGATGATTTTACCTGCAGCCTAGTGAGCAAACATGTAATTGCAAGTGACTATACTATTAAAACTTTAGGGAGCAAGAAGACTAAGAAAAGTTTGAGAAAAAGAGTATATTAACTAAAAATCTGATGTTACTGAAGCAAAACTTCGTGATATTTCACAAGGATGCATGAATTTTATGTCAAGTACATTGTCAAAGACCTATGATTCTTCATAAAGAACCACTACATAAATGACTCCTGTTTGGAACTCACAGATAATCCAAAGGCATCAAAAGTTGAAGCAAAAGCTTTAGCACAACAGGTAGAGTAGATCTTTTGTACCTGTGTCAAATGGAAATGGAAGTCTGTTAAATTAGTTAAATTCCATAACTAGAAAGAAAAGCATCTTTTTTGCTTTATTCTCTGAAAAGGAGACTGGTGAATCATGATTTTTGTCTGGCAGGATTACCTATGCCTGTGTGAGACGTGTACTACACTGAACTGTGTTTTGCACTGAAGTGACTCCCATGATAACAGCCCACAAACTATAGCTTTCTTCATACTTTCTTGGTGTGTCTGTTTCAGTCATTCACTATCATTTATGCTCAGCTGGGAAAATTGCGAATTCATTTTGCTTTATAGGTCAGTGATAAACTTCCTTGATGTAAAGCCTGTGGACCTGTCAGAGTTGAGACCATTAGTTCAACGTTGTAATTGTCCATCAGTAAGTAACAGTTCAGAGAGAGCTCTTGGCAAAATTTTAGTGACTGATCGGAGTCACATGCTTCTTGCCGAAGATGTTGTGAAAGAGAGTTCCAGAAATAGAAATACATTTCCTTACCAAGTTTATTGTCTGTATTTTCAGGTTCGCTACACAAGAAAATAATGGCCTCCTGTTTTACAATGGGCGATTTAATGAAAAACATGATTTTATTGCAGTGGAAATCGTTGATGGACAGGCCCAGTTGAAGTACTCAACAGGTTTGTACAAAACATATTTATGCATTGCAGTTTCAATTCAATTACATCATTACTTGATCTAGAAATAAATCCCCATTATTTATTGAATAATGTCCAGTCCATTCTATGCGATCTCGGAGAATTCCATATCCATTATGGGCAATTCAGGTTAAAAGACAACACAATTCTTAATAGCAACCTATTTGGTTTAGTCTAATGCAGCTAGTCATCCCTAGAACATACTGAATCTAGGATTGTACTTCCCGTGATGCAGTTCTTTTCACTTCACTTAAAGCTGTCAAGTAGATAAAATTAGTTTTCGTGCAGTTCAATTGCATAGTTTTCAAATAGGACAAATCAGTTCCCACCGTTTGCAATTCTAGTGAGCCAATTCACTTTCTCATCATACTAAATATTAATGGATCTACACATTTTCCATTATAGAGCTCTTGTACCAAGCATAAAATTTAAATACAAATGGAATCTTAATGTTAATATCGGTTCAATAAATATAGCCAACCGATTGTCAAATTTTATCAGGTGTATGCGATATCTGACTGGCACAATCCTATTTTCACATTCAGAAACTTATTTCTTGTGCTGTTTTAATGAGCATGTTTACAGGTTAGTTATGATAATGTGAGACACGTTTACTCAAATTTGTTTTTCTGCAGAGATGTATGAGAAGTGGGAAATGTCTGATCTTGTGTGAATAAAGTCAGAATTAACATGACGCCAAGTTATAGTCCAACAGGTTTATTTAAAATCACAAGCCTTTGGAGATTTGCTCCTTTGTCAGCACTTCACCTGATGAAAGAGCAACACTCCAAAAGCTTGTGATTTTAAATAAACCTGTTGGACAATAACCTGGTGTCTTGTTACTTTTGACTTTGTCCACCCCAGTCCAACAAACACATATCCACATCATGGATTGCGTGTATTGTCCAGATTCAGTCTGTTGCAAACCTTATGTTTAAAACTGAACAAGCTTATTTGCCCTTCTCACTTTGCAGGATTGGAAAATAGGTGTTAAAGTCTCATACACATTCTTGATAATTTTTTATGACTTTTGTCTGACAGTACAATGAATGTGGCAGCTGAGCAGTGAAAGATTGAGACTATTTAGTATAAAAGTAGGGATGTTTTGTGAAAACTATACAAGGCACTATTTAGATCACAGGTGGAATGCTTCAAACGGTTTTGGACCCTTTTCTGAAGAAAGATACTGGCATTGGAAGCAGTCCGGAAAAGGTTCACTCATTTGATCTCCAGGTATGGTGGGATTTTCTCATGAGGGGAGATTGAGTAAATTTGCCCTATACACATTGCAGTTTAGATGAATGCAAGACAAAGCTATTTTAACATAAGATTGACAGGGTAGATACTAAGAGGTTGTTTCCTCTTGTGGGAGAGTCTAGGATCAGAGCGCACAATTTCAGAGTAAGAGATCACCTTGTTAGGACAGAGATGAGGAGAGATTTATTCTGTGAGGATAGTGAATCTGTGAAGTTCTTTGCTGTAGAAGGTGGTTCATTGGCTACATTCAATGCTGAGATAGACAAATTTTATATAAGCAAGAGAATCAAAGGTTCAGAGTAACCATGATCTCATGGAATGGTAGAGGAGACTTGATGGTCCAGAGTCTACATCTGTTCCTAAATCTTAAGATTTTATTAAATTGAAGAAAACCACAAGCTTACAGTCTGTGTTGAAATATTCTTTTTGCAGGAGAGTCCATGACGGTGGTAACCCCATATCTTCCTGGAGGTGTCAGTGACGGGCAGTGGCACACTATACAAGTTCAATACTACAACAAGGTAGTAAATTAATACTAATTCTGTGTTATTATCGGTTGTTCTTGACTTTGAACCTTTTAAACATTAATCTCTAAGCAGTTAATCTGTTGGCAAGACTTGTATTGTGCAAATCCATGTAAGGAAGTTCATAAAAGGGGTGCAGGAGCAGGAAGACTGTGCACAGATCATTGAAGGTGGCAAGGCAGGCAGGGAGAGCAGTTAGTAAAGCATACGGTGGTCTTGGCTTTATTGATAGTGGGATAGAGTACATGAGCAAGGAGGCAATGTTGAATACTTGTTAGACTTCAGTGGAATGCTGCGTACAGCTGTACATGTTATAGGAAAGGTATGAAATCATTGGAGATTGTACAAGTGATTTACAAGAGTGATTCAAGGAATGAGAAACTTCAGTTTTGTAGGTAGATTGAAGAAGTCAGGACGGTTCTTGTTGGAGGGAAGGAGGCTAAGAGCAGATTTGAGATGTTTTCAAAATCATGAGTGGGCTGGATAGTGTAGATAGGGAAAAGCTTTCTCACTTATTAGATGCACAAGAATGAGATAGCATGGATTTAAAGTGATGTAGAAAAGAAGGAATAATGATGTGAGAAAAAAAACCTTTTCACTCAGCACACAGTTGGGTATGGAATACCTGGAAATGTGGGGGAAGCAAATTCTGTTAAGGCACTCAAGGGTTGATTATTTGAATAGGATTAGTGTGGAAAAAGTATGGAGAAAGGCAGGAGATTGGCACTAAGTTGTTTGAATGCTTACTTGAAAAGCTGATGCAGGCATGATGGACTGAATGGCCTCCTCTTGCACTGTAACCATTCTGTGATAAAATCAGCTTAGGCTGAATCACTGCCAAAATTTCCTTTCTTTTGAGGAGTGCTTTACTGTAGCATGTTCTAGGTAGTCTGGCTTTGATTGGATGACTTGTCAGTATTTTATTGCATGCTACTGTTGTGCATGATAATGTAAAGAAGCAAATGTAACAGACAAAATTGAAGGAATGAAGACAACATTTCAGTAGTGGCCAATAAACCAGAGAGAGCAATAATTAGAAGGAATGCTCATTATCCATGTTGTCCAACTCCTGTTTTTCAGAACTTTCTAATTTTGGATTGTCTCCAGGATATCACTACAACTGGATAAAAATAAATGGTGACAAGATTAGATTAGATTACTTACAGTGTGGAAACAGACCCTTTGGCCCAACAAGTCCACACCGCCCCGCCGAAGCGCAATCCACCCATACCCCTACATTTACCCCTTACCTAACACTACGGGCAATTTAGCATGGCCAATTCACCTGACCTGCACATCTTTGGACTGTGGGAGGAAACCGGAGCACCCGGAGGAAACCCACGCAGACACGGGGAGAATGTGCAAACTCCACACAGTCAGTCGCCTGAGGCGGGAATTGAACTCGGATCTCTGGCGCTGTGAGGCAGCAGTGCTAACCACTGTGCCACCGTGTTGCCCACAAGTTGCAGAGTTATCTGTTTCAATCAGTTTCTACCCTGTGATTTTCCCCATCCCACCCCCAATCTTTCTATATTGGCTTTGTGGCTGAATTACAAGATTGATGAGTATATTAGGTACATGGTATGTTTGTAATAAATGTCCTGCTGATTAAAGCTGGAAGTAATGTTGGAATGTATCTTGAGAAGCTATTGATGTAAAAGATCCTACAAATTGAGAGGGAAAAGATATAAAAGAGACGTAAGGGGCAGTTTTTTCAATCAGAGGGTGGTGCATTTGTGGAATGGGGTGCCAGAGGAAGTGGTGGAGGCTTGTATAAATGCAACATTTAAAAGGCATCTAGATGAGTATATTAATAGGAAGGGTTTGGAGGGATATGGGCCAGGTGCTGTCAGGTGGGACTAGATTGGGTTGGGATATCTGGTTGACATGGACGGGTTGGACCAAAGGGTCTGTTTCCGTGTGTACATCTATGACTCTAAATATTTAACTTTTATACCAATTCATCTATCAACTGTTGCAGAATTATTTTGAGCACCAGACAGTGATTAGGGAATCTGGATTAGTGGTGCTGGAAGAGCACAGCAGTTCAGGCAGCATCCAAGGAGCAGCGAAATCGACGTTTCAGGCAAAAGCCCTTCATCAGGGAGTGATAACGCTTACTGTAAACCACAAGGGATTGTGTTGTGTTCCAAATACTTGTTACTCAAGCTCTGCTACTGATTGGTTGTGTTCTTGCCGTTTCAACAATTTGCAGATGAAGCCCAGAGTGGCATAGCTACTAGTTACATCCTGGTACTTACTAATTGTTCCCTACCAGTAATTAACTTCCTGTCCAAGCCAGAAGCTTGCCTCCAATTACTTGTACACTTCTTTAAAACCAATCTTTTGTGTCAAATGTCGTCTGGAAGTTCATTGAGTGATGCAACCATTTTGAGGGGCTAAATGGTTTACTGCAATTTCTGTTTTATGCTAGAGCCCTGTTGACTTGGTGACTGCAGGTTTGAATCTCATTTCCACGAATTTTGCTGCATGCTGCTGAGATGGTGATACGTCATTAAGGAAATCATCATTAAGCTTCTGCTCTTTACCTTTTGACACTTGGCTGTGAATTGCATTATTAATGCTTGTCAGAACACTCATTAGCTAAGAATAAAAAGTGAGAGAAAGTTGAAGGAATAATTCATTATGGAAAAAAAATCGCTCACATAGCAAAATAGACCTGTATGAGAACAGTTGCTTATTATAAAATTTGTTTGTAGGCATAAAAGTTTAAGATCCCTTTACAGCCTTCAGTAAATCTTAAAACTGTGTTTGAATTTGAAACAGAAATTTAGAGATGCGTAGAAAAAAGAAAAGACCTACATTTATATAACACATCTCATTACATAGCATGTTGTAGCTATCAAGTACATTTTGATGTGTCACTACTGTTGGAGCATTGGATTTGTGACAGGTGTTACGCGCTCTGCAAGCCTTCATAAACAACAAAGCGCTAATGACCAGATAGTCTGTTTATTTGTGATATTGATTGACGTATAGATCTTAGCCAGTGTATTGGGGATAACTCTCTTGCTGTTCTTTGGAATAATGCTATGGGGTCTTTAAGTCTTAAGAGAACCTTGGTTTAACATCACTTCTGAAAGACAGCATGGAAATGCTCCCTTTGTCCTGCACTGCAATATCAGCCTTGACTTTTGTGCTCACGTTTGGGGTTGGGTCTTGAACCAGACCATTGTGATTCAAAGGCAAGTGTGTTACCAATTGACTTTCAAGTGACAGGAAAAATATGCTCATAGTTCTCCAAACTTTCTCCAGTTGGTTGGTCTGGCAGTTTTTGCCGTTGTTTGGAATGGATTGTGCAATGAGGTATTCCTTCATGGGGAGGGAATGGGCAAAACTGTGGTAGATGGAGTTCAGTGTAAGAAAGTGTAAGAATATCCATTTAGGATTGAGAAAGGATAGCTATTATCAGGAAAAGACAAGGTAGTTAAAGATAGGGGATTCTAGAACTAGGAGGCATTATCTGAGAATTAGGGCCAGACTGTTCAGGAGAGATGTTAGGAAGCATTTCTACACACAAAGGATGATAGATGTTTGGAATACTAATCCACAATTGGCAGTGGATGTGGGATCAGTTGTTAAATTTAAATCTAAGATAGATATGGCCAAAGGCAATATGGTGTTAGGCCACAGATCTCAATGAAAGGTGGAATAAGCTCGATGGGCTGAATGATCTACTCCTGTTCCTATGAATATTCAAGAATTGTCAAATTTATTTTGCTTAATTTGCATTCTCTGTCATCTCCCTAATGTGGATTATACTGTTGTCGGGATACCAACACATTTCCTCCTGTTTGCAAATTGGATCTTATGCACCCTCTGCAATCTGTCAGTGGGCTTTTTAAACCCACAGTCTTCATTTCAAAATATTGGAAATGAAGTGCTTTGTAGGAGTAGTGTTGATGACAGGGTACACAGCATGATATGCATCTGCTTTTATTCTTGCAAATGATTACAACACAGAAAAACTATTTAGTAAGTTGAATCTGGTTTGGGTATCTGCAAGAGCAGGTCAGTTAGTCTGTGAATCAAATCACAGCCAATTCAAATTAGATTGGTATCTGGCTTTGTACAGCACAGTTATGAATTGATTTTTATTTTCAGATTGAACCAGAGGTGTTCACAAATATTATTGCAAAAGAGTACAGTCACCAATATAATCACGTGGTAGGATCATTGCCGAACAGAATGATTGAGCACCTACATTATGGACCTGGGTGACTATATTAAAATAAGAAATAGTTCTCTTGAGTACTGACCTATTATTATACAATATTAAATCAAAAAAACCAAACTAGCAAAATAAACAATGTTGAGTCATTGGATTGAAATAAAAGCATGAAGCATCAGAAATACATGATAGTTAGGGCAGCATGAATGAGAAAGATATCATAACATTTTAGCTATAAACTTATGTTTCAAAAGCTGAAATTTTAATCTGCCTTTTCCCTAAGATGCTAACCAACATGTTATTAAATTCTTGTGATTTATTGGAAATTACAGCACAGGTAAATTGGCCCATTGTGTCTATGCCAGTCCTTCATCTGCATATCCAATTGGTTCCACTCCCATGTTGTTTCCTGATAGTAATGCAATGTTCTCTGGTTCAAATATTCACCCAATATCCCATTGAAAGTTACTTTTGAATCTGAATCCACTACTCTATGCATCGTTAGACCTTGCTGTGTTAACTTAAAAGCATCCTTCAGTAACTGAACATTCATCCAGCCAAAAGTTTCTTCTTAGATATTCTTCATCAAAATCCTCTGTGCAACCTCCTTACACATTTTGTTCTAAGTAGATCTTCTCTAGCCTCTTGCAGTTATTGAAACTTCTCAACACTGGTACGGTTTTAGCAAATTCTATGAGCATTCTCTTACTAACACTTTGACATATTTCCTGATATATGATATCAAGAACTAGGTATAGTACTTCTGTTGAGACCTGACCAGTGATTTATAAAGTTTAATTTTGTTTCAAACTCTATTATTTTTCTTTTTTTTTGGGTTGATGGTTTGAGAATTGTCGCTGTGCAATCCACTATGAAGCCCCTTTCTCTGTACAGTTAGGGGATAATTTGATACATTAATTGATGGAAGAAAATTATTGTAATCAGTTCTCCACATTGTTTAGTTGTACAGTATTGTCAATGTCACAGATGAAGCCACTCAAACTTTCTGCACAGTCTTTGTTAGGAGATTTGTCAAGGGATATGTCGAGATGGTCTGAAAGCTGTGCCAATGTAGCATTATGCCAACACAGATCCCTCACCAACTCAAATCATGAGTTAGGCTAATGATTGCACCCTAGGGCAATGTTTCCATTTCCTGATGTAGGAGCTTTATTAACAAGTAGGCTGCACCAGTTCGAGCAAGCTAATGTTTTCAGGCAACGGCAGTCCCATCTGGATGCAATTAGCTCATCTTTCTCGAGTTCTGAAATCAACTTATAGCTTTGTACGAGAATTTGCAGTGATTAGAAAATCCAATTGTTAATTCAATTTTCACACATTTGAAACATGTTTGTGCTGCAGAAGGAGTTTTCTTTTGCATTGCCTTCTATATAGAAGGTAGACAAAGAGCAGAGCAAGGGAAAGAAAAATCAGAGATAAAAGATGACTATATTAAAAACTAGATGCAAATAGGAACAGAGTAGAGAATAAAGAGATGCATCTCCATGTGGAATGCCTTGTTCCCACAACTAAAACTGTTTTCTTGAAATTTTATACTCAGCTATTTGTATAGTTTGAGAAAAATTGGAATAAGTGACTGCCTTTAGAAAAGAAGGAAAACAATGAGAATGGAAGAAGCAAAATCTGATTGCCAGTTTGAGGGAAATCATTCAAAACAAGCAACTATTCAGAAATACCAATAATTAACATTTAATATAGAGTACTGTATATATCATTGTGGGAGGTGAGGTAATGTACCTGTTAATGTTTTATGAGTTATCCAAAGTGTTTTATGTATGGGTGTTTCTTTACAACTCCACCTCTTGCCATGAGAAATTGCTCTTGCTTAATTGTAATTGATTTGCCGCTTTCATAAAGAGAAAGGAACAATCCCCTAATGTACTGTATTCATTTCCATGTGTGAAGTAATCTAGTAATATTTTCTGAATGATTATCATTTGGGAATCAATAGCACAGCTACTCTTTTGAAACCCAGTGTCTAGCTTTCATATGATCATCTTGTCTGTGTGCAATTCTTCTTTCAGCCAAAAATTGGGTCAGTAGGAATTGCACAAGGTCCCTCAGAGCAGAAGGTAGCGATCCTAACAGTTGATGACTGTGACACCTCCATTGCTGTCCGTTTTGGTGATGATATTGGAAATTATTCATGTGCTGCAGAAGGTGTACAGTCCAGTTCCAAAAAGTAAGTGTGTAAAATATGCCACTGCATGTAACAAAACATACAAGATATGATATTACATGATACAGAAACAGAAGTTGCTGGAAAAGCTCAGGAGGTCTGGCAGCACCTGTGAAGAAAAACCAGGGTCCAGTGACCTTTCTTCAGAAGTGATGGCAACTAGGAAAATGTCAATTGGATGCAGCAGATAGGATGGGGGGGACGGGATAAGAGGTAAATGATAGGTAGGGATAGAGCCCAAAGACTATTGGAAAGACAAAGGAGTGGATGACGATTTGGCTAGGAGAGTTGATAGCTGTTAATGGAGACTGTTAGCCCTATTGTTAGTCACTAACAGTCTCCATTAACAGCTATTCACTATCAGTTCTGAGGAAGGGTCACTGGACCCGAAACGTTCTCTTCACAGATGCTGCCAGACCTGCTGAGCTTTTCCAGCAACTTCTATTTTTGTTTCTGAATTACAGCACCCGCAGTTCTTTTGGGTTTTTATTCAAATGTTATATGATGTCTGTTTAGAGTAAAAAAATGATTAATACTGGCAGTTTGTCACTATTGAAACTTTCTCATGAAATATTCTTTGTCAAATGCTTTCTAATCACCTGCTCCTACACTGTGCCTTCTTTGAATTTGATCATTTAGCTTCATCTTTGCTTTCTGGTATAGCTACCTGTGTTACTCCATGTTCCTCAATAAATCTGTATGGAGAAATAAAGCAAAAATTTACATATGGTTCTTATTATGCTCGTGATAAGTGTTCCTCTTCAAAATGATCCAGGTGATTAATATAATGCTGAACTTGGGTCTCTCAGTTTTGTTTATGGTGAGTTTGAGTATATACTCTTCTGAACTGAAGTCTTCTGTAATACTAGTGACAACCTTGACTCCAGTTTGCAGTGGGACTGTGCAAAGCTGAATGTTATTTCTGAAAGCTAGGCTGATGTTCCAGGGTGAATAAGAAAAAATGATGTGTCTCAGAAATCCATGATGTTGCAAGTCCATTCAAATCTCGCATATTTAAGTATATTCGACCATCTAATGCCTGTTTCAGGTTGCATAGAATCTGTTTAGGGCCCATCTCTACTTCTCAGAACCAAGGCACAATCTAATTCCAAATAATAAACTTTATTATCTATTCTTTCCAAAAACCCCTTGAAAGTGGGTTTTCAAATCTTACTCTAAACTACTCCAAAACATTTAAAAATTTTGTGTAGTCTGCAACATCATTCCAGATCCTTTCATGAACCATTGGCGAGATTAGAGCATGTGATTGTCTGCCGTCCAATTCCAGCAGCGTACTAAATAGAAGACATGAGATTTTACCTGTATGCCAGAAAGTTAAGTTTCTCATGCACTAGAATGCTAAGGGATTTCATCTGACTCAGCTTTTGGTTGATTTTTAAATCAACAGGTGAAGTTTCCAAGGTGAATTAAGCTGTTTAACCATATATCTAAGAATTTCCACTGCAAAATAAAATGGGTGCATTGTCTTGCAAGCAGATAATTCTAGACAACACAGTTTTCATTTGACATTGACTGAAATGGCAATAAGTAAAAAATAAGAAGTAACAGCGTTGGTTGTATAATAACATTTCTAGAAGAGGGTCAGTTTGTGAACTTTTGTCCTTTTCCCATTATATTTAATTTCTGTCTAACTTTCTGAAGCAGAATCAGCAATGGGCATACACATTTGCAGCTTCTCTTGGTAACGACTCCTGGAGACTAGAAACAGCAAACCACTCTCATGAATAATGTTTAAAAGGAGTAATGAATGCAATGAATCAATTATGAGGTCTCACAGGGAGTAATATATTTGCGCTTTGTTACATCCTTTAACAGAGATCTGCAAAAGAGTGAGGGGGAGGGAAGATTCTGGTTTCTTTTGCGGTAGCACCATTTAGACAGAATGAAGTTTAATGACTTTTTTAATAACTGAGCTTCCAGTTGAAATTCATTGTGAGTGAGCACTATTAAAAAAAAATACCCATAGTAAGTCAGTGGGCTATTTCACACTTGGATAGGCTTTCAAACAAGGGCTGTGTTATATAAGTGCTTGTGGATATTGATAAAGGTGTTATTGATATTTGTCAGCCAAATTAATGGAATTGCACTTGCTCATTTTCTGGAGGACATTATACTCTGTAGGTGGAGACAACTTTCATTTCTTCAGTCTGAGGTGAGACTTGAACCCATGGACCAGCCAGTTTCAAATTGCTGTTTGCTTTGAATTCATTTTGTTTGATTTAGTACTGATGACAGTTTTAACAATTGCTATCTTTTGATCATTCTGAAAACTTCATGAAAAATCTAACCCAATGAGCCATTGGAATAGGAGTGCACAGAAGATGAATTCATGAAAACTCATTTGAAATAACATCTGAACCACCTTCAGTTAATGACAGACAGTTTTGATTTCTTTTTCTTATAATGTTAGATGAATTTACTGTAATGCTAACAGTCCTGACTGCTGAAGCAAGATTATCTCCAGCTCCTGGAGAAACAGACTAAGTGGTGTTGGATAATAGCTCTTAAATAACGTTTAGAAAAAGTGCGAGCAACAACATTGACCAATTTTTAAAAAATAGCAAGTTCTCATTCTTTGAATAAATGTATTTTCCATAGCAACTTTTCTGCTAATAATAGACTGACATGTTTCATTTATACAGCACTATGCTTCTTGCTTTTTTCTTTGATGTGGCATTCTACTAATTTTATAGGTAGCTTTCATTCCACTAAGCAATGCTTTCTTATAAGTAAAATTGGCACAGTTTAACAAATTTTGGATTTCATTGGGGCAACTTAATTGAAGTTTCCTAAATCCAACTTCATAATTGTTTTCAAACTCACTGACGGTTGGCTGTGAGACCATGTGTATATATCTCCTTAAGTAATCCGGTAACATTATACTTTTATCAATAGGTCTCTGGATCTCACTGGTCCTTTACTGCTTGGGGGTGTTCCAAACCTACCTGAGAATTTCCCAGTGATTAACAGGGAGTTCGTGGGATGTATGAAAGAACTTCACATTGATAGCAAGCATGTTGACATGGCAGCTTACATTGCCAATAATGGTACCTTTCCAGGTAATGGAATCTTGTACTTCTGATCTGGTTGACAGTACATTGTATGTGTATATTTTGTACTTCTCTCTCTTTGTGTTTCTGCAGTCTGTGTTATTTTTTCCTAATAATGTGGCAACATTATAAACTTTTCACTGTACTCCTGTAACTCAGTACTTGAGTACATGTGACAATAAAATCTAAAAAGTTCAGTTTTGCATTTAAGTATTTGATGGTCATGTTCTTGGATTACTCCTATCTATTTTTGCTGATGATAAAACGGTGACATAGTAGGGTTGACAGGATGGTTCTGTACTCCTTGAAGAACAGAAAGTTGTGAGGAGATTTGTAGAGATTTACAAAAAACAGTGGGTGTTGTGAACAGAGTAGATTGGACAAATGTTCCTGTTGTGGAGGGATTTTGAACAAGAGAGCACAGATTTAAAGTAATTGGCAAAAGAAGCAATGGAGATATGAGAAGAAATATCATCATGCAGTAAGAGATTGGAATCTGGAATGCACTGCCTGAGATTGTGGGAGAGGCAGGTTTTTCAAGGCGTTTAAGACGGAATTGGATTACAAGACATTGAAGCTGAAGTTGGCGATTTACTCCATCGAGTCTGCTCTGTTGTTAATGAGGGTGGCATCTTGTAAAAATATGCTAATTATCTAAATCAGTTAACGTTGATCCTTAACTCAACGTTCCTGCCTTCTTCCCATAACCCTTGATTCCCTTACTGATGAAAAACCTATCTCTACCCTGAACATACTTAGTAACACAGCCTTTACAGTCAACTGTGGGAAATAATTACACCGATCCACTACCATTAAAAGAAATTCACAAGAACTAGGAATAAGAGTAGAAAATTCACCCCCTCAAGTCTGCTCTGCAAATTTTTCATTTCTGTCCTAACTGAGCAATCACTTACTTTGAGGTTATGCCTTCTAGTGCTAGACTCTCCCAGGAGACTCTCCCTGCCATTCCCCCTAAGAGTCTTAAAAGCAAGTCAGTCCACACTGGGTAGACAATTGCAAGTGATAAAATCCCTAATCTACAGTAGGGCTCACTGAAAAGGAAATATATGTTGGGCTGTGGGAAGATGTCCGATTGTAGCATGAGATAAATTGCTCCTATAGGGAGCCAGAGTAGACATAATGGGCTGAATGACCTCTTTTGGTGCTGTAACCATTTCGTGATATAAGGTTGGGGATAATGGATCTGATGCTGGGGCATATTTCTGAAAAGTTTTGTAACTGCTAAACCTTAACAATTTTTATGGCTCAGAATGTAATCTTCCTCCTCTTACCATATTTATTTCTTTAACGTATTCAATATTGTAACTGGTGACCATCTGTTCTAGGGTTTTCTTTCTTGCCCAATCATCATTCTCTTTGACCATTAAAGGATGGAATATGATTTGAGGGGAATTTGCAGGTGATAATTCCAAATGTCCTGGCTCTTCTGGGTATTAGCTGTCACAAGTTTGGAAGTTACTGTTGAATGAAGCTTGGAAACTTGTCTCATTGAGTCTTGTATGATCCACCCTGCTGCAACTGGTGAGAGAGGATGTTTGGAGGACGTGGTGACAGTCAGGTGGATTGGAACATCTCTAGTGTGGAGTTGCACTTGTTCAGATAAGTGGAGACCGTCTCACTCTTCAGTTCTGTCTTACAAATGGTGGACAGACTTTGAAGAATCAGGAAGTGGGTTATTCTCTGCAGAACCCCCAGCTTCTGACCTGCTTTTCAATGATATGCCTCTGTTAGTACAGGTGAGGATCCCATAAATTCAGAAATCTTATGGAGAAATAAATAAGACCGACTTCCAAAAAATGAAACCAGATGATCCAACACACCACACTTCTACGGATTACCAAAGGTTCACAAACCAGGAGACCCCCCCCCACAGACCCATACTCTCGCTACCTGGATCACCAACTTACAGATTGGCCAAGGAGCTACACCAAAGACTGAAGCACTTAGTAGAAGATTCACGCCACTCCATCCACTCCACCAAGAATTCCTGAAGACCATGAAAGACACTAAGATAGAAGAGGATGAAATAATGGTCTCCTTTGATGTAACAGCCCTGTTCACATCCATCAACATCAACCTGGCCAAGGAAACACTGACTACACTATTAGAAGGACCAAAGACACACAACACCAAACACCACTAACTTCATCAGCAAGGACAATTTAGTCAAGCCAGTGGACGTATGCCTTATCACCAACTTCACCTTCAACAGTAAAACCTATAGACAAACCAATGGAACACCAATGGGATCTCCGATATCGTGGTTCTTAGCAGAGGCAGTAATGCAGAGATTCGAACAAACAGCTCTGCCAACCATCCAACCCAAACTTTGGGTCCGCTACGTGGATGACACCTTTGTCATCACTAGACGAAACAAATTAGAGGAAACCTTCAAGACATCAATAATACCCTTACTGGCATAAAATTCATTAAAGAGGAGGAAAACAACAACCAACTGCCATTCCTAGATGTCGCAGTAAAGCAAACAGCCAATAGGGAACTTCAAATCAGCGTCTACAGGAAAACAACACATACGACAAAATACTGAATTACAGAAGCAATCATCCCAACATCCACAATTTGTGGGTGGCACGGTGGCACAGTGGTTAGCACTGCTGCCTCACAGCGCCGGAGACCCGGGTTCAATTCCTGCCTCAGGCGACTGACTGTGTGGAGTTTGCACGTTCTCCCCGTGTCTGCGTGGGTTTCCTCCGGGTGCTCCGGTTTCCTCCCACAGTCCAAAGATGTGCAGGTAAGGTGAATTGGCCATACCAAATTGCCCATAGTGTTAGGTAAGGGGTAAATGTAGGGGTATGGTTGGATTGCACTTTGGCGGGTCGGTGTGGACTTGTTGAGCCGGAGGGCCTGTTTCCACACTGTAATGTAATCTAATCTAAATGAAGCTGCATTAGAACATTAGTTCAACGAGCCACCACACACTGCAGCACAGAGAAAGAGGAAAATCAGAGGTGGGGAAAAACACCTATACAGTGTATTCAAAAAGAATGGGTACCCAATGAACAGAGTCCACTGATTTCTCAGCAACAAACACAAACAAGCAAACAAAACACGTCCAGAAACCCCATTCTCTCCTACATCAAAGACATCTCGGAAAGGACTGCCAGACTATGCAGACCTCTTGGCATCATGGTAGCCCACATACCCACCCACACACTAAAACAGCAGCTAATGAACTTGAAAGACCCTATACAGACAACAAGCAAAACTAATGTCATTTACAAAATACCTTGCAAGGACTGTAGCAAAAACTACATTGGATAAACAGGCAGAAAACTAGCCACCAGGATACATGAACATCAACTAGCTACAGAAAGACATGACCCACTCTCCCTAATATCCTTACATACTGATGAGGAAGTTCACCACTTCAACTGGGACAACACATCCATCCTAGGAGAAATCAAACAGAGACACATGTGAGATTTCCTAGAAGTATGGCATTCCAACTGGAACTCTATCAACAAACACATTGACTTGGATCCCATTTACCACCCCCTGAGAAAAAAAAAACAGGAAATTACATCACCATAGGAAATGGTGTCACCACAGGAAATGATATCTCCAACCCAAGAAAACCTAAACAAAGCAGGACATACCACCACTGCTTCATCTGGAGGCTCACTGATGATGTTACCTAGTAAGGTGATGAAACATCTGAAAACGAATATTCCAGCTCAGTGAGCAAACTACATCCAGAACCTCAACCTGAGCTCCAAATCTTCTCAAAATACGCTCATCCCATACGTCGTTTTAACAGTCTCTCAGGTCGTTTAAGTATATTTAAGTAAGATGCATTTAAAGGTTGGCAGGATCCAAAGTTACCTTCAAAGATTTGTGTTTGTAGTTTTTAAAATCTCTGTTTTTGCATCCCTTTTAAAATCAAACCATTGCTTTAAGGAGAAGACAGTCAACAAGCAGTCTGTATATATTTAAAACATTCTGGTTTAGGCAAGGGAATCAAGTGTTATCCGTGTTGATGTTAATGTGAAATTCAAAACACAAACAGATCAGCCATTCTTCCAATGAATGGTGGAGCAGGCTCAAGGGGCCAAATGGTCTATTGCTCCTATTTCATATGTTTATCCTTTCTCCTATTATTGTTCGGAATAAAATTAACCACTCCACTCTTTTCAATGTTGAATTTCATCTACCACTTGTCTGCTTGTTTCACTATTTATTACCTTTTGGATTTCTGTTAGTATCTTCCTGATAGTTGATTACATTTCTGAGTTTCATCATCTGCAAAATTATGCACTTTGTAATAATTTATGTTGAATAGGACAGTGATTGAAACATTGACCTTTGGGACACCACTACCCAGTTTCCTCCAGTCGGAAAAACAACTACTCTGCCTCCTATCTGTTATTCAACTTCATACTCACACAATTACTGTTGCTTTTATTCCATTTATGAATCTATGTGAGGGTACTATATCTAACTGGTTAGATGGTTACTAAATTTGCAGACGATATCAAAATTAATGGTATAGTGGACAGTGAAGAATGTTAACTAAGAGTACAATGGGACCTTGGTCAGATGGACCAATGGGCTGAGGATTGGCAGTTGAATTTAGGAAAATGTGACGTACTGCATTTTGGAAAGACAAATCAGGGCTGTACATCTCTGTGACCCGATAACTGCCATCATGCACCCACTGTGTTATTTCTTCAAAGAACTCAAATCAGATTGGTCAAAAAGGATTTGTCTTTAACAAATCTGAGCTGTCTTCCATTTATGACTGTATGTTTTTCCAAGTAAGAATTACTATTGCCTCAGGTCAATGCCTTAAAAACTTTCTCACTAATAATGTTAGGTCAGCTGGTCAGCTATAATTGTCAGATTTATCCCTCGTCTTTTTTGAACATGGCTGGATAACTTGTAGTACTCCGACACATCTCCCAGGAGGATTGGGAGTTTGTGGCCAGAGCCTGCACAATTCCTTCTCCTGCTTGACAGCTTCTCATCAATAACATTTCTATTCTGAACACTGCCAACCTTTTAACTTCTTCATCTACTTTTCTCCTATTTAATTTATTTACCACTCCTCCTTTTGCTTTGACCCTAGCAGTATTTTTGTTAATGACAGCAGATGCAAAGTACTCATTTTTTGTGTCAAGCCACGCCATGCCTCCACAAGAATATCTCCGTTTTGGTCCCCCATTGGTCCTACCCTTCCTTTAACTGTCCTTTTGATGTTGATAAAAGGCTGTGTTCTTTATCCATTAACATAATCTCTCTTAAATAAGACCAAAGACCATAAAATGTAGGATCAAAAAAGGATCAAATGTAGGACTAAAATGTAGTTACCTCCTTTAATGTTGTGACCTTTTTGTGTTCCATAGACTCTGCTCTGCCATTTAGTGACATCATCATTGATGAGATAATCTTCTTTCAAATTCCACTTTCCTGTCTTATCCACATAACCCTTGATTCCCTTAATGATTACAAATCTTTCTTAACATTGAATATACTTAACACATTAGCCTCAACATCTCTCTGAATGAATTCCACTGACTAACTACTCTCTGAGTAGCAATTTATCTTCATTTGTGTCTTAAATTGGTGATCTTTACTCTGAGATTATGCCCCTCTGGTCCTAGACTCTCCCACAAGGGGGAAAATACCCCTCTCTGCGTTTATCCTGTCAAGCCTCCGCAGAATCTTGTGTTTCAGTTCTTCTTAATGCCGACGAGTATAGGCTTAGCATAGACAACTTCTCTACTTCAGAAAATTCCTCCACACCAAGGATCCACTGAGCGAACCATCTCTGGATTGCCTCTAATTCCAGTACACGTTTCCTTGATTAAGGGGACCAAAACTGTTCATAGTATTCTAGATTTGGATTGACTGGAGCTTTGGTTAATTTTAGCAATATTTTCCTGAATCCTTTTCCCCTTTCATTTCCTTTGTTTTTAGTTACCTCCTTTAATGTTGTGACCTTTTTGTGTTCCATTTGGATCTCTGCAGAATTATAAATATAAAATTTATCATAAGGTCCTTTTTCTATTTCTTTTCATCTCAATTTTGGCTATTCCATGAGCTGTACCTTTAGATATACTTGCTTTACCTCTTATGGGAACGTATCTAGTCTGTACTTGAACTAGCTTACCTTTGAAGGCTTTCAATTTACTCTTTTACCCACCAGATGATAACGAGAGTCCAGAGACAGTAGGAAGTGCTAGATGACCAGAGAAATTGAGGTTTTGGTCAAGAAAAAGAAGGATGCATATGTCAGGTATAGACAGCAGATCAAGCAAACCCCTAGAAGAGTATAAAGACAATAGGAATATACTTAAGAGGGAAATCAGGAGAGCAAAAAGGGGACAAGAGATAGCTTTGGCAAATAGGGTTAAAGAGAATCCAAAGGGATTCTGCATATACATTAAGGACAGAAGGGTAACCAGGGATCAGCAAAGCTACCTATGTGTGGAACTGCAGGAGATGGGCGAGATACTAAATGAGTATTTGTATCAATGTTTACTGTGGAGAATAATACGGAAGATAGAGAACATGGGGAAATATGTGGCGACATCTTGAGAAGTGTCCATATTACAGAGGAGGAGGTGCTGAATGTCTTAAAACACAAAGGTGGTTAAAACTCAGGGACCTGATCAGGTGTGCCTTAGGACTAAGGTGATCTAACCTTACCAATCTACAAAGAGGAACCTTGTTGAAAGCCTTACTCAAGTCCATATAGATCATGTCCACCACTCTGCCCTCATTAATCCTCTTTGTTACTTCTTCAAAAAACTCATAAAAGTTAGTGAAACACTATTATCAAACAGCTGTCTTTGTCTTAGATTTTATAAAGATCAGCATCACTGTCTCTCAAAGCATCACAAAATTCAAACATCATCTTGCACATGTAACATGCATACAGAAATATTAATGATGTGCAGTATGGAAAAAATATAAAATGAAGTAGACATTCATCTTTCCTAGTTGAAATCATGAAGGAGTGTACAGAAACTTTACTTCTAAAGGAAAATATTATTTAAAAAAAGGCATTGCCAGATAGCACTCTCATTTCCAGCCAATCCTAATAATGGTCATTATGTTCTTGCGCACCTTCTTTAATGAGCATCCCATGATTTTCTAGTCTTGTATCTTGCCAACCCTTTGTATTTTCCTGTATCAATTTCTTCTATCTGAATTATTGGTTACATTCTGAACACTTTTTTTTTTCAATAGATTGTTTGTTTCATCTCCCTTCTAATTAATTGAAGTTCAATTTTGAATGTTGCATATGAGTGTCCATCTTTGAATACTCAAGTGTAATTGAATCATTATAGAGAAAATATTGCTTTGATGTGCATAACATTACCTCTAACTATCAAATGCAATTCTAATGTCCTTTGTTCTGACATTCATACCAGGCCAATTTTAAACTTTATCCAACAAAATCACTCATGCTCAGCAAAGATAATTGATGGACAATTTAAAATAGGCATTTTAAGTGTAAGAGGGTATAGAGTTGAAAATACTTCTGAGTTCAATATGAATCTGAAGTTACAATGGTCTCCTGCAGCCCCTGAGTCAATGGCCTGTATAGAGTCCAGTGCTGAACAAGTGGTGGTTATGGTGCTCATGTTTTCCTAATGTTCAGCTGAAGAACTTAAAACTATTTCAAAAATGGCTGTTGGGCAAGCAACTTGACAACACAGAATCAGTGTAGGAGTAAAGAGAATTGGTCATAGGATAGATGAAGCATCAACAAATATTTGGAAATTGTACTTTTTTATTGCTAAAGGTTAGCACATAAAACACCAAGAGGAGGAGGGACCAAGGATTATAAATGGTGATGGTAATGGGAAGGTCTATGGCCATTGAATTCCCATGCCTTAAGTTTACATTCCATGTATCATAGAAAATTATAATTAAAGTTAAAATGAATAGAGAAATGTAAGAAATAATTGAGAGCTTGAAGTTGAGAGAAAGAGTCTGAGAGAGAAAGAAAGAGAGAGAAAAGATGAATAAAAGTTTTGGATGCCAACTCAGAAAAAGAATTGAATGATGAAAATTAGGTGTTAGTTTTAGCTTTAAGAAAGAACCAAATTGAGCAAATTATAAAAAAGGTTCTAGTGGTGAGTTAGTGAAACATTTTTATCCATTTCATGTTGTGAAAAAATTTTTAAGAAAATATGAAGATGATTTTACAGGCTTTAAAGATAACACAAGGTGTCATACAGTGCTTTTACCATCGGATTATAACCCAGATATGAAATTTAATGCTTTGTGTTTTGATATTCTTCCAACTATATCCAAACTATTTGTGTTATTTTATGTCACATTGCTTCTTGAATTTTGATTTTATGATTTGATCCCACAATCTTTGTCAGGCTGCAATATGAAACAGTCATTCTGTGATTCAAACCCATGCAAGAATGGAGGCACATGCATGGTTATCTGGGAGACCTTTCTCTGCGAATGCCCTCTGGGATTTGGAAGCAAGGACTGTGGGCAAGGTAAGCCATAGCTGAAAAATTGTATTGTATGGTGAGAGGGGCATGGTCAAATAATTAACATTTAAAATTGTTTTTAACTGGTTGGTCACAAGTCTGTTTTGAGACACCTTAGGCTGTCAGAATTGCATTGTGGATTCCCATTTTTCAAACCAATAACATGCTGCAAACTAAAGTAATCATGTTCATAGAAGCAACCCTTTGAGCTTATATATATCCCTGGTGGTACAGTTCATTGAGGCATTAATACACTGTGGAATAGAGCTTTGAGATGTGACTTTTACAAACTCTAATTCCCTAACCAATTGCTGTTGCACACTTCCTGGCTGTCAGTTAGATTAGTATTGACAGGGTTTTGGAAATAGGTCATGCAGCCATCCTACTCATATGGCACAGGGAAAGGAAATTCGGGATTAATTCAATTTAGATAGTTGACAGAATTTGATTGGATACAAATTGAGACTGTCTGTATTTTGAAACAGTCTGTGTGCACAGTTTCTTTAATTTCAAAAAAGATTGATACAAACATAGAACAGTACAGCATAGGAACAGGCCCCTTGGCCCATAATGTTGTGCTGAACATGATGCCAAATTAAACTAATCCTTTTTGCCTGCCCATGGTCCATACCCTTACATTCCTTGTATATTAATGCGCCTATCTAAAAATCCCTTAAATGCCCCTATCATATCTGCCTCCACCTGTACCCCTGGCAGCGTGTTCCAGGCATTTTCTACTCTGTTTTAAAAAAAAACTTGCCCCTCACATCTCCTTTCAATTTTCCCCCTCTTACCTTAAATGTATGCTCTTTAGTTTAGACATTTCAACTCTGGAAAAAAACTTTCACTATATTTGTGAAAAGGTGTCTTTAATGACGTGCCTTATTCTTGTATCGTTTTCGCTTCGGTGTTTGTGTTTATCTGAGTAACCCAGTATCGCTGGTCTCTTGCATCATGGGGACTACCTTTCAGCATGTCATAAAGGTTTACAGCAAGGAAACAGGCCCTTCGGTCCAACTTGTCCATGCTGCCTAATTTTCACAATTGATCTAGTCCCATTTGCCTGTGTTTGGTCCACTTCCCTCCAAAACTATCCCATTCATATACTTGTCCAAATGTTTCTTAAAGGACAGATTTTACTTGATTCCAGTTCTACCTCTGGCGTCTTGTTCAAGACACTCTCCACCATCTGTGTGGAAGAAAATGCCCCTGTGGACATTTTTGTGTCTCTTCCCTCTCACCTTAAATCTATGCCCTCTAGTTTTAGACTTACTACCATGGGGAAAAGCTGTTGGCTATTTGCCTTATATATGCTTTCCATGATTTTATAGACCTCCATGAGATCACCCTTAGTCTCCTACTCTCCAGGGAAAAAGGTCCCAATCTATCCAGCCTCTCCTTATAACTCAATCCTTGCAGTCCAGGTAACATCCGAGTAAATCTTTGCTGCACTCTTTCTAGTTTAATTGTATTCTTTCTATAGTAGGGTGACCAGGACTGCATGCGGTGCTCCAAATGTAGTCTTACCAATGTCTTGTACAACTGCAAGAAGACATCCAACTCCTATACGCCATGCTCTGACCAATGAAAGCAAGTATGCTGAAAGCCTTCTTCACCATCCTGTCTACCTGTGACTCCACTATCAAAGAGCTGGGAATCTGTACCCCTAGGTTTCTTTGTTCAATAACATTTCCCAGCGCCTCACCATTGACTGTGCAAGTCTACCATGGTTTGATCCATGAAAATGCAACATCTTGCATTTATCTAAATTAAAAAGATGGGGTACTGGGCTAATGGTCGGATACTTGGTAGTGTGGATGATCAGAGGGATCTTGGTGTCCATGTACACAAATCTTTGAAAGTTGCCACCCAGGTAAATAGTGCGGTGAAGAAGGCATATGGCGTACTGGCTTTTATTGGTAGAGGAATTGAGTTCCGGAGTCCTGAGGTCATGTTGCAGTTGTATAAGAATCTGGTGCGGCCACATCTGGAGAATCTTTTTCCAAGTATGGAGTCAGATATTACAAGGGGGCATAACTTTAAATTAAGGGGGTGTAGGTATAGGACAGATGTTAGGGGTAGGTTCTTTACTCAGCGAGTCGTGAGTTCATGGAATGCCCTGCCAGTAGCAGTAGTGGACTCTCCCTCATTATGGGCATTGAAGCGGGCATTGGATAGGCATATGGAGGATAGTGGGCTAGTGTAGGTTAGGTGGGCTTGGATCGGTGCAACATCAAGGGCCGAAGGGCCTGTACTGCGCTGTATTCTTCTATGTTCTATAAACTCTATTTTCTATTTGTGAGCCCACTGGCCCAATTGAGCAAAATCTCGCTGACTTTGTATATCTTTATCTTAAATATGTGGCTCACTATTTTCATTGCAGTGTGGGGTCTGTATTGAAATATCTCCTGTAACATCCAGATTGCAAATGACTACTTCATTAGTGAAATATATATTGCAAAATATCTTCCTGTAAAATGTAGTCATAGAGTCATGCCTATGGAGACAATCTGTGATTTTTATTTTTCTGTGTATTTACAGTGATGCACCATCCATACCATTTTCAAGGAAATAGTTTACTATCCTGGGATTTTAAGAACGAAGTGAAGATTTCTATTCCATGGTTCCTAGGACTTATGTTCCGAACACGTCACACTGAGGCTGTGCTGGTGCAAGCTCATGCTGGACAGTACACTACCATTGTCTGCCAGGTATTATATTATAATCTGTTTCTACTGTTCGGTCCACAGCTCTTTCAGTTAATTTACAGTCAAATTTGAAGAGATTGCCCAGATTACCAATGCCTCTGTGGGTACAGAGGCAAGTAGTTTTGCAAAGTACCTATTGGCCAGTTACTGCTATCTGCATTTATGTTCAACCATACGTAACACCATTTATTCATTTTGTCACGTGCATTCATGTCCTCATGCAGATGTACATCTTTATCCATAAAACTGACCCTGGCCTTTAAAATGAACCTTGACTTTTCTAAACCAGAAAAGGAAATGCAATTTTGATGATGATCATTTACGTTAAAAGCTTAGTTTGAGAAATTCAAGCTATCCAAATATTCTATCTTAATTGCCCTTTCTCAAAATTGTGGAAAAAAGAGCACATGCAAAATAAATAAACTGGGAATTTAAGCCAGATGGTGTGTTTTTTCTGCTTGCAGATGTGTACTTTTTTTCTCTACAAAGTGACATTAACAGAAATGTGAGAAGCCTACCTGTCCCCCTTACGGGAACTGTATATAATTTTGGTACCCTTGACATACATGCAAGCAGAGTGATCGCCTAAATACCTGCCTGCATGTGAAAATGTTGTTTTCAAAGTGCATTGGTCTTTGTGCAAAGGCATAAAGGCACGAGGATGGCTGGCGGTGAGCGACATTGCTAATTTGGGTAAACTCTGCCAATTTACGACTCCAAAGGATGATATTGAGGGAAATAGTTTCCTTAATAATCTGGACGTGATTCAAATCCAGTTCCCTTAGATGGATATGAGAGAGTTCAAGTAATTAATTCAGTAAGTCTGCTGCAAGTAAATAGTTTTACATTTTATTCTTGCCTATAGTTTCTCCCTTCTTGTAATTACTGCCCTTTATGGCTATAAATTGAGACTTTTCACAATGCGGCAGGTGTTGAGATCCTGAGGTCACATTTTCAGGAGGATGTTTAAAAATGGAACTTTAATGATTGTAACCTCTGAATTGCTCCTGGTGCCATTTGCTAACAAGAGTAGTAAATTGGAGGTAGGGAGGATCAATATTTGTGCCAAGGCATTGGGCTGCAGGGAAGACATTAGTTTCTTGAGACTTTGAGACCAGTTCTGAAGAAGAAAGCCCCCCCTATTCAAAAGGAATGAAATGCATCTCAGCCGGATGAATTTACTTATAGTGGGGTATACTAGTGTGAATGGGAGGATTCAAACGAAGCACTACACACCAACATATCAAAGTACTAATGTGTGCCTATTTTCCAGGTGACCTTCCGAGAGACAGTCATCACTCAATGGCTATCCTGCCCAAAAGCAATGAAAAGTTAATCTATATATGTAACTGTATTTCGAATTTGGTGATTTCAAAAGGGAATTGGATAGGCATTTTTTGTGAAATTTAATCTGTCATGGATGTGAATGTTGCTGGCTAAGCCACCATTTGTTAAGCATCCTGATTTGCTCATGAGAAACTGCCTTCTTGAAAGCAGCAATCCCTGTGATGCAGGAACACCCAGAATGACATTAGGAAGTGAGTTCCTGGATATTGACTGGGCAACAGTAAAGTGACGGTGATCCAATTCTAGCTCAGAATAATGTGTTACTTGAAGAGACATTTGCAAGTGTTGTTTTCATGCATCAGATGTCCGTAAACGTTTAGGTGTTGTGGTCTCTGTTTGGAAGGTGCTGTTTAAGGAGCTTTGATGAATTAATGCAGTGCATCTCATCAGTGGTAAATGATGGTACTACAGTGTGTTAATGTTGGTGGGAATAAGTATTGAAGTAGATGGCTATTGTGTCAGTCAAGTGGGCTGCTTTCTCCTAGATGGTATCAAGCTTCTTGAATGTTGTTGGCACTACATGTTTCTAGGCAAGGTATAAGCATTCCTTCCTGCTCTTGAATTGTACTTTGTAGACAGTCAACAGCCTTTGTGGAATTGGAGGTGAGTTACTCAGGGCAGAATTCCCATTTGCTGCTGCTGCTGTTGTTGTGTTATTTTCATAGCTGGTCCAGTTTAGTTTTTAGTTAATGGTAAATCTCAGGAAGTTGCTAGTGGGGGCTTCAGTGTTGGGAATGGCTTTGAATATGATATGACGGGACAGTGACTTAACTTACTCTTGTTTGAGATTGTGTTTTGTGTGAATGTTACTTGCCATTTTACAATTGAAACCTGAATGTTGTGCAAGTCTTGCTGCATCTGGATAAAGACGACTTCAGTATCTGAGGAGCTAAATGAAGCTGCACATGTGCACTCATTAGTGAGCATTCCCACTTATGACCTACAATGGTGGAGCCTAGGATACTATCCTGAGGAACTTAATGGTATCTCTCACACAATGATCTCTCTTCTGCATGCTTTAAGATCCTGACATCCTTCTAAAGTATGGTGTTTGAAAGATTCATGGAAGCAGTTTTGGTAATAAATTTCAAAGGGAACTTGATGAATATTTAAAGGGGAGAAAATATTCGAACTATGGGGAAAGAATGAGGCAGTAGGACTAATTGGATGGCTCTTTTAAATAATTGGCAGAGGTATGATGGAGAAGAAAAACTTCTATAATATAAGATCCTGTGATTCTAGCTCCTTTGGTTATTTTACTGACGTTTGTCTCAGTGAGATACAGTCTTAGGTTGCAAACAGCTCTAATGTGTTCCAGGTACTATTTCAGGTGAGTACAAATTATTCATTTGAGAAACAGTTCGGTACTGGTCTAGGATGATGGTGATATTTTTATCTTGAACGATAAATTCACTCAGTTGGGCTGAATCAATCTTTTGATTTGTTTCAGTTTGTACCACAAGTGAACATTTTTGAAGACACTTTTACTTTAATGACCAAATAATGCTTTCTTTTTCTGTGGCTGATTTTCAATTGGAAGCTTATTTGTTTGAAATGTGTCAGAGCTTCTGATATCTTGCAGATTTCTTCAGCTGTCTCAGAAACAGTGGAAGGCACCAGTTCAGTAAATTAACCAAATGCAAGATAATTAGTCAGTAGAATACTTATATGAAGTGGACTTTTAAACCTTTTATTTCAGAAGATGTTGCCATTATTGTTATTAAAATGCCTTTCAATGGTCATAAGCTCAAACTGGTTAGTTATTATTGGAAATTACTTCTGCAGTCAGTAACACAGATCAAATAGCTTTCTGATCTTCAATGTATTAACCCTTGATTCTAATTGCTACAGTAGACTCTTTGTTTCTTCAATAGATTAGATTAGATTCCCTACAGTACGGAAACAAGCCCTTCGGCCCAACAAGTCCATTGCAGTCCTCTGAAGAGTAACCCACCCAGACCCCTACATTTACCCCTGACTAGCACACCTAACACTATGGGCAATTCACCTGATTGTGGGAGGAAACCCACACAGGCATAGGGAGAATGTGGAAACTCCACACAGTAACCCGAGGATGGAATCGAAGCCGGGTCCCTGGCGCTGTGAGGCAGCAATGCTAACCACTGAGCCACCCCTCGTGATCAGCAGAAATAGCACTGTCACATTTCTGGAAAATATGTGTTCACTGCTCTCATATTTTCACCTATTGTTTACTGAACAGACCATCCCCATGACTACAGCTTCTATTTTTGTTGTTAATGACAATTTATTTATATTGTGACTTAGATTGGAGACATTTCATTGAATCAATCAAGGTGTTTCATGACAATTATCAAACAAAATTCAACAACGAGTCAATAACTAAAGGTTACGGCAAATGACCAAAATGATGGTCAAAGAGAGAAAGTTTAACCTTTTTAGTTGGAGGAAGAGAGATTGACAGAGGATATTCTAGATCTGAGGGACTTGATATCTTATAATGTTTAAAATCAGGGCTGCTCTAAAGATATGTTTGGGTCCTTATTTGTATATGTAAAGGAATTCATGCTTGCTTGAGGTCTGATCTTCAAGATTGGTCAAAACCATTTTTCAAGGTCCCTTCCTGAATTTCTTTTTCTCAGGCTATTTTTTGAGTTTCATGATTTCTTTTTTTCAACTTCACATGAGTTCCAGCTACTATTCTTCCTTAGTTCGTTGATGTTTTCTCTCAAATTTGGTTTCTAAATGCAATGCCCAAATTGCAATAACAAGTTCATCTCAAATTCCAAACGTTTGATGCAATGAAACAGAAATGTAAGACAGAGAGAGAGAGAGGATGACTGGAAATCAACAAATTGTTTAATCTAAGCATGTACAAATTGGGAGCAGTGGTAGCCCCTTTGTCCAATCGAGCCTTCTCCATTCATAATGAGATTTAATATTGTAATCAAATCAGGGATCTTAGTTGCTTCATTAACAACACACATGCTTCCTCAGATCCTTGTCCCTCAATTTTGGTTTAAGACATCTTATTAGCAATATTAGTTATAAATACCTGGTTACTGGACAGAGTTTAATAAAGCAGAACCGAAAGCCCGGGGGAAGTGGGAGATGCCCATACAGTCAGGGCTGCTGCTCACCAGTGCTGGTTATGTTGTAAACCTGCCAAAGTTGAAATTGGGGCCCAGACAAAATTATAGCAGTTCCCCTGGGACCTGAGGTCGGGGCCTAATGAGCTTAGGAACCTACCCTGGTAGCAAGGTAACAGCACAGGACAAAGAGTGCACTGTCTTCTGTTGCTCCTGACAGCCACAGACATCTGGCAAAGTGATCAGAGACAAGAAGTCAACTTACATCTAACCCTGCCATCTGCAGTTCTTCACCAACAACAATGTGAAGCTCAACCAGCTGCAGTAAGGCTCACCAAACAGCAGGTTGGATTCTGCCCAACTTCCAGTTTATGCTACTCACAAGAAACCCAGACTCCTTGTCTAGATTAGAGGATAAGATCAGGAGAGATAAGAGAAGGAGGAAGGGGATTTGTCACTGAAGGAACTATAGCAGCAACATGAAGGAGACTGAATTGGATCGATTGGAAGAGCAGCTTCTCAAGTGTAGTGTATTTCATGATTTGGAGATGCCAGTGTTGGACTGGGCTGTACAAAGTTAAAAATCACACAACACCAGGTTGTTGTGTGATTTTTAACAGTGTATTTCAAGTTCACTGCTTCAACCAAAAATGACAGAGGCAACCTTTCTTGAATTTTTCATCACTTTTTCATTGCGTTTTTAAGGTCCGTTTAATTAAGTACACTTCCTGGGACTGGGTTCATATTTAAAACTGAAGAAAATTTACCATGGTCACAAAGGAGTTGTTCATGGACTGCATCATCCTGGAGGAGTTAATGACAGGGTATTTTTATCACTGATGATAAATGGTACTAGTTGTTGAGCCAGTTCACTCTCTTAGAACAGTAACATTTGATGACATCACTGGTCATCAATCTTGTCTCAGTCAAATGAACACTTTTCTCAAGGGTACTTTTGCTAGTGTTGCAATAATCAGATATCATTATCATTTGTTAATGCTTGAAGCCTTTAAAATAGTTATCTATAAATAAATGCAGTAGCTTAGCAGATGGGTGATGTGTAAAACTGAAGGTGCTAGAAGTGTTGACAGCTATTGGCATTGCTTATGCTAAATATGGATTGAAACATTTAATGTCTGGACAATGAGATTGAGACCTTCACAATTTGATTTCAAGTCAAGTTGGCAACTGCTTTTGAGTCACTTCCTTTTCTTGAAAATCTGTTTTATTTAGAGTTCTGTATTTTCCATGTAGCCATTTGGCAAAATTCAACTTGTGGCTCATGGAATCAAACTGCACCTTCAGTAAATTCTTTTAATGGCCATTTAAATGCCCATGCATTTGCACATTTGTTTAAGCCACAGTTAGTGTACTTATGTAAGGAGTACACTACTACAGAACAACCTCGTTTATCTGAACGAGATGGGCGGGGAGTATTTTGTTCGGATTGTTCGGATAACTGATCTGATCGTAGACAAAGGAAAAAGCTGTTTTTATTTCATTCAATCGATAAAATATGTACAAACATTGGATATTGCTTAAAAATTCATGATTTTTACAAATAAAATCACTTTTTGTGTAAATAAAATTCATTGAGGTGGAGGCCAAATCCTCAAATATTCCTTAAGCTATCCACATATTTCTGGAAAAGATTTGAGGATCTAACACTGTGCTCTACCAGAGAGTTTATTTAAATCTATAATTTTGAAGAGTCTGCTATTTAAACAAGCTAATCTTTGCATTCTGCAAGTTGCAGATTTTATATATTTTGTTCAGAAGTATCTTGCTGTTTTAGTGGCAGGAATTAATACTAGAGCAACCTTCCAGGCTGCAAGAAGCAAATTGCACACGTGCGGTTAAACTGAGGAGGACTAAACTCTCATATAAATATGGACATCCCGCATTAAACAAGGTCCAAACAGATTCTAAACTCCCAAGAGCATTTATCACTTTCTGCTAAACGCACTGTCACTACAGAAGGACAGAAGCACGCCCTCGCTCATATGTTTACTTTCTCTGCCATTTTTTTCATGAATGGCCCAGTAAATTGATGGGAATAAAGCACTTACTTTTGCAAAGGGCTGTGTAACTAACCCCTTTGTAAAAAATATCCGGTCGTTGTTGCTTGAGGTGCTTGTGTTTTTTTATTTTTGTCAGCATATTCACATGTTCTTCAGTATAGGTAATCCAAATTCACTTTTAGTCATTGCAAACAAAAGACGCTATCGTCGCACCAGTGTCGGTAACACCTCTTTGATGCAACATTTTTACGGGACCTCGTGATTTGGATAATCCGAAGTTCGGATAACGGAGGTTGTTCTGTATACAAAGAGGACATTGAAATAGATACTAATCGTTACCTGTAAATGTTTTCTGTGTGTGATGTGACAGACAGAGCAAATTCAATTTGATTAGCAACAAGTAATGATTATCCCCTTTTCAGAAGTAGAAAGGAGATCACGTTGATTTTTGAACGTATTGTGGAATCTTCCTATTAATCTAGCATGATTTCCTTCAGTTTTAATTAGATGTATCAATGAACTCTCGCAGCTCGGAGTACAATTGGTAACTATTCATCTTCAGGTCCAGTCACTTCCCTACTGACATGATTATTATCAGTGAAAGCAGCAGGGCTTGAAGTCTAGTGTATCACTTTTCTTGGCCTTTGATCTAAAAAAAAAGGGCCTTTCAACGTGTTTGCTGCAAGCCTGTGGCTACTGCTTGTCAAGCTGTCTGTCAAGCTGCAGTAGCTGTAAAATGACTCTACTATCTGTATTGTTTTGCCTTGTAGAGATCTTTAGTGAACATCACAAGAATTATGATAAGTGCCATTTATATCAGTGGGAGCTTCGTCACCAATTTGTGCACTGCTCATTATGATAATTCTTTGTTCTGAAAATACGTCAAGGTAATCTAGCCTCTCTCAACATTGTCAGCTCCTCACAGGAAAATGGTAGTTTACACTGGGAGACCAATATCATATTTGAGCTGAAAACTGCAGCTTATTGCCTGATCGAATGGCTGAATTTTTTTGTTATTTTGAGGTAGCTGATTTTATATGGCAGCTTAAATGCTGTCAAAATGAGTAATATTGCAATGTCCAATATTAATCTGTAAATTGCCACCGTTGAGAGCACTAAGTGTGGTAACATGCCTCAGTTTTGTGATTGGAATTGAATTCATTTGAAAAGTTACATTGCCAAGAGATCGCAGGTGAAATGGGAGAGGGAAGAACATTGAAGGGTTAGAATGCCAATATAAATTGCAATGGAAGAGTGCCAACACACATTGCAGGAAGGAGCTTCAATTTTAATTGAGTAGGAGATGTAGATCAAAGCAGCTTGGAGATCTGGACAGATAGGGAATTAATCACTATAAAAACAAAATAACATTTGATAAAACCAATCAACGATTTGATTCTGCAACAGCATCCTACATCCTATCTAATTCCACAATAGTCTGTAATTCCCATGTGAAAATTGAGAAATCCTAAGAATTTGACAACTGGTGCCATATTGTGACAGCAGTTTGACCCCAGTGCCCATTAATTCCTTATTGATGTTCAGTACACACTACAAAATCCTGTTTAATTTTCTCATTGTCTTCTGTTTGTAGTGCTCCTTATTTTGAATTGTTTTGTGTTATGTATCAACCTTAGTTAATTTTCTTTTTCTTTTTCAGCCCATTTGACATGCGTGTCTTTGTACTGCCATCCATTTTAACATCACTTCACTGTACGTAATTTTGCTGTTGTTCTTTATCATGTCAGTACTGTCTTATGTTTCATAAGTAAGCTTTAGAGATTGAGGTATATGTTTTTGCTTTTGGTTGTTGATGTGTTACTGTCCCTGATTCTTGCAGTAATGTGATAGTAATGTTGATTATTACGAAGGAACTTGTTTTTTTCTTTGGAAGCAATTTGTAACATCCTTTGTGTTGCTATTAACACTGGAAATTTGGCTTCTATATTCGCCATTTAACTGATTAATGTAACACCTATTGGGTTGCAATTGTTGGGCTCCCCTGACTTGGCCACATGACATATGTTCTGTTTTTAAAAAAAAAGTGAAATTGTGACTATAACATGCTAAGGGAAAAGAGTAATTTCCAAGTCAGCAGAAGTAAACACCAAGATCAATCATCCATATGTCTATCAGCAAGTTGGAGATATGGTGAAAGTTGTGCCTTACCATCATCCCCTGGACTATGGAAGACCAATTGAAACATAACAAGCTTCACAAAGATGTAAAGGTAAGTTAAATCTATTACATCATATTCATAAAGAAGCTAAGGACGGATAGATATTACATGGGTATCCATTCAAGATGAAATTGGTGGCATTACGGAAGTGAAGATGATTTTCTAAGATTGCAAAGGGATCTAGATCAAATGGTCAATGGTCTGAAAAATGGCAGATGGAGTACTGGGTAAATGTGAGGTATTGCATTTTGGTATAACAATTCATGGTGCAGCCTTGGGTAGTGATGTAGAACAGAAGGAGCTAGGGGTGCAGGTGTGTACTTGTTTGAAGTTTGCATCACATATAGACAGGGTGGTTAAAAAGGCATTTAGCATGCTTGCCTTCATTGCTCAGTTCTTTGAGTATAGGAGTTGGGAAGTCATGTTGAAGTTCGACAGGACATTGGTGAGGCCTCTTCTGGAATACTTTGTCCAGTTCTGGTCGCCCAGTTATAGGAAGGATATTATCAAGCTGGAGAGGGTTCAGAGATTTACCAGGATGTTGCCGACTATGGAGGTTTGAGTTATAAAGAAAAGCTGAACAGGCTGGGACATTTTTCATCAGAGTATAGGAGGTTGAGCGATTATCTGATAGAAGTGTATAAAATAATGAAAGGTATAGATAGAGTCAGTGATAGTTGTCATTTCTCTAGGATGGGAGATTTTAAGACTGGGGGCATCTTTTTTTAAGATGAGAGGAGAGAGATTTTAAAAAAGACTTGAGGCAAATTTTTTTACAGAGTGTGATTCACATGTGGAATGAGCTTCCTGAGAAAGTGGTAGACGTGGGTACAATTACAATGTTTAAAAGACATTTGGATAGATGCATGAATAGGAAATATTTGGAGGGATATGGGCCAGGAGCAGCCAGGTGGGATTAGTTTAGTTTGGTATTATGTTCGGCATAATACCAAACTGGTTGGACTGAGGCGTTTGTTTCTGTGCTGTATGACTCTGAGACTATAGAAATAGGAGCCAGAATTAGGCTAATCAGGCCATCAAATCTGCTCCACCATTCAGTGATGTCAAGGCTGATCTCATAATCTTCAACTCGATTTTCCTGCCTTTTCTCCATAAGCTTTAATTCTCTTGGTAATTAAAAATATGTCCATCATCACCTTGAATGTACTTAACCCTGCCTTGACTGCCCTGTGAAGTAAGGAATTCTACAGATTCACTATCCTCTAAGAGAAGACATTCCTCCTCATCTCTGTCCTTACTGGATGATTCCCTGTAACATAAATATTTTATAGGCAGTCAGGTATTGCATGATAAAGTATTAATTGACTGAATTTAATGCACACCATCTACATGCAGAATAAAGTAAATTTAATTTTAAAGAAAAGACAGGTAGTCGTCTAGAAATGGAGAGCATAGTTAACATAGGAAGTGAAATATGTAGCCCTCTTCTCATTCATGTGATGTGAATCACTGATATATACAGCAAGCTTTTTATTAACCAACACCTATGGGACCTGTAGTTTACCAATTGATCAAATATTTCATGCTTGATCAAGTGGTCCACATAATCAATGTAATAACATACACAAACTTAATGCGGGGGTATACACATTACTGTTGTACTTTATTTACAGCATAAATCACTTAAATAATAACTTAAATAAAACTTAATGGCAGAGAGCCTTCTCACTTTCACTTTGAACTGGACATCATGGAGATTGTGATATAAAGTTACTTCTGGTATTTCAGGTATATACTTTTTGGTGATTTATTGAGGATGCTGGTTAAAACAAAATTTGCTGTACAACAATGATGATTTGGTACATGAAAGCAGAATGTGATATTTAGTATGCTATTCCTGATTCATCCATACAGTTTGAACACTATTGGGGTCATTTAAATCTAATCTTGGTGGTATGTCAATGTGGCTGAAAATGTGTTGCTGGAAAAGCGCAGCAGGTTAGGCAGCATCCAAGGAGCAGGACAATCGACGTTTCGGGCATGAGCCCTTCTTCAGGATTCCTGAAGAAGGGCTCATGCCCGAAACGTCGATTCTGCTGCTCCTTGGATGCTGCCTGACCTGCTGCGCTTTTCCAGCAACACATTTTCAGCTCTGATCTCCAGCATCTGCAGTCCTCACTTTCTCCTGGTATGTCAATGTGAGCAACTTACCTGTTTACTCATTGCTCAGTTTCACTGGTCAGTGGATGTAAAATGGACGTGCAATTGGGTTACATCTGTTTTCCACATGGCAGGTCTTTATGAACCAGCATCATTTGTTAAAAGCAAACATTTTCCTAGGCTGGACTGGCTTCAAATGCTGGGGACAGAAATGATGCCAGAGGGTAAGGAATTTGGTAGAAAACTGTGCTAAACTAGGCTACCTGCTTAGATGAGGTTATCAATCATAAATGTGAAACCCAGGCATTAAAGAAAAGCATTAAAGCAGAATGTATTGACATGAGAATGCAGTTACAGAAAAGCATTGTTTAATATCCCATGTGCTCTCTTTACAGATGAAGTCTCCAGTAATTGGAATTTCTCAAGAAGAAGAATATAAGAACAATAAGGAGCTCCTCCCTCCTGTTTATTTTAGCAACATTGTGTCTTACAAAATAGGGAGATAAAGCAAAGTTTGCTTGAAAAAGCCAACACAAATAACTGTGAAGTTTGTTAAAATGGTAGTCTTCAGAGTGACGACTTTATTATTTTGTTGAGGCTTAGCCACTCTGGATCTTCCCTAACCATACATCAAGAATTTGGCTTTTCAAAAGAAGTAAAGCATGCTGAACCATATGTTTGGTACAGCTGTTTCATTTCTCTGTGCAGTAAAATTGGGATGATCTGAATAGATTTTAAACTACATCAGTAGCACTGTTGATGCCTTTTTTTTTGTAGCCTGATCTGCACCAAATAATGATCATTATGATGTGTTTAATTGTCTCAGGCTTGCACATCTTGTAATGGTCAGACAGCAACTATGAATTGAAAAGGACTTGCACAGTGTGTGCTGCAGGAAGTGTAGCACCAAACAAAGGCTATGTTCTCTTATTCTGTGAAGGAAAAGGATGCACAATGTTTGCTAATTAGGTTTCATGCAAGTGGAGCAGTAAGGGGGGACATTATGGCTGCTAAGCCCAGCACAAGTGTAGTGTGGCACAAATCTGTTGCTTGGATGTAGGAACAGCACTATCTCGGGGAGCTTTTGGTGCTAATGCTAATACTTTGCGGTTGATCGGCTTGGACTAGAGTGTCTGACTGCCCAGGAGGAAATAGATGCAGTCACTGAATATCAAAATATGTCGGGCTCTGTTGCTTTGAGCAGAAGCACGAGAACCTCAAGGAATCCATCTTGTCCATTCAATCATTGACATCCGTTTGCAAGTAATCATTTGCACATGCAGCTTTTCACATTCTGCACACCCATGCCAATAAACCTGCAGGACACAGGGAGGAATCTGTATAGTCAAATACATTAATTAAATAAATGCTTCCATTAATGAAAACACTGTGCTTCATTTATCTGTTTTCTAAGCACCAGGGGATGTTGTAGGTGTTGTTGAAGTTATTGTTGAAGTACAGGACAGTAATAAGCAATCAGCAAATGTGAAGTGGCCCAGTGCCACAGCTCAATGGAAGAGTCATCTGTTAATTGCTCTCAGTATTCTTAGGCATCGGACTCTTCTCATTCCTCAGGGGATACATGTCACAACCATTCTTGTTATGTTCCTCCAGTGACACCAATGGTCATTGATAATGGTCATCTGACATGTGGGAGTCATTTAAAGGCCAGTTGATCAGAGTTCAGGACCAGCATGTACCTGTAAGGATAAAGGATAATAATGGGAAGACTGGAGAACTTTGTATGACAAGAGGTTTTGAAAGATTCAAAAAGGAAACAAAAATAAGGTTTAGGAAATTGAAATCAGACAAAGCTCTTGAGGAATATAAAGGAAGCAAGAAAAACTTAAACAATTAGGAGGGCAAAAAGGTGCCATGAAGTGTTTTCAGCAAGTGGGATTAAGGGGAATGCAAAGGCATTTTTATGTATATTAGGAGCAAGAAGGTAGCTAGGGAAAGTGTGGGTCCACTCCAGGACAAAGTGGGGTTTATGCATGGAGCCAGAGGAAATGGGTGAGGTTCTTTAATAAGTACCTTACATTGGTATTTACCAAGGAGAAGGTAAATGAATGATGGTAAGGTGGGGGGGGGGGGGGGGGTTTGTTGGGTGTCTTGAAAAACATTAAGTAGATAAGTCCCTAGGGCCTGAAGGGATCTATCCCAGGATACTGAGGGAGGCAAGGAAGGAGATTGCGGGTGTCTTGGCAAAGATCTTTGTATTTGTTTTTAGCCACGGGTGAAGTCCTAGAAGACTGGAGAACAACCATTGTTTTTCTTTGGTTTAAGAAGGACAACAGGGATAATCCAGGGAATTATAGGTTGGTGATCCTTAAATCAGTGGTAGAGAAATTGTTGGAGAAGATTCATAGGTACAGGATTTACTCATATCTGGAAAAGAATAAAGTTATTAGGGATAGTCAGTATGGCTTTGTGCGGGGGAGGTCATGTCTTTCAAATTTGATTGAATTTTTTGAGGAATTGATGAAGATGATTTATGAGGCAATAAATGTTTTCTACATGAACTTTACTGTAGTGCTTGGTAGACTGGTCCAGAAAATTAAGTCACATGAATTGACTTGTTACGTTGGATGCAAAATTGGCTTGGTCATAGAAGACGCAGAATAGTGTGGAGGGGTGTTTTTCTGACTAGAGGAGTGTAACCTGTGGTGGTTCTGCAAAGATCAGTGCTGGGACCTGTGTGGTTTGTAACATATATAAATGATTTGGAAAGAAAATTTAAGTAGTTTAATGCAGATGACCTGCAGGTTCGTGCATTGTGGATAGTGAGAAAGGTGGTCAAAAGATACAGCAGGGTACAGGAAAGATTAAGCGGAGAAATGGCAGATGGAGTTTAATCTAGACGAGCATAAGGTGATGCATTTTGGGAGGTCATATGCAAGAGGAAACTATGTAGTAAATAGTGGGACCTTTAGGAACATTGATATTCAGAGAGATGCTAGGGTCCAAATCCGTAGCTCTCTGGAAGTAGCAACATAGTGGATAAGTTGATAAAAAAGGCGTAGGGCATGCTTTTCAGAGAATACAACAAGGTGCCTAACTAAAGTACTATTTAAAATGCTAGAAGCCCATGTAATCATCCCCCAAATTTAGGCATGCGTATGTGTGTCATCACTTAGCAATGCTAGGCTTCATTGGAAGGATAATGAGGCATGCAAACTGCATCGTCAAATGCTCATTCTTGAAAACTTCCTCTTGTATTGAACATTATAATGTGAATTGCTGCAGTTGTAATTATTGTGGCTTATCCCTGGAAAGTTGAGAGTTGATGGTCAGACACTACTGCATATTAAAGAGCAAAAGCTCCTTCAGTAGGTCATGGAATATCCAATGATACCCAGATATTTACATCTATGCAAGTTGGTGGAAGCTAATTACCTTTGGAATTGCAAGAGCTGCTTTGTGCCAGAATTGGTCAAATGGAGCATTGTTTGTTTATTTATTTACTTTACAGTTGAGTGACTTAATAGCTGCTCACCCTGTGATTTTCTCTGAAGATCTGAACGCTACCAGTCACATGAAAGCTGAACACTAATTATCATGTTAACTGCAGGGTGGCCACTGCTAACTAAAGCCTGTTCCTCAGCTTTGCCAGGGATGTAATCAAGTGTGTAAATTAATCCTTAGACGGTATTTGTTGAGTACAGCTAGCATACTCTTGGCCTGTTAAAGGTCAGTTTTGAGTGTCTCAGTTTTGCATTCTTTCCTACTCAGTCTTCTGACTCTGCTGCAACCATGCCTTCTTAGACAATAGCTATAATACTCACCAGTATACTTTCTCATCCCAAATGAATAGTTCAAACTGAGCTTGAGAGGGACAATGTCTCGGAAACTATCAATTGAAGGGCAGACACGATAAAAGACAAATTTCTAAATCTTTGAAAATTTGAGAGACATGATCTTTTGTTCATTTTCTTCCTGATGTTCAGTTCATACAGTAATTTTTTTTTCGGTTGGGTTACTGTGCCAGAAGAATAAAAGAGCCACTTTTTTATTAAAATCAGAACAAGTCGGTTAGTCATCTTGGGTGACTCCAACATGATGTCATATTTACCTTTTTTTAAACCTATTAATCAGTTGAGATTGGACAATATATTCCTGAAGAAGGGCTCATACCCGAAACGTCGATTCTCCTGCTCCTTGGATGCTGCCTGACCTGCTGCGCTTTTCCAGCAACACATTTTCAGCTCTGATCTCCAGCATCTGCAGTCCTCACTTTCTCACTTATTGGACAATATTTACCATGTCTAATGGTATTGTACATGCATCTATTTATATAGAGCAATGCTGAGTGCAGCAGCAATTTAGAAAAATAGCCCTTTTCTCAGGGGGGAAAGGGGGCATTATGATTAAGTGAGAAATTTGGATCGGATGCCAAGGAAACGTTTTTTTTAAATAATGTGTTGGGATCTTCTGTATTTATCTGAATAGGTAAATAATCCCCCATCTGAAAGATGTGTGACACTTCTATGACTTTAAGAGGTGTATTTTGTTTTAATTTTTTTATGCAACGAGGTTAAGACAGAGGTACTGAGTGGTCCATTTCAAGCTAATAAAGTAAATAGCTTGTGAGGCCTTGGGTTTTTTTTTAAAGTTGGAACAATAGAAGCAGTATGAATGGATGGAATCAGGCTTACACAGCACCAGGGTTTCAGTTTAGCTTTCATTTGGGGTTTTGAAGTTGGCTGTGGAAGCTGTTACATCTCTATTAGCCACACCAAAAGTTGGAGTTGTCTCTGTGCTGTCAGAATCATATGTGAGATAATCTGTTTTTGTCAAGGGGGTGTTTATGGATGTTTCTACATGGGAATAGCTGCTGTTTAGTAATAATAATCTATTACTCTGTGAAGTTTTCCAAAAGAGTTAAAGTTAGATGAATTCTTCTTTCGTTTGCATTTTAACTGTAGTGTAAGGATAAAGTTTGTTTTGCTTAAATCCAGAAGCTACATGACACCAGGTGATAGTCCAGCAGACTTATTTGAAATCACAAGTTTTCAGAGGATAGCCCCTTCATCAGGTGAAGTGAGAGGGAAGCACACAGACGCAGAATTTATAGGCAGAGAACTCGAAAGGTCAGACGAATGATGTGAGTGGAGTGTCGAATAATACGTCTCTGCAGGTGGTCAAAAGTGTCAGAGGGTGTGGGTGAAGTGCAAACAGCTGAATAACAAGTGAAGGGATGATCTATAATCCAATTAAATGAGCCAGAGAGATAATTACCAAAAAAATTTAAAATAAGGTAGTGTTGAAGACAAACCAAATGACTGGAATAATATGAGAGGTATAAGAGTCGCATGCCAAGAGTCTAACCAAAGTAATAAGTAATCCAAAACTGTACAAACTAATTAAGATACAGAGACCATAACAATTTATCAAGGTGATAGTGTCAAAACAGGATAGTAAGGAAGATTTTATATATGCATAACAGTGTGGTGGGTCATATGTATTGCATCATGAATCCAAGATCATGGGTGAGGCCCTCCTCATGGGTACGGAACTTGACTATCAGTTCTGCTCGGCGATTCTGCATTATTATGTATTTCAAAGGCTGCCTGAGAGGACACGAATCCAAAGATTGAAGGCTGAATGCCCTTGACCACTGAAGTGTTCCCAACTGGGATGGAACATTCCTGTCTGGCAATTGTTGCACGGTGCCCATTTATCCATTGTCGTAGCATCTGCATGGTCTTGCCAGTAACCCATGCCTCGGGGAATCCTTGCCTGCAGCACGAGATAGACAAATTGGTTGAGTGTCTGCCGTGTACTGCTCCCACATGTGATGGTGTTGTGTGACTTCTGACCTTGGCCAGCCCAGTCTAAGACCGGAACCTTTACATCATTGATTAAAGCTGAGTAGTGTAGCTAATCAAATTTTATCCGGAACACAGCACCTTACACAACCCTTTAATAGAAAAGGTGAGCGTCGAGGCAATCTCCTTGATATATTTGAGGTGGGTTTGGTCTGGTCCATAACAAATTAGGGGCAGTTGTTGAGATCAAAATCCAGGAAAGATTTGGGATTATTGGACTCAAAGACAGCGAGTGGTGAATGTTGGTTTTTTCAGGTGTTGCATTTGGTTGGTTTAAACAGAGTGTGCCTTGTGTAGTAATGGCTCTTTCAGTCAGGAAGTGTTTCCTGGGAGTGGAAGGAGTCACTTTGGGTTTTTTTTACAGAAAGCAAGCAAGACAAAGCTTTTGGAATTGGCAAAGAAGTTGAAGTTGGAGTTGCCTATGTAAGAAAAGGGAGATAATCATAGCAATAGCTCAATGTTTACAATTGCCAGGAGTGCAAACAGAGGAGGTATCACTATCAGAGGAGGTAGCTGCAGAATATGATGAGGTGAACGAAGAAAGCCATCTTAAGTACATATGAACTAGCGCCAGAAGCCTACGATAAAATTTTAGGAAGAAGGAACCCAATAAAAAATACACAGAATTTGAAAGGATCAAACAAAGTAACTTTGATAGGAGGTTTGAAAATAGGTCAGACATATGATAATCTTAGAGAGACTGTTAGGAGGAGTAGTGAGAACACAGGGAAGAACAGAGAGTTAAAATTGCAGGATAAGCAGCAGAACTGGCAGATTATAATGAATTGATTATAAATCAAACTTTGTCTTCTGACATCAATTTCAATCTGAGGGATAGAAATTGGGGAAAAAGAAACCCTCAGGAAGTAAACAAAAAGGAGATCTCATTGAAGATAGTAAAGATAGATTGCCACAGGTTTAAAAAAAGGAAACCCATGAGAGAGGAAGAGAAGTAAAAACCCCTCTGGTGTTTTCATTGTAATAAAGTAGGACACATAAAGTTGCAGTGTTGTTGGTTTAAGTAGAGCACTGGGAAAACGGATGTGATAGAACAAGATAAGGGTTTATTAAAGTGGTAAAGGAGATACCAGTGCAAGCTAAAGAGGTGCCAAACATTCTACAGCCTGGTCGGTGTTGACCAGAAAGTACCAGATCTCGGGAAAGAATTAACTCTGTGGTAAGGTTTGCTCATGTCTACCAGGCGGAGCAATAAAGTAGTTAAAATTTTTAAGAGATACAGGAGGAAATCAAACTGTGAATATGTGTTACAGATATTCTGTGTTCTTAAGATAGAGTCATAGATAGAGTCATAGAGGTGTACAGCATGGAAACAGACCCTTCGGTCCAACCTGTCCATGCCGACCAGATATCCCAACTCAATCTAGTCCCACTAGCAGCACCCGGGCCATATCCCTCCAAATCCTTCCTATTCATATACCCATCCAAATGCCTTTTAAATGTTGCAATTGTACCAGCCTCCATCACTTCCTCTGGCAACTCATTTCATACATGTACCATGCTCTGTGTGAAAACGTTGCCCCTTAGGTCTCTTTTATATCTTTCCCCTCTCAACCTAAACCTATAGCCTCTAGTTCTGTACTCCCCCACCCCAGGGAAAAGACTTTGTCTAATTATCCTATCCATGCCCCTCATAATGTTATAAACCTCTATAAGGTCATCCCTCAGCCCCCGACGCTCCAGGGAAAACAGCCCCAGCCTGTCCAGCTTCTCCCTATAGCTCAAATCTTCCAACTCTGGCAACATCCTTGTAAATCTTTTCTGAACCCTTTCAAGTTTCACAACATCTTTCCGATGGGAAGGAGACCAGAATTGCATGCAATATTCCGACAGTGGCCTCACCAACATCCTGTACAACCTCCCAACTCCTGTACTCAATACTCTGACCAATAAAGGAAAGCATACCAAATGCCTTCTTCACTATCCTATCTACCTGTGACTCCACTTTGGAGCTATGAACCTGCACTCCAAGGTCTCTTTGTTCAACAACACTCCCTAGGACCTTACCATTAAGTGTATAAGTCCTGCTAAGATTAGCTTTCCCAAAATGCAGCACCTCGCATTTATCTGAATTAAACTCCATCTGCCACTTCTCAGCCCATTGGCCCATCTGATCAAGATCCTGTTGTAAACTGAAGTAACCCTCTTCACTGTCCACTACACCTCCAATTTTGGTGTCATCTGCAAACTTACTTATGCTCGCATCCAAATCATTTATATAAATGACAAAAAGTAGAGGACCCAGCAACAATCCTTGTAGCAGTCCTCTGGTCACAGACCTCCAGTCTGAAAATCAACCTTCCACCACCACCCTCTTTCTCCTACCTTTGAGCCAGTTCTGTATCCAAATGGCTAGTTCTCCCTGTATTCCATGAGATCTAACCTTGCTTACCAATCTCCCATGGGGAACCTTGTCAAAGGCCTTACTGAAGTCCATATAGTTCACATCTACCGCTCTGCCCTCCTCAATCCTCTTTGTTACTTCTTCAAAAAACTCAATAAAGTTTGTGAGACATAATTTCCTACGCACAAAGCCATGTTGACTATCCCTAATCAGTCCTTGCCTTCCCAAATAATGTACATCCCGTCCCTCAGGATTCCCTTCAACAACTTGCCCACCGCCGACGTCAGGCTCACTGGTCTATAGTTCCCTGGCTTGTCCTTACCACCCTTGTTAAATTTTGGAACCACGTTAGCCAACCTCCAGTATTTAGGCATCTCACCTGTGACTATCGATGATACAAATATCTCAGCAAGAGGCCCAGCAATCACTTCCCTAGCTTTCCACAGAATTCTAGTACATAGAACATAGAATAATACAGCACAGAACAGGCCCTTCGGCCCACGATATTGTGCCGAACATTTGTCCTAGCTTAAGCACCCATCCATGTACCTATCCAATTGCCACTTAAAGTTCGCCAATGATTCTGACTCTGCCACTCCCACAGGCAGCGCATTCCATGCCACCACTCTGTGGATAAAGAACCTACCCCTGACATCTCCCCTATACCTTCCACCCTTCACCTTAAACTAAGGTATACCTGATGAGGTCCTGGTGCATTTCAAGACATCCAGCACTTCCTCCTCTGTAATATGGACATTTTGCAAGGTGTCACCATCTATTTCCCTACATTCAATATCTTCCACATCCTTTTCCACAGTAAATACTGATGCAAAATACTAGATTAGTATCTCCCCCATTTTCTGCGGCTCCACACTGATCTTTGAGGGGCCTTATTGTCTCCCTAGTTACCCCTTTGTCCTTAATGTATTTGTAAAAACCCTTTGAATTCTCCTTAATTCTATTTGCCAAAGCTATCTCATGTCCCCTTTTTGCCCTCCTGATTTCCCTTTTAAGTATACTCTTACTGCCTTTATACTCTTCTAAGGATTCACTCGATCTATTCTGTCTATAACTGACATTGCTTCCTTCTTTTTCTTAACCAAATCTCAATTTCTTTAGTCATCCAGCATTCCCTATACCTATCAGCTATCCTTTCACCCTAACAGGAATATATTTTCTCTGGATTCTTATTACCTCATTTAATATCTCAAGATATTCATTCATCTGCCATGTTTGGTGCTGGCAACTCCCACATGAAAGGCCTTTGTTTGTCCAATTACATGATTGTGTAACCAGAAATGCACAATAGTATCCTGTTGTGATCTGGATATTGCATCTTTCACATGTCTTCATACATTTCTCTAAGATATTTCAGTCTAAGATATCCAAGCTAAAATTTTATAACTGCAAACTAGCATTTTTTTTAAAGAAGAGCCTCACAAGATTATGCTGTTAACTTTTTGTTTGAATGTTAAATTTATAATTATAAAATATCCTTTAAATCTTGGGGGCATATTTCACTTCCATTGCTTATTAAATGTTGTAGATATTTTCAAATAAATACAGTTATGACACATCTCTGGAGCAAGTTGGACTATAATCCAGACTTATCACTTATTTTTCCACATATTTACTATTTGCCCCTCTCAGTCTTACAAGCTATGAAAGAAATGAGCCTTTCATTCTGAAATCCCCAGCCTTTGGACATCAGGATTGTATTTTGAAGTCATTGTTCCTTTTACAGAGCTTTATATGCTGAAACACAGGACAGAAATTTGGCCTGAGAATTGAAATCCTAAAACAAACTACTAATGTGTGATAGTTTGTCATCCCAGTAACCAGGACTAGAATTAACACTGTGCCTGTATTATATCTGTGAATAGACTACTAGGAACAGCATGTTTTAAGATGTTGCCCATTGCATTCCCTGCTAGCATCATCCATCCATTCATTCTGAATTTTAAAAATACTCCATTCCATGCCTTTAGTTTTCAAGTGTTTCTTTATTGAGGTTGTTTGCTTCAGCCACTTTGTTTCTTTGTCTGCGGCTTAAAGTATTTCAAAAGGATTATAAGGACTATTTCTAAGCAACAATATTTATCCGCTCACAGATATCTTTTCAGCATTTCTTGAACTTCTAATTAATTACTATTGATGTAGTTTCAAAATTCTTGAAGCAGAGCAGATTTATATACCCCTTCAATATAAAAATAGGCTCCCGGGCATTCACCACTTCTGTCAGATCTCAGAAAAGGCTTTGTTGCCATTTTTCCAGCCATGACCTGGTGAACCATTTAGTTTATCTGGGTTTATCAGGCTGCACCAAAAGATAACAGTTTTAGAGATCAAAAGCCTTTCTATAGAATAAATTTAAAGATGAAGGTAGTCCTTTTGCTTCAGCATTTAAAAAGAAGCAAGCACAAATCAAAAACATAATGTCAAAAATAGCCAGCATATTAGTCATTATTAGTAGACAGAAAAGCAAAATTGATGTTTCAACTTCATCACCTTTCATTGGACTGAATAAAATGACAGATGAATAACATTTATGAAAAGTTTGAAATTGGTACATATATCAAAGAGTAGAATACCAAATGCTTAAAGGGAAAATAAGAAATGATTAAATGAATGAAGCGATATTAACATAAGGTGATAAGCTAGCTAAAGAAATTTGAAATGACCCCAAAATGTACGTAAATGAGACAGTTGAGGGTAAAGCAGATCTGAAATAGATACATGAAAAGTAAACAGAGTGAAATCTTTAGTTAACATCGTTTGCTTATTTAAGTCAGGAAATGCAGAATGCTGCAAATTGCCAGTTGGAAGATAAGGTATCCTACATTGAACAGTGGAAGGCGAAAAAAGGAGATTTTTGTTTGTGGAAATTCTTGAGATATGGCTAGACCAGCATTTATTGCACGTCCTTTATTGCCCTGGACAAGGTAGTGCAAGGTGCCATTTTGAACTGCTGCAATCCTTGGGTGTACGAGCAGCCACAGTGCTGTTAGGAAAGAATTTCCAGAAATTAGGACCTTATGATAGTAAAGATATAGTAATATAGTTCCAAGCCAGGATAGTGTGTGGCTCAAGGGAACTTGAAGGTGATGGTGTTCCTATGCATCCGCTGCCCTTATCCTTTGAGATGAAGAGGGCACAATGCAGAGCATCTTGTGGATGATATGCACTGCTGCCACTGGACATGGACTGTTTCAATTTCTGAGGAGTCACAAATGATGCTGAGCATTGTGCAGTCATCAGCAAAAATCCCCACTCCTGACCTTATAACAAGGTAAGGTCATCGATGAAGTTGCTACAAAAGGTTGACCCCAGGACACTATCCTGAAGAACTTCAAAAATTATGACCTGTTGCTGAGATTATTGACTAGCAACAACCCAAATTTATGATGGAATGTCATAATGGACATTAAATATTAATTCTGTTTATGTCTCCATGGATGCTGCCAAACCTGCTGAGTTTCTCTAACACTTCCTGTTTCTATTTCAGATGTCTGGCATTCACAGATGTCTTGCTTTTACACAGTCATCTTCCTTTATGCTAGGTACAAATCCAACTAGCAGAGTTTTCCCCTGATTCCAATTTATGTCAGTTTTGCTAGGGTTGCTTGATGCCATTCTCAGTAAATGCTGCCTCACTGTCAATGGTGGTCACTCACCCCACTTCTGGATTTCTGCTCTTCTGTCTGTTTTTGGACGAAGGTCAAAACTGAGCATCAGCTGAAGAACATGAGCCACCCATTGCCAATGACTGAGCAGTAAACCTACGTGCTAATCAATAACAGTTAATGACTGCAACAATCCTATGACAATTAATCTCTTTTACTGAAGGTGAATGTTGCAAAAACCATGGAATTGGGTTTATATCTCAGCGCTTAAATGTGATCAACAACACAACGACCATTCCCAGCCTCTAACCTGCTCTTGCAGCAACAGTATTTATATGGCTGATTCAGTTTCTGGTCATTGGTCACTTCCAGGATGGACATGGTTGGGGGTTTCAGCATTAGTAATGTCATTGAATGTTGAGGAGGGATGGTCTCTTGCTGGTGATGTTTATTTGCTGGCACTCGTGATGATATTGCCCCTTTAACAAGGTTAAGTTGTCCTTAGTTTTTCTTTCAAGGGGGATTGTAGAGGCAGAGGTTCCATTTTGTCTGGAGAAGGCTATTCTAAACAATAGCAAGGGAATGGCCAGTTTTTCCAGTTCAGGATTTTTTTTCTACTTTGGTTTCATTTATAGCAAGCTGTCAAAAACTAATGGGACCTAGAAGAGCAGCTACAGTGATAAGAGGTTCCATGTTTCAACAGAGAAATTGCCTAAACTTTCTGGAAACTCTCCTGCCTGTAAGAACCTGTGTTTGAATTTACCTTTTGCCGAGGGAAGTGCTTATGGGATGTTGCAGGAATTGGAATAGCTCCTTCATTAAGTTGTGGTAGAGTTGATTGGGTTTTCACATGAGTTGTTATTCTAGATTCTGTTTTCTTTTGTTCGTGTTTCAAACATGTGTAAATAAATTCTGTTTTGCTTGAAGCCAAGTGGTTTGACCAGCTGCATCGCTCCTGAAATGTCCACTAAATATCTACCTTTTTTAAAAAAACTTTAAGAAGGTAACCTAGACTCTAACTTTTATTTTTTTTATCTCCGGACATATCAGAACCTCTGCATTTATGACCTTTCTTGGAAACAAAACAAGGACAACGTAGTCTTCTTAAAGGGGCAGCATCTTCACACTCATGTGGCGTGAATATTATTTGTCACTTGAAAGCCCAAGTCTGGATGTTCCTGACATTCCTGAAGAAGGGCTGATGCCCGAAACGTCGATTCTTCTGTTCCCTGGATGCTGCCTGACCTGCGCTTTTCCAGCAACACATTTCCAGCTCTGATCTCCAGCATCTGCAGACCTCACTTTCTCCTCAAGTCTGGATGATGCCCAGGTCTTGTTGCACATAGGCATGGACTGTTTCACTGTCTGAGGAATCACAAATAGTGCTGAACATAGTGCCATCATCAATAGCATCTCCATTTCTGACATGCTGATGCAAGGAATTATTAGACAGTTTGACTCCATGCTCCCTAAATGATTTGAGAAGCAGAAGGAATCATAGCATGCTGATTTTATCCCGTGGAGGGGATCACCTGTTTCAGTTGTCAGAGATTAACATACACAGACCTAACCTATTTCTCTTTAAAGACATATTCCAAAAATTCTGATTCTGAAATGATTTCTTCCACAAGTTCTACCTATAAAATCACATTGAAAAATTGTTTGCAGTAGTTTTCCACCAAGCTCAGATTCATACTAGTACCTGAGATCTCTTAGTTCAAAATAAAGCTCCATATACACTTAGATAGAAGTAAACGTGGCTTCTGTAAGCTTTCTATTTTTTTAGTTTTCTTGAGATATTTTCCTCATTTTGCTCCATTGAAATAGGTGAAGGAACTGACTTTCTTACGCTATCCTTTAATTCCTGTTAAGAAATCAAGCCCAGGACTCCCTGCATTCAGTTCATTTCTGCCATTGTCTATCACTTAGCTGTTTTCAGTATAACTTGTCAACAATGAAATCCTTAGCCTTTATCAAAGGTTTCAATCCAAAATGGTTTTGGAATGTCACTTATAATGCCAATAAATACTTCATTTTGAATTTTCTCAACTGGGTATTTTTTTTACTCCAGAAAACACAGCTGTGACATTTTAATATTAATCTGATTGTAAGGCTCCAGGAAAGCTAACCTTAATCAAAACTTATCTTACTGAGTGGCTTGATCAACTATGGAACAGCAACACTTTCAACTCCGTAAGGAGTATTTCATTCACTTTGAAGAAATTTGAGATCTCATCTCAAATAAATCTTGAAGTTAGTAGCCACAGAGGACCTTTAGTTTACCAAGTCTGTCAAGTATATATGCAGTGAATGAAGAACAAAGACAAGTTAACAGCCTTATTGATATTCTATCTTCCTTCATTGAGCCTTCTTGAAGAACTTAATTTCTATTTCACTTCCATTCAGAATTTTGTGGACAACTTTGAATTAGATCAAAACAGATTGATGTTTCCTGAGTAAATCTTTGGTTATATATTGTTTAGTCCTGGGAAGATCTTGTTGGCAATATCCTGTCATCAACACTGATCTGAAGGATAATGATTTTGGCTTGAATGCATTGTGCTAATCATATGAAATCAATCAGTGAATGGAGGTTGTTGACATTGAAGAAATAAAAAGTAGATAATATTGTTGAAGTAGTAATCTAAAGGAGAAATCACATGCAATCAACACACATGGGATCAATGATATGCTCACGTGCTGTTGCACTCTTCCTTTGTATATTGCATCCTTCTCTAGTATGTAGAAATAAGCAACCTCTTTTGGCCATGGTCTACATTTGTTTCCCTGTTGGGCTATCATCTTAGACTGTCTCTGTTTCACTGCCTCCATCTGTCTTTTTTCTGTAGCCAATTTCATCGAATGGAGCCAGAATAAATAATCTCTGTATATCTTTCTAATGCTTTTTTATTTCATTTTTTTTGGCTTTGGTGTTCTGTGTCTTGAAGCTTGTGATCTACAGCTGCAATGTTAGATGCAATAACCTGACTCTCATTTGACCTTGACAGATGGCAAAGGAGGCTTCAGTCTGACTATTTACTTTTCTTTCTTCACTGTCTATTCAAGTGTGTTATTCTTCATATAGTTCCCCTTTTTCTGTGTAAACTATAGTGGCTTCACTGCCAGAAATGTGGTTCCACCAAATTCAAATCATCTTTAATGGTATGAGCTAAGATTTATACTTATTCTGAATTTTTTTGTGCAGTCCAGAAAATTTCAGTTATCAGTTACTCTTGCAAAATTATTGTAAATTCCTGTGAATAGGTGGATTTCTTCCAGTTTGAATTTGGACATAAATTAAATTTAGGTTGTAATTGTGTTATGAACTTAAAGCTCTAAACGTGTTCACATTCAAGAATTTGTCCATGCAGACCAGATAACCTAAATAAATCTAGTCCCATTTTTTAGCATTTGGCCCATATCCCTCTAAACTCTTTCTATTCATACACCTACCCAGATGCCTTTTAAATGTTGTAATTGTACCAGACCCCACCACTTTATCTTGCAGCTCATTCCATACAAGCACCATCCTCTGTGTGAAAATGTTGGCCCTTTGCATCCTTTTAAATTTTTCCCCTCTAACCTTAAACCTATACCTTCTAGTTTTAGACTCCCTCACCCTCGAAAAAGTCCTTGTCTATTCACTCTATCCATGCCCCTTATGATTTTATAAACCTCTATAAGGTCCACTGCTCAACCCCTCCAACCCTGGCAACAACTTTGTAAATCGTTTCTGAACTCTTTCAAGTTTCACAACATCCTTCCTATAGCAGAGACCAGAATTGCATGCAGTATTCCAAAAATGGCCTAACCAATGTCCTGCACAGCTGCAACATGACCTCCCATTTCCTATAATCAGTGCACCGACCAATAAAGGAAAGCATGCTAAGCACCTTCTTCACTATCCTATCAACTTGCTATTGCCTTTCAAGGAATTATGAACCTGTATTCCAAGATCTCTTTGTTCAGCATCGCTCCCCAGTCAGTTCTGTATCCAAATGACTAGTTCTCCCTGTATTCAATGTGATCTAACCTTGCTAACCAGTCTACCATGAGGTACCTTGTTGAATGCCTTACTTAAGCCCATATAGATCATGTCCACTGCTCCAACCTCATCAATTCTCTTTTGTTACTTCTTCAAACAACTCAATCAAATTAGTGAGACACTAAAATGACCTTATGGCTAAATAGCCTTTCCGTTACTTTGAGTACTTTATTGTATAGGCAAAAGTGAGGACTGCAGATGCTGGAAATCAAAGTCTAGATTAGAGTGGTGCTGGAAAAGCATAGCAGGACAGACAGCATCCGAGGAGCAGGAAAATCAACGTTTTGGGCAAAAACCCTTCATCAGGAATGAATGCAAATTGAGGATGAGATATCAGAGATAGAGTATTCTATGCCATTTGTTGGGATTAGTTGAGATATTACAAATTACATGAAAGATGGGAGTGGCTCATACTTCTCAACTTCAATATCAACTTATTTTCCTTGGAATCAGTCACTACTATAGAACTTCACATTTGTAATTGAGGTGGAAAACTATTCAATGACTATCAGCTCCAGATTAATGAAGGAGTGTGACCAGTCTGTGAGGCAACCATGTCAGTCTTTACTGTTTTGGCATGAAATAAGTAGAAGAATTAATCAAAAATTATTTTAATGTAAAATCTTTTTTTTATAATTCAGACTGAATTCACAAAGTCACTTTCAGGTATTTGACTTAATTTGTTATCAAATGTGGTTATTTTTGCATTTTAATTGAACTGAAACATTACAAAATTTGATCCTAGAGCGAGCCTGATGGCAAGCAACTTGTTTATATATGAAACAAAGCATGAGAGGGATAGTGTCATAGTCAGTAATACACATGAAGAACAATGAACTTACAGGCTTACTGCTCATCATATCATCAGAAGGTAAAGGTATATTGAAGAATAGGACCCTCTTTGACCTCATGCATAATTTGGTTCTATTTCATGAAATGTTTAAAGGCTTATTGAGTTAAATCTTCTTCCTTTTCTTCTGTGACATTTACCATTCCTTGGCCAGGCCATCAACATTACTGGTTGTTGAGAGGTGACAAGATGGCTCTCATTGCCGAGCTACTACCTTTTACTTCAGTTATTAATTCAACTGATGGCAAATTTGAGTGAGGTGGTAAAGGCAATTGGCCATTTTCCAGACAGATTAGATTTTGTTTTAATTTTTGTTTCATGATTGTTGATGCTAAACTACCTCTTATTTTCTGATTTTTCTAAATTGTGCTTTGGAATTGTTTTCAGTTGAACTCAGGACATCTATCATTTGCTGTCAATCGAGGGACCAGTCGAACTATAAGGTTGCTGCTGAATCGAATGCCATTGAATGATGGGAAGTGGCATGATCTTCAACTAGAGCTACGAGACGTGAGGAATGGGCGTGATATTCGATACATAGCAACAATCACTATTGATTTCGGACTTTATCAGGTCAGATTGATTTCTTTCTTGATGCATTGGAGCTTGTAGGGAAATCTCTTAGAAACCTGGAGCTCAGAAGGTGTCCCCTTGGTCCATCTTGTATGTGCTGGTTCTTTGAATGAACAGTTATGCGTTATGAGGCAGTAGTGCTAACCAATGAGTCACCATGTTATTTGTTATGTTTTTTACATCCAGTTAGTGAAGAAGACCGATTTTCATTTTTTTGGATTTATCTACAAAATAAAACATTACAGATGTGTACCTCCTCACTCGGCCATACCACAGTATCCTATATACCCCTCGATAGATGTTTGGGTGACACCCAATAATCACACTGACCTATTCCATTCCTCTGCATCAATACCTCAATAACCAATTGCCTTTTAATATCATTATCAACTTGAGGATTTGTGTTTCTGGGCACCAAGGTTTCTTTGCTCACTTGCACCTCATAAACTTACATAAAATATATTGCCTTTCTTCAAACACCATCTGTGACAGGCTGTGTGGATTCAACACTTGGACTGTCACCTCAGAAGTGAAAAAACAGTCTCTCACACTATTGAGGGATTGTCTAAGAAAACAACGGCTGTGTTTTAGTTATTAGTACTCCAAAAATGCACTCTGCACATAATTTCATTTGTCATGATCTGTCCATTTCATCATCTTATGTAATCCTGAAATTTATAACTATTATTACTATCTATGACATAAGCACACATCGATTTCTAGAATTTGTAAACTATAATGCTGCTGCGTCATTAATAACTTAATGTAGTTTACTCAAGGTAGTTTATAAAAATTGCATAGTAATGAACCCAAAATTGCTCTTTGGTAAATACCACTGCCATTAACCTCTCAAACAGAATACGACACATCCATCACAACCTTTTGTTTTCTGTTACAATTTTTTAACCGTCTTGCTATCTTCCACTTACCTCCATTTGCTTCCATCACCTCATTTAAATTTCTGTGTAGCACCTTATCCAAATGCATTTCAAATGTGGATATGCAAGATATGCTAACAAGCTTCTCTGTAACTTTGTCAAAGAATTTGATCAAGTTTGTCAAGAAAAAAGGAAAGCCTCAGACTTGCAATGATGAAATTCATGTTTGCTCTCCTTGTTTTAGCCTATGCCTTTGATACAAACTGTTGTTTTATCCTTGATAGTGGTTTCCAATAATTCCCCCATTCACTGTTGTTGACTGACTGATCTGTTGTTTCCTAATTTATTCCTCTTCCCTTTCACATTAACAACCTTCCAGTCTCCAGCATTACTTCTATATCCAGTCAGGACCAGGTGACCTATTAACTTCCAGTCATGCTAAATTTCTAATACCTTTTATCTATTCCTGCCTATGACCTTTTAGTCTAACCTTCATATTATCTGCTTCTAATGTGAAGATAGATGCAAAGTGCTCATTTAGTACAAAAGGACTTAGATCTTTAAAGGGTCTGTAATAACTCCAAAGTTGAAAGGTAAACCCTCCAATTTTCTAAGGATTCAACCAGATGCTGAAGTCGTTTTTGTCCAAAATCAAGTTTAGATTAGGGTAGATTAGATTCCCTACTGTGTGGAAACAGGCCCTTCGGCCCAACAAGTCCACACTGACCCTCCGAAGAGCAACCCACCCAGACCCAGTCCCCTACATTCACCCCTGACTAATGCACCTAACACTACGGGCAATTTAGCATGGCAAATTCACCTAACCTGCACATTTTTGGACTGTGGAAGGAAACCGGAGAACCCGGAGAAAACCCACACTAACACGGGGATAATGTGCAAACTCCACACAGACAGTTGCCCGAGGCAGGAATTGAACCCAGGCCCCTGGCACTGTGGGGCAGCAGTGCTAACCACTGAGCCACTGTGCCGCCAATTTGTGCAAGTTTTTTGCCATGTCTGTTTTCTTCTCCCTCATTAAAAAAAAATGCAATTTCATTGTAAGAACATCACCATTGTATTTAAGCAATATGTGATAAAATTACTATAATCACCCACAATAACATATGTGACCCTTTATCTGCCAATCATCCTATAAGCTTTTTATCATCTCATTAGTAGAGCATCTCCTAGGCTACAGCTGAGCCTTACTTGTGTAACCTCAACTTTGGAAACAGAGGTGCACCACAAAAAACACAAAACTGCATGTAAACTAAACAGCCTTTCTCACATTGCTTCACTTTTTGTTAATTCCTGATATTTTATCCACTCTTTATTTTGCAAATTTAAACCAGTAAGCCAACTGAAAGCCCAGGCGAGCAATTGAACTGGCCAGATCAAGGCAGCTGTCACGGCCATGTTACAAGATGGTCTCCAATAAAGTGTTTTGAACTAATGGTGCAATGATTGTGGTTTTAATTAGTATTTTCTTGTTGTTAGGATACAGTTGTTGTTGGCAATGAGTTACACGGGCTGAAGTTGAAGCATCTTCAAGTTGGTGGTATTCTCAGAGCTGGTGAGGTACAGAATGGATTGGATGGCTGTATCCAGGTATAGGAATTGTTGCTTGTTACAGGTAGTTCTGTCTGTCAATTGTGACCATCAGTACAGATTTGAATTCGGCTGAGAAGTCTTGTGGATGCAATAGCCACCATTGTCCAATATGTATGCTCTGTCGCTTATTGTTCATATTGAGAAGGTGTGCATTATATTGATTTCAGAGTTTGTTCAGTTTTCTGTGCTATGGTAAGTTAATTTCTTCCTCCAGTAATGAGCTGTACTAGATCAAACAATGACCCTTGCAAGCACTCAAGACAGGCAGAATCTTAACTGATGGAGATTGCTTAATGTTCAGGGACACTTCCTCATGCCATATGTGAAAATCAGATCACACTTTCTATATTCAATCCTGAATTCAAAAGAAATTAGCTAACCGCATTTGCAGCATCTATTATTTTATTTAGGTAGAAATCAGGAGAAAAATCAACCAGCTCTGCTCATCATAATCAGTAATGATGTATGCAAGAGGGAGTTTTCAAACAGGATTTTATAACTTGTAAACTTAGCAAAACTACTTGTACATAGGTCTGAGCAATCTTACAGCTCTTCGCTGTATTTTGTACAACATGTATATACATTTTATATGTATTATGATGAATTGGATTTATATATTATTCCTATGAAGCAAAAAAAAATTCCCTCTTCTCCTGATACATTTATATATTGGAAAGTACAGTTTCAAAGATTCTCATGCCTCTTCTGCATCTAGCCCATGGTCCATTTTGGTGATTAGGATGTTTGTAGTCAATGTTGCTAAACCTATGCATCATCAAACTTCCCCAAATGCATGTACACTTAAGTGATCATGAGAACAGCTGGTTGACTTTTCTTTATCCCCTGCCAACCCAACTTCTCCTTTCTGACATCCACTGCTTGTGACTGAAGAGACCCTTATTAGCAGAAGAAAACACTCTGAATGTTGGCTCTTCTAGATTTCTATGATTCAGTTTTATTCCTGTCTTCAGTAGTTTGTAGAATATCTTCCAGAAACCCTTAGTTCATTTAACTCCTGTGCATATATATAGATCAGTCTAGCATTATATGACCTGCAAGTAAATGGTGCACACAAGTGTAGATCTATATTTTTTGTTTAGCTTGAAATGCAAATTTATAGAGTTAATGTAGGTACCGAAGAAGTCAATCTATTGACTACTGTTTTTTTTTCCGACCCTCAGGGTGTGCGTCTTGGTGAAACCTCTATTGGAATTGCAATGCCAAAACCAAGTCGGACTATGAACGTAGAATTAGGCTGCACCATCCCAGATCCATGTGACTCCACCTCGTGTCCTCCTAACAGTTATTGCAGCGATGAATGGCAGAGTTACTCTTGTATCTGTGAGCCAGGTATTGTTTGCAAAACCGAAGGTAGTTATGTATCTTTTACTGATCCTTTTCTCTCCCTTGTCATTGCAATATTTATTTATAGCAAAAGCTTTATTTAGAAGAATCAGTTTTCAAGTTAGTTTCACAGACCATAGGTTTTCTGCAGATATAGATGTGTTGGCAGTAATTTTCAATTCCTCACTGGCCACAGGAGAGGTGCCAGAGGACTGGAGGTTAGCCAATTGTGGTACTGTTATTCGAGAAAGGAGCAAGCACTGAACTAGGAAAATGCAGGAGAGGCAATCTAACCTTTTTGGTGCTGAAGGAATTGGAAGAAATTCTGAGGGATGGAATTAATCTGCACGTGGAGAGGTTGAGATTAATCAAAAATAATCAACATGGTTTTGTTGAGGGGAAGCAATGTCTGACCAACTTGATTGAATTTGTCAAAGAGGTAACCAGGTGTGTAAATGAGGCATTGCGTTCAAGACAATCTACTTCAGCAAGACTTTTCATAATTTTCTGCATGGAGGACTGATAACAAAGGTAATAGCTAATGGAATCTAAGGAAATTTGGCAAATTGGATACAAAATTCTTAGAGTGGTAAGAAGCAGAGGGTGATGGTTAAGAGATTTCTTTTGTGACTAGAAACCTCTGTCCTGTGGGGTACCGCAGAGATCAGTGTTGGGCCATTGCATTTTGTAGTATAAGAGAGTGATTTAGACTTGAATGTAGGAAAGTTGATCATTAAGTTTGCAGATGATAATAAAATTGTGGGATGGTAAATATTGAGAGAATAGCCTCAGATTACAGGAGGATATAGATGGGTTATTCAGATGGGTTGATCAGTTCGTGTGAGGTGATCTACTTGAGCAGGATAAACAAGGCAACGGTAGGACCCTGACCAAGGATCAAAGGAACTATTGTGTGCATGTATACCAATCCCTTAAGGTAGCAGGAAAGTTGGACAAAATGGTTAAAAAGGCATATGGGATGTTGGATTTATTAGCGAAGGCATAAAATTTGAGCAGGGAGGTTATGCTGACACTGTATAAAATTTGGTTAGGCCACAGCTGGAGTATTGTGTGTATTTCTGGAATCCACATTATAGGAGAAATGTGTTTGCATTGGAGAGGATGTAGAGAAGATTTATCAGGATGTTGCTTGAGCTAGCATGTTTTAGTTAGGAAGAGAAATTGGATCAATTCGGGTTATTTTCCTTGGAGCAGACGAAACTAAGGAGAGACGTGATTGAAATATATAAGGTTATGACAGATACAGACAGGATACAGGGGAAAAAACTTGGTGGAAGGATCAATGACCAGAGGCAAACATTTAAGATAAGGGCATGAAGTGCAGAGATGGTGAGAGGTTTTTTTTTCACTCAGGATGGTTGGAGCTCACTGTCCATAAGAGTGGTAGAGACAGAAACTTTCATGATATTTAAGTATTTAGATCTCCACTTGCAATACCAAGGCATACAAGGCTGTGGGTCAAGTGCTGGAAAATGGGATTAGAATAGTTAGGTGCTTGTTTTCAACTGGATCAGACTCAGTGGGCCTTTTACATGCTGTAGACTTCTGACTGTCAGGAGAGATCCATTTTAGTTCATTCATCCAGAGGCTTTGCAGCAGCTAACCTGGTCTTAAATCATTCTAGGGTATTCACCCTCGCTACTCTATCCAAAGCTCAATACGAGTATTGATCACTCCGAACTTTCTTGAATCAACCTTAAGTATACCTTTTGTGTAAATTTGAACATATAGAGTGCAGTTAGCGAGGAAGTTCCAGGATTTTGACCCATCGAAAGTCAAGGAACGATGATTTGGTTCTAAGTCAGGGTGGTGTGTGACTTGGAGTCAAAGTAGTAGATAAAGGTATTTATCCACTGCCCTTGTCCGCCTACATGGTAAAATGTTTCGGTTTAGAAGGTTCCGTGGAAGGAATTTGGTGAGTTATTGCAGTGCATTTTGTCGATGGTATATACTGCTGTCTCTGAGTATCATTAGTGAATGAAATGCATGTTGAAAGTTGTGAATGGGATGCCAATCAAGTGACTGATGTGTTCTAAATGATATTGAGCTTCTTGAGGTTTGCTGGAACTCACCCATCCTGCCAAGAACCAAGTATTCCATCATGTTCCTGACTTGTGCCTTGTAGATGGTTCACAGGCACTGGGATGCATAATTCCTAGCCTTTGACCTGCTCTTGTAGCATGTGTATATAAAGTTTATTATTTAAATTTATTATAGTGGTTATATATTATATGGCTGGTCAAGTTCAATTTCTGGTAATGCCCAGGTTATTGATGGTGGAGGATTCACTGATAATGCCAATGTCAAACAGTGATAGTTATTGGATTAGATTAGATTACTTACAGTGTGGAAACAGGCCCTTCGGCCCAACAAGTCCACACCGACCCGCCGAAGCGCAACCCACCCAGACCCATTTCCCTACACTTACCCCTGCACCTAACACTACGGGCAATTTAGCATGGCCAATTCACCTGACCTGCACATTTTTGGACTGTGGGAGGAAACCAGAGCACCCGGAGGAAACCCACGCAGACACGGGGAGAATGTGCAAACTCCACACAGTCAGTTGCCTGAGGCGGGAATTGAACCCGGGTCTCTGGCGCTGTGAGGCAGCAGTGCTAACCACTGTGCCACCGTGCCGCCCTGAGTTATATTCTCTCGTGTTATAGATAGGTATTTTTCTACCACTTGCGTGACGTGAATGATACTTGAGAACTTAGGTTTCTTGACTTTCACTCAAATGTAACTTGAGTGCATGAATATAGAGATTGTATTTTCAATAAATATGTATGTATAGATGTATGAATTAGGAATGGGAGTAGGCCACTCAGGTCCCTAAAGCTTGTTCCTCCAGTAGGATCAAGGCTGATCTAGTTACTCCACTTTCCTGCTTTTTTCAAAGAACCTTCACTCCTTTATTGATGAAGAATCTATCTATCATACTTTAAAAATATTCCAAGGCAATGTTCCTCAAATGGCAGTGGAAGTAGAGTCCCAAAGATTCATGTTGGGATGCAGGGGGGTGGGGGGATTTTCTCCATCTCTGTTTTCAGTAAGCGACCTCTCATTTTTGAATAGTGACCCTCATCTTAGATTCTCCAACAAGAGGAAACATCCTTGGCAAAACCCTCCAGCTTAATTTAAAACCAGCAACACAGTAAAGATTTATCCCATGCAGTGAACATAGAACATAGAAAAATACAGCGCAGTACAGGCCCTTTGGCCCTCAATGTTGCGCCGATCCAAGCCCACCTAACCTATACAAGCCTACTATCCTCCATATGCCTATCCAATGCCCATTTAAATGCCCATCAAGAGGAAGGGTCCACCACTGCTACTGGCAGGGCATTCCATGAACTCACGACTCGCTGAGTAAAGAATCTACCCCTCACATCTGTCCTATACCTACCACCCCTTAATTTGAAGCTATGCCCCCTCGTAATAGCTGACTCCAGTAATCTGTAGAAATTCGAGTGGTCAAGAACTAAAGTCAAAATTAACAACTTTATTTCTGAAAGGAGAATAATTAACTAACAACTATGTACAAGTCCTTACGCTAACCTATCTTTTACCTTCCCTTCTTTGATACTAGTTCGATAAAACTCCCAAATAAGATTTACAATACAACACTTCTTATCTCAAAACCAGGCAGCTTTTGGTTCTTACATTTGGATCTTCCTGTGTCTTCTTTTCTTTTTAGGAATTTCTGCATCACAGGTAATTGATCGAAAAGGTACCTCTTAAGAGAGCTATTTTTAAGCAGTCTGTTACATGCTGGGGCTTGGCAGTTCTCATCGCGACTGTTTAATTTTCCCCAAAGCATCGGATTGTGTCATTGGCTTTAAAAGTCTTCAATATACTAAACTCAAACTGGATTAGAGTTTGGTATTTTTAAGGGTATAATTTAAACTGATTGGCCAAATTTGAATTTGTTTTGGTCTCCAGGTAATGAGCTAATCGCGTTGTTTGACCAAGTGTTACATTGTTACCTTATTGAGAACACTTAGTACTGTGCCTGGTAGTTTTGCACAGGCAAAGGTGAGGACTGCAGATGCTGGAAACCAGAGATTCCTGATGAAGGGCTTTTACCCGAAACATCGATTTTCCTGCTCCTCGGACCCACTGTACTTTTCCAGCACCACTCCTGTTTTAAAGTACACCCACACCTTCATAACTAGACCTGCAGGACATTTTATATTTCAATCAAGTTGCCTCTTACTCTTCTAAACTCTACCAGACACAGGTCTTGCTTATACAGTCTTTTCTCATGAGCCAGTCAGCTTGTCCAAAGCCCAGGCATTAGTCAGTCTAGTAAACTTCCTCTGAAAAGTTTCCAACCTCTTATACCCTTTCTCAACTAAGATACCAATACTTTATACAGCACTCCAGAAGTGGTCTTACCAATGCTCTGTATAACTGAAGCATAAGCTCCCTACTTTTACATTCATTTCCTCTAAGTTTGTGAGAAGATTTGTAGCTCGGGTGCTCGTTGTTGTGGTTCTGTTCGCCGAGCTGGGAATTTGTGTTGCAGACGTTTCGTCCCCTGTCTAGGTGACATCCTCAGTGCTTGGGAGTCTCCTGTGAAGCGCTTCTGTGATCTCTCCTCCGGCATTTGTAGTGGCTTGAATCTGCTGCTTCCGGTTGTCAGTTCCAGCTGTCCATTGCAGTGGTCAGTATATTGGGTCCAGATCGATGTGCTCATTTCCTCTTTCAATAAACAATAACATTCTAATATCTTTCCTAACTACTTGCTCTACCTGTACGGTAACCTTTTGTGATTCATGTATTAGGACATCCTGATCTCTCTGCATATCAGAGCTCTGCAACATCTCACCATTTAGATAATATGCTTGCTTTTATTCTTCCTGTCAAAATGGACAATCTCTCATTTTCTCACATTATATGCCGTTTGTCAGATCTTTATCCATTCACTCATCTATATCCGTTTGTAGTCTCATGCCTTCTACAACAAATTACTTTCCTGCCCACCTTTGTTACTTACAAATTTATGAACTATACCTTCAATTCCTTCATCCAAGTCATTTGTATAGCCTGTAAAATGTAGAGGGCCCAGCACCATAATCACACCAATTGTCATATTTTGACAAAACAAAAATGACCCATTTATCCCTATTCTTTCATGATGGCTACCCAATCTTCCATCCATGCCAATATGTTACTGCCTGTAAAATGAGATTTTATTTTCCTCAGCAACATTTAATGTGATCCTATTATCAAATGTTTTCTGGAATTCCATCAGTTGATATCTACCAATGCTCTTTTATTCACAGCGTATGTTACTTCATCAAATACATCGGTTAAACATGAATTACCTTTCACAAAGCTATGTTGACTCTGTCTGCTCAACTTGAATGTTTTGAAATATCTGAAAGTTTTGAAGTGTCCTGTTGTAATGGCTTTAATAATGGCTTCCAACATCTTCCCAATGACAGACATTAAGCTAACTGCCCTGTACTTTCCTGCTTTCTACCTCCTCCCCTAATGGCAATTTACATTCGCTACTTTCCCTAAAACTAAGACATTTTGGAAAAGTAAAACAAGCTTGCAGCTCCAACAAATTTTCGGTGCCACCTCCTTGCAGGCTATAATTTTCTTGAATTTCTCCCTTCCCTCTTCTGACTCATAGCTATTCCTGGGATGTTACTTGTTTTCTTAATAGTGAAGACCAGTGCAAAATATCTGTTCACTTAATCCTTAATGTCTTTATTTTCCATTATTAATTCCCCAGACCCAATTTCTTTCAAATCAACACACTTTTTTTAACTCTTCTTTTTAAATTTCGATCAAAATTCTTAATATATGTTTAGCTAGCTTTCCTTTGTACTATAATTTTACCCCGGTTAGTAACCTTGTAATTCTTTGCTTTTTTAAAGATATTCTGTCCATGCAGCTGACTTGCTGCCCATTTTTTGTGCAATCATATGACACATTTTGTTGAAGCTTTTTGTTATGTACTCATCAGGACAATTTGCAAGAATACCATTATAAAAGGGAACAGCATTTTTACATCATATGCAAAACATATGTTGGATGGTTGGCAAGTGGATTTAGATTGATAGAGACCTTGCCATGGCAAATGCACCTATTAAATAGTTACTAACAGTCAACTGTCAATCAGATTTAATTATCCACATATGGATTCCAAATTAAACATGTAGCAAACAGTAATTTAAAAGACAATGCTGGAATAGATTACGCTAATTTAAATTGACAGTGATAATTCCAATCCACAAAGAGTTTATCAGATAAAAAATGCAGAAGTGGCATAAAAGTTGATGTAAAATATTTAAGAATGTTTCATGTTTAGGTTACTATGGTGAGTCTTGCATCGATGCCTGTCAGCTGAATCCATGTGAGAATGAATCTGTCTGTCGTCGCAAACCCAGTTCCTCTCATGGGTACACATGTGACTGTGGAGAGAACCATTTTGGCCAGTACTGCGAGCACAGGTAAAACAATACTGCTGAATGGAGGAATGCAATACATTTCTAATAGGGAATGAAGTTAGAAGCACCAAAGGTTGCCGTTGTGAGAATAGTTGTATAGAAAATCTGAGGAATGGCGTAAGGATGTCATTCATGTACTTTACAGTTTTAAACAAAGACGTTGCAGTCTGGGTGGAATGTGCTAGATGTTATTGGACTTTGCCTAACCATCAGATGATTCTGTGGAACTTGGGTGTGCCTTTTTGACTTGTGTATTCATCTGCAGGATGTGGAAATCACTGGTAAGGCTAGCATTTATTGCCCATCTTCAGAAAGTGCAAGTCAATTGTACAGATATTTTCCTAACCAACCTATTCAGAGATATTATTAGACACCTCTGGAGCAAGTGGAACTTGAATCTGGACCTCCTGCACCAGAGGTGGGGAGACAACCAATGGGCCACAAGATCCTTATGTTAGTTGTATATTGACCTTCATTGAATTGTATAAAGGTGATAGGAATTAACTGGAGGATTCATGTGTACACTATAAATAGACAAACTAAGGATCTTTTTATGGAGTGGTTGTGTTCTGGGCTCAGAGTCAGAAGAGCCGGGTTCAAATCCTGTCCTCATGATTTGATGACCATGAGGTGTCATAACACGTCCAAACATTTCATTATAGAATAAATCGGCTAAAATTATAGTTATTGAATTAAGAGATGCATGCTTGTAATGTGTAACTGTAAATAAATAGATAATGCGCGCAAAGATTGGTTCCAGTTCTACTCTTCACCATCTGGCTTTTTTGAATATAACAATTCAGTATGCTTAAGACGTGGAACAAAAATCATCCACCTTATTCTTTCACCCCACATTCCAACCCCTACCCCTAAAACTGTTTGTACCTGCCCAAAAATGTATTTTGAGATGCCCTTAACTCTGAAAAGTGATTTTTGTGGGTAGTTTGAAGTTGTTTTGTTGCCAAGGATTTGCTGCCACTATATTTTAAACAGTTAATATGATGTATTCAGAAGAATGGTATATCCTTCCATGCATGTGCATTAGTCCTTGCTGTATTTTGTTTGACCTTTTTCTTCCCTTTCCCCCTCAATGTATTCCTTGTACCCTTAATTTTTTTATTACAACAGAATCATATTGTAGAGTTTGTTTATAGTGCACCAGTCACAGTTGACTGTTCAAGAGAGAAATAATATTTGATTCTCATTTCAGTACCTTTATAATGTACACAATGCCTTTGATAGACACTGCAGTGAGTGTGGAATTTACCTTCAGAGCTTTAAAAATGTTGCAACTGGACCATGTGTTTTTCCATGCCTACCTCAATGGTTTGGGTTCAGAATTTATTGTGGACTATGAATGGGAATCGGTATCTTGCAACTGTGTTCTTTGCGCAACAAATGGTAAGTGCTATAATGATTTTTATTCCCTCCTGAATTTCCATCTAGAATCGATCACCAATGTCCCAAAGGCTGGTGGGGGAATCCAACTTGTGGACCCTGCAACTGTGATATCAGTAAGGGCTTTGACCCGGACTGCAACAAGACAAATGGCCAATGCTACTGCAAGGTTAGTATCATCGTGTCATCAAGAAAATGCCACTTTTTATCTTTCTTGTCCCTTCCTTGATAGAGTTTTCATTAAGGTTTGAATATGTATCATATATCGAAACCTCTAAACTTCCTGAATGTACAACTAAAAATAAATCAGCTGTTGATTTTTATTGAGATCCATTGATGAGTTTTACATTTATCATTACCAGTATAAGCAGCATCAGTTTGACTTTTTAAATATATGATGCTGTGGTTATTACTTCAATGTATTCTGCCTGTCAAAGAATCTAATTTGATAATTTTTCTTGTCTGGCACACAGACACCAATTTCCCCAGTTTGTTTCATGATTCAGCCATGATTCAGCCATAATAGGTATCTAACAATGATGTCTTTAAGACTCATCATTGTAAGTCACCCACTTGAGTAGTGCTCCACACAAGTCAATAACTACATAATTTACAGACTGTTTATGTCACTTTACAAATATACATTCAGTCATGGGAGTATGGGTTCACTGGTGTTGTCAACATTTATGTCAATCCCCAAGTGATCTTGAGAAGATGGTAATGAGCTGCTACCTTGAACTTCTGCAGTCTAAGGCATGCAAATATACCTATAGTATTGCGATGAAGGGACTTACAGGATTTTAACAGCAGCAATGAAGGAACAGGATGATGTGAAAGACTTGATGGGAACTGCCTTCCAAAGTGTTCCATGAGCCTATTAATCGTTAGTCTTGGCAGTGGAGATTACAGGTCTGATAGGTGCTACTGAAAGAGCCTTGGTGAGTTATTGAAGTGCGATCCTGTCAATAATTCACAGCTGCCACGGTGCACTGATGGTCGAAGTTGCAAAAGTTTTAAGATACTAGATGGGATTTCTAGTGGTTTACTTTCTCCTGAGTGGTTTCAAGCTGTGCTCCTCCAATCAAGTATGGAGTATTCCATCATGCTGCTGACTTTTCCTTATTGATGGTAGAGACTCAAAAGATGAGTTATTGCTACAGAGTTCTTAGCCTCTGATCTGCTCAGATAACTACAGTTTTTCATATTGCTGGTCCAACCAGCAGAAGGTTTCCCCTCAATTTATATCAACATAAGTTTTACTAGGACTTCTTGATGCCACATGCTGCCTAGATGCTAATGGTGCAAGAATTGGCCAGATTGGGTTTGTCTTGCTTTTGAGGATAGGACAGAATTTGATAGTTTTAGGCATTGCCAGAAAGATGCTATTTTTGGAATTTTACTAGAGCAGCTTGACTTAGGGCATAGCTCCAAGTTGCTCCTCAGATGCTGCATGACCTGCTGTGCTTTTCCAGCACCACACTCTTGATTGTAATCTCCAGCATCTGCAGTCCACACTTTTGCCTTGAAACATAGCTAGTCTTGTAGCACCAGGCTTCACTACTATGGTTGGAATGTTTGAACTGAACATAGAGTTTGCTGTATCTGGTTCCTTCTTGACATCAGGTGTCATGAATTGACTGACAATATCATTTATGATGCTAGGGACTTCAGGAGTAGGTTAAGATGGATCATCCTTTGACAGTTATGTATATATGCAGTTGCATAAATCTTTAACATTACCTTATTATTCAGCGTTGAAGATGGGAATGTTTGTGCAGCTTTTTATTTATTTAATTATCCACTAGTGTCCTTATGATGGTCACGAGATTCATGATTATCTTTCCTGAGACTAGCTTTTTATTCCAAGTTTATTAATTAATTGAATTGAACTTTTGCAGTTGCCATTGGTTGGATTTGAATTCTGGGTACTTGAATATTATCCTAGATTACAAGGTTATTAGGCAAAAGTAAGGACTGCAGATGCTAGAGATTAGTAGTCCAGTAATATTACTATTATTCATGTCATATGTAATTTTCCATATATATTTGTTGAATTAATTTGAGCTTATTTTACAGTTTCTGGTTCCAGCTCATACCATTTTGAAATAAATACTGTGAAATGTCCTCTGCTGTTCACAAAACTTATGAAAGAACGACCAGTGAAATATTTCTTTGCTTGAGTTGAATTCGAAACTGGCTGGATTACCAAATCCCTAAACTTGGCAATATTTAAATCGTTGACTACAACAAATTAATTTTTAAAATACTATAACATAAGAATTCCCAATTTATTTGCAATTTATGGATTTATTTGGATCATAATTCTTATAAGCAAGGAGCCCCACAAATATTTTAGTCACACAAAAGATCACTGTTTTAAACTCCATTTAACTTGAGTTCATTTTTATTCTTTCAGGAGTTTCACTATCGTCCTGTTGGAAGCGATGCATGCCTACCTTGTGACTGCTATCCCATTGGCTCGTTTTCCAGGTCATGTGATCAAGAAACTGGCCAATGTCACTGTAGATCAGGAGTGATTGGACGTCAGTGTAACCAGTGTGATAATCCTTTTGCGGAGGTCACGCACAGTGGGTGTGAAGGTGAGAAATGTCCCTGAGACATAATTTATTGCCAATCTGCTGTAGAAATGAAACTTTTAAAAAGAATTTTGCACAGCTGAGAAGCTTAAATTAACTTTGTACCATAAGTAAAATTACTAAACATTGTACGGATTTGATCTTCACACCTAGTGCTGTCTGGAAATAATGTATAACTTAAAAATTGTTTCATTGACAAATTTTGCTCTAATGTTGTCATTTTGAAATTGACATTTCAAATAATGGCACCCTTCCATTATGTATTTTTTACAGAATTTCTATGTCTGTTGTTTAATGTTGATATTAACTTGTTTAGAATAAACAATATCATGCTTCATATAAACTGACACAAAGAGTATACAATTGCGTTTATGTTTTAGTGTGGAATTATGTTTTATTGAGCTGTTAAAGCTACTAATCTTGCTGGAAAATACCATCCTCAAAGTGAAGAAATCTTCCTTCATCTCATGGCATGTGCGTTATTCCTAGAGTGTGCTCCCCCCATCTAAAGAGGGGAAATATCCAACTTACATCCACCCCATTGATCTCAATGAGAATTTTATATGTTTGAATAAGATCATCTATTATTTTTCTAAACCCAAGAGAATATAAATCCAATCTATTTAAACTTCTCTCACCACAGTCCCTCCAACCCAGGAATTAGTTCATATCTCCGTGATTCTCTCAATTGATAAATCCTCCATTTGTTTAACATCCATCTATATAGGAAAATTAGTTTTGGAGCTGTAGTATGTTGCCACATAGATTCCGCCTGGCAACATGGTTCTAAAGGTTGGTTTAAAAAAATATTGATCAAGAGGCGAAAGGAAACTGTTGTATATACTAAAATATGAATTAAGAGCAGGAGTAAACCACTCAATGCCTTGAGCCTACTTCACCATTCAATAAGATGATGGCTAATGTGATTACTCCTGCCCTCTCACCATAACCTTTCAATCCCTTTTTTATCAAGAATCTATCTATCCATTTAAAAATATTCAAAGACTCTGCGTTCAATCCCTTTTGAGACAGTGTTTCTTCACATCTTTGTCTTAAAAAGGCAAATCCTTATTTTGAAGCAGTAACCCCTATTTCTAGGTTCTCTCACAAGTGGATACATCCTATCCACTTACACTCTGTTAAGAACTCTCAGGTATAAAATTTTCAATCAAGTTGCCTCCTACTCTTCTATGTTCCAGTTTTTAGAAGGCTAATTTGGCATAGCATGTAGAAATTATACCTCTTGTATTCCACTCCAGTGAAAGTTCAAAGTCCAGCAGAAGGTTCAAAGTATGTCTATCAACCAGTGTTCTCCATAGGTTCACTAACATTCGCAGGTTCCCTGTCCTCATCTGCTTCTTGGAAAGACCCAATTCCGTTCTCTTGGTTTCTTTGTTGCACCTGTTGTGAAGAAACAAACTTCCATACTATACCATATGTCTTCCTTTTCCTTCCCTCTCCCATTCTCCCATAATAAGAATTTCCTTTTCCCTTGTCTTCCACCTCACCTCACATTCAGTGGGTCATTTTCAATTACCAGATGCATTTTTCCCTACTCTCAGCTTTCTATAGGAAATCATTCCTTCTACAACACTGCTCCACTCCTCCATTACTTTCCCTGTCCACTGGCATCTTTACAAGCAAGCACAATAGATAAAATATTAGTCTTTTACTCCCTTCCTTCTCATCATCCAAGGCTCCTAATACTCATTCCAGCTGAAACACCAATTTACTTGTACTACTTGCAATTTGGTAGTTTAGCATTCACTGTTCATGATCAGGGAAATCAAACACAGACCTGGTGATCCTATTGGCTTGCAGACTGAAATTTCAGTCAGCACCAATCACCAAATAATGGTGAGAACCAACATTTTGCTGATCTAGGAGATCCATCAATTGATAAGGAGTGAACATGAATGGTGTAAGTGAGAGAAGGACACTACTGGATGTATGAGGGCAGGAAGCAGGCTGCAAAAAATATAAGGATAATAGCACGCTGGAAGGGGAGTGTGGGTGGGGAGAAGAGCAAACTGCAAAGAAAAGAGATCTGTTTTAAACCTATCGACAGAGGAATGAATACTCAGCTAACTGGGACCCAAGAAAACTTCACATCAATGAGGAATGTGGAATGTATAATTGAGGGTGGCATAATTCAGCAGCAACTATACTTGGCGAGGGAGGAAAGCAGTGGGTTCTACTGTAATGAACATTGTCAATTATTAAAGTTAAATCTGAAATTGAGATCCAAGATGTAGTAAATAAGATTGTCACCACATGATGATGCTCACCCCTCTAGTTTCTCACCTTCCAACATTGTGCACCACCCCTCAATAACTTACACTGTTCAATTCCCCTCACTCTGTTGCCTTTCCTGCACTTCCTCCTCCAACTGACATGGCTCCTGACTGACTGATGTCAAAAGTTTCACCACTTCTGGGGTTGTGGATTGAAGCTGGTAAGCACTGACAGGATGTTTGTGTGGGGATAGTGAGCACTGTGAGGCTGTGAAGAGGTGAACACAATCGGGATGTGCAGGTTGGATAAAAAATATGTTGGGGGTGTGAGTGTGTTGGGGCTGTGAGCACTATTGAGGTCTGGACAAATCAGGTATGTGTATCAGGTGGTGTGGGAGAGTGGTGAGCATTGTTGGGAGAGTGGCATGGAGTTGAATACATTTTTGTGGAGCTCTGAGCTATTGGTGAGCTATGTTGAGGTTGTCATGTTGCTGGACTGCTTTAAACTCTTTCCACCTGTTATGAAAGCTCTAAGTAAAACTGCGTTAAAGCCAGAATAAGTACTTTCTAGGACAAGCAGACCAAGTACCTGTGGTTCTGGCCATCTTGAGGTACTGTTGTAGGGAATTGTGCAGAAATCTGAGCAAAGTAGAACAAGTGATTGGAAATTAAACTTTGTTCATAAGTACTATGTTATGTGCTTGTTGTAATTTCCTTAGCATCCAAAGGGGCATCAGTTCCTCTTACTAAGATTTGGGCAAATGTATATTGTATGTTTATAAGAATCCTCATTGTAAACATAAACTCACATAATACTTTGTGGGTTGGCACGGTGGCTCAGTGGTTAGCATGCTGCCTCACAGCGCCAAGGACCTGGGTTTGATTCCAGCCTTGGGCAACTGTCTGTGTGGAGTTTGTACATTCTCCCTGTATGTGCGTGGGTTTGCTTCAGGTGCTCCAGTTTCCTCCCACAGTCCAAAGATGTGCAGGTCAGGTGAATTGGCCAAGCCAAATTGCCCACAGTGTTCAGGGATGTGTAGGTTAGATGCATTGGTCCAGGGTAAATATTGGTAATAGGGCAGGGGAATAGGTCTGGGTGGGTTACTCTTTGCAGGGCCGGTGTGAACTTGTTGGGCCAAAGGGCCTGTTTCCATACTGTAGGGATTCTATATAAGAAACCTCACAAACACTTTGTGGTGCATTAACTTTAATAGGCTTACTACAAACAGCCATTATATATCCTTTTTTGAAGTTACTGCTGAAACCTCAAATCCTCATTGTATCTTATGATCAATAATTGGATCAATTAAAAAGATTCCTAGACTTCCACTACAGCAATTAGTATTTTAGCTGGTGCAGTTAAATTTTGTGTAGCATATTTCACTACAGTAATGCTAATTTGTTGGATATTTTAGACCAGTCTATTCTTAAAATGCTATGGGGAGTGAAATAAAAGGTGAAGTTTAAAATTAACTGCAGTATGTGATTATAATTTGATCTACAATGTTTGAATAGTAAATAGATTATGCTGCAATAAGTATTATCCTTATGTGTCTCAAAGCCACAATAAAAGTCAGTGGTTATGAAAAATGGAAGTTGAGATGAATCTTCAGTCCCAAAGGTGTGAAGACAAGTCTCTGCAAAGAACATTAAGCAGCCAGCCAGAGTTAAGTTCGGGACTTTGCTTCACTGAATGCTGCTGTGCAGTGAAATTTCCTGTATGGAATGATGCTAATGGAATTCTGTGCAAAATATGTTGCACAGAATTGTGGACAGGTCATCCTACAACACTGGTTTTTAAGTCTACATAACATTAATGAGCTGTGAAATAAGAAAGGTAGACAAGCAGAAGGCTGGAAGAACACAGCCAGGCAGCAGCAGGAGTTGGAGAAGTCAACGTTTCAGGTGTAACCCTTCTTCAGGAAATGTGTTCTTCCAGCCTCCTACTTATCTGCCTTGGATTCCAGCATCTGCAGTTTTTTTTTCGTCTCTAACCTAATGAAATAAGAAAGCGAATTAAATAGTGTTTTTAATTATCTCAATCTAACCCAGTGGGTGTTACACACTGCAATTGCTTTATTTATTTACTACAACCATGACCACTCCCTCTATCTTTTGTTCTACTAGATATTTGTCACTTAATCTCTCCCCACCCTCTCCCGTCCCACAGACCTTTCCTTTTTTTTAAACTTTCTCCCTCAGCTGTTAACTCTGATTCTCTGTCCATAGTTGCTGTCAGACCCTATTGAGTATTTCCAGCACTTTGTTTCTATTTCCATTTTCCAGCATCTGTTGTAGTCTGCTGTATTTTAGCCAGAAAACGTATGTATTTTGGAAACCAAAAATGTAAACAGAAGACGAAATGCATATCGATCAGCCTCTGAAAGATAGGATAAGGAATTGACTGAAGGCACCAATTAGATGTTGGACGAGTTCTGTTGCAGAAATTCAGAGCAAGTGTCTGGGGACTTGATATATTTGTAATTTACGTTAATTATTTAAATTGAAAACCTTGATACAAATTATACCAATTTACAGATAATATTAAACTGTGCAGAACAGTAAACAGAATTCAAAGGTTTCAAAAGATACGGGCCAGCTGCAGGCAAATGGGACTAATTTAGTTTGGGAAATTTGGTTGGCATGGATGAGTTGGATTGAAGGGTTTGTTTCCATGTTGTGTGACTCTATAAATAAAATATATTAAGATGGTGAACAATAGCAAATGAAATTTACTCCAAATATTAAGTATCATACATAGAATAAGCAACAGACATGCTCCATGAATGTATTGAAATGGATGTGGGTGATGTTATGAAGGAAACAGAGGTCTGCTCAGTGTATCTAAGCAAAACAAAGCAGCAATCAACAGATTGATGACGAACATAACAAAAGCAGTAATTCACTGGTTGGAGGAAGAATTGATTAAATTATACAATTCTCTTGTCAGACCACACCTACAGTACTATGTCCATTTCTGTATTGTGAGAGATTAAAGCTCTGAGCCAAGGTTTGTTTCTAATATAAAAGCCTAGAGTTGAGCGGAAATGCTGGCCTGAGCTTTTCTGGTTGGAATGAAAGATTTAGAGGGGCTCGTGGCTGAGTGGTTAAGGCAATAAGCTTTTAAATCCTTCAGGATTTCCCTGCGTAGTTTCAAATCTTGCCGACTATGTTTTGATTGAAAGAGTGGCACGACTCTGGTTAGCACTGCTGCCTCATGGCAACTAGACACCCTAGATTTCATGCTTGGGTGACTGTCTGTGTGGTGTTTGTACATTCTCCCCAAGTCTGCTTGGGTTTCCTCTGGGTGTTCCAGTTTCCTTCCATAGTCCAAAGATGTGCAGGTTTATTTTGATTGGCTATGCTAAATTACCTAGGCGAAAGTGAGGGCTGGAGATTAGAGTTGAGAGTGTGGTGCTGGAAAAGCACAGCAGGTCAGGCAGCATCCAAGGAGCAGGAGAGTTGATGTTGCCAGCAAAGAGCTGATGAAGGGCTTTTGCCTGAAACATCGACACCCCTGCTCCTCTGATGCTGCTTGACCTGCTGTGCCTTGCCAGCACCACGCTCCTGACTCAACTCAGCCAAAGCCCAACTCGACCTGTCAGGTTTTAATCAACTAGGCAAAAGTGAGGACTGCAGATGCTGGAGATCAGAGTCTAGATTTGTGTGGTGCTGGAAAAGCATAGCAGGTCAGGCAACATCCGAGGTTTCCAGCATCACTCTAATCGAGATTCTGTCAGGTTTTAATTTGCTGTGATATCTAATATTGCTCTGTTATATAATGTAGAAAACGGTCCAGATAGCAACATGCCAACTGATTGCTAGTTAAGTGGGATAATGTGAAGTGCGTTTAACAAATACTTGTGCAACTATAAAGAGCCAAACATAAATATGCCGGTGCTTTAGTTTAATAAGTAAATAATTCTGTTTATGTTCTTGTTAGTGAATAGACACAGCAATTTAAATGTGTTAATATCTATAGTCAGTGACTAGATAGTACTGCATCCATCAGTTTTTTTAAGAAATAGGATAGTGATTAGTTAATGTATGGCAGTGTCTGTACAGTACTTGATAAGGTGATTAAACAAGGGCAAGTTAAATTTATTGCAGATAAAGGTTAATTATCGTACTTAGAATGGGCAATAGACATCCTCCATGAATGTATTGAAATGGCTATGATTGAATATGATTTTCTCTCCCTGGAATTGATGCTGAAGGTAGTGACAAGGACAAGCAATTAGGTGAATTGTTGCCAGAGAGAGCCCACCCCTTCTCACCACCTCAGCAATAAAATCCTGGTGTCCATGACACTCAACTCTAACTGATGGCCGCTAAAAGTTAGCCTACTGTCCTGGCTTCCAAGCCCCTCCCCATATGAAAGAATGTAGAAAGTGCTGCATGGATACTTTAATCTCAAATGTAAGCATAACTGGTTTAAATAATTGCAAATGTTGGAACCAGCTGCTAGTCAAACATGTCTAAAGAACAAAAATTGGTTTGTAATAAATTTATAATACTCCTTCAAAACACTAATAACTGAAATCTTACCCCTTTTCCTTTAAATCCTCTCACGTTCTTCTGATCAAAGATGTAGCCGTGGATATGTGCATGGACCCCAGTTATGTCTATCTTATTGAGGGGTTACGTGGAACATTCCTTGTTCCAATCGTATTTAGGTCCCACCCACAACTCTTTCTCCATTTCATCGATGTCATCATTGATGCTGCTTCTATCTCTCGTTTTGAATTGGAAAAATTAACCAGTTTTGCTTCCAATTTCCATTCAGCCCTCACCTTCACCTGGTCCATCTCCAACTCCTCACCTCCCTTCTTCAACAGCTCTGTTTCTATTTCTGGGGAAAGACTGGCTGCCATTATACACTACAAACCCATTGACTTACACAGTTAACTTTTACTATCCATCCTCACACCCTGCTTCCTATATCGATTCAATCTTATCCTCCCAGTTTCTCCATCTCCATCACGTTTGTTCTAACGATGTCACCTTCTTTATGGGGGCCTCAGAAAATGTCCACCTTTTTCCTCGAATGAGGATTCCCTACTACCTTGGATGACAGGTCACTTAGCGATGTTTGGCCCATCTCTTGCACTTCTGATTAGATTAGATTAGACTCCCTGCAGCATGGAAACAGGCCCTTTGGCCCAACAAGTCCACACCGACCCTCCGAAGAGCAACCCACCCAGACCCATTCCCCTACATTCACCCCTGACTAATGCACCTGACACTACGGGCAATTTAGCATGGCCAATTCACCTAACCTGCACATCTTTGGACTGTGGGAGGAAACCGGAGCACCAGGTGGAAACCCACGCAGACCCGGGGATAATGTGCAAACTCCACACAGACAGTTGCCCGAGGCGGGAATTGAACCCGGGTCCCTGGCACTGTGAGGCAGCAGTGCTAACCACTGAGCCACCATGCCGCTCCTTCTGCCCTCATTCTCCACCACCCACATGTGCATGCAAGCAGATTCAACTCTAAAAGGCACAAGTAAATGCAGTCTTGAAGTATGTTTTTACAGTTAGGATTCTCAGAATTATGCACATTGCATATATGGCTTCACTGGGTTACTTATGATTAGTGGCCCTTGGCTCTTGTACTTCATTAGTGTGCTGTTAATAGCTGACATTGACTGAAAATTATTAGCGAATGATGATAATTACACTATAGTTATTTTATCTTTCCATCTTGGCTGTCATATGTTCCTGTACATTTTACATATCTTTTACGTGTGTTTTCTGTTCCCATATCTATTATCATTTATTTATCTGTATTAAAGTCCACCTCCACTCCTACGTTTATTTGCTTAATTAGCTTACATTTCTTTTAACTGCTGCATCCTACAGACCTGAGAGATCCAGGATCAAGCTGTGAAAAAGATTTGTTGCAAATGCACAATAGGGATTGTAGCCTGCACCATCCTGTCAGAGAGTGCCTCTTTGCCAAAGATATAGGCTGCAAAATCACAGGTCGTGCATCCTGGCATATACTAAGCTACATTCTCCAAAGCCCCTGTCTGGGGAAATTCCTATTTTGATCCCTCCTCCACCAGAGTTCCTGTTAGGAGTGGGTGAAACCCCTGACCCCAACTGGCCATACAGGAGATTCTTTGCACAGACCAAGACTTGAAATAACTGTCTTCTTGTCTAATGTGTTGTGCTCCTGCTGTAGTTAGAGTCGGGACTTGAAAGGCCTCTTCACCTCCTCATAAGATATTCTGAAGTCAGGAAATTGACTTCAATGGGGATTCTTATTTTATGGTGAGCTGTGCTGCTAGCTGGTTATGAGACAACTGACAAATAATTTACTCATGAAAAACTTCTAATACCACCTATTCACCTAGCAAAGATTTTAAATGTTTCTCATTTGCTCAATGACTGGTTGTAACTCTATTGCCAGATGGCAGATAGTTGAGATGGTGATCCAATATAAAGCCAAATCAACCCTCTGTAACAGACTTATTAATGCTGGTAACATGTCCACAATATTTTAGATCACTGGATTTTAGCCAGCTTTTCTGATTCATTAAGTGCTCTGACTGGTGTAACCATACTTGTTGGTCAGGTAGCAGGAAGTATGCAAATTCTTCTTATGGGTAGTGTCTCCTATTTTGTTTGGTAAAACTTTAATATACTAGATCATTGGAAGTGAAGTTTACTTGAGTAGCAAGCATAAAATGGTAGTTTGATCAATGAGGTCATCTGAGGAAGTGGATGTATTCTTATTATCTGCTTACATACAATTGAGTAGGATGATTCTTGCATTGAACTTTACGGAATCTTCTCTATAAAGATTAGTTATTATTTAAGAGTTCCTTCAATAAACTTGTTAGGCCTTGACATTTCAGGCAGTGTATTCTGCCCATTATCTAGAGTGATAACTGAAAGAAATGAAACAGATAGTTACATATAATAGGGCATTGCATCTGTTTGGTCTAGACTAGCATTCTTAGGTTGTTGTGGCACAGTGGTAGCGTTCCTATCTCTGATTCAAGTCCCACCTGAGAAGTTTGTCATAACTAATTTGAACAGGTTGATTAGATATATCTGTGTGAGTACTATTGTTGCCACAGCCTACATAAGTAGTAGACTCGAGAAACTTCAAGCACAGTGAATAGGTCAGGTGAGCTATCATCAAACACACAGAACCTCATAACAAATATCCAGTAGTCAAACTGGAAATGTATCACATTCATGCATTGAATTAAAAAAAAATTAATTTGATTTATTATTGTCACATGTACCTAGGTACAGTAAAACATTTTGATTTGCGTGCAGTACAAGCAGATCGTTGGTTACAAGATATCATGGAGATCTATCAACACTAGACCAAGACAGTGGCCTTCCCATTACTGAATCTGGCTAGCCTTACTGAAGAAATACATTACCAGCCCTTCTACACAGTTGACCAGTCAGCTGCAAGAGTGTGAACAGACTGATAGCAAACACAAAAGCCTGACAGTAGTAAGTTCCCATATGGACCATCCTTCAGTATGCATAACTATCTCTTTCAATTGTTCCACTTATTCCCCCAGTATGTTACCTGAAACCTGCCTGTCAAGGATGACTAATTATTTTAAGGTAACAGCTGTTATTTCCAGACCAGGTTTCACATGCTTCAACATTTTAAAAAAATCTTAGTCAGTGTTCCAATCATCATCCTGGAGGTTACCACTGATCAAAAACAGAACTGAACCAGCCATATGAATGCTTAGGCTACAAGAAGCAACTCACAGCTTATCTCTGCAATGCCTTTTCACCATCTACAAGACACAAGTCAGATATGTGGATGAGAACAGCTCCAACAACACTTGAAGCTCAGAACAAATCAATCCACTTGATTGGCACCCATCCACCATCTTCAGCATTCACTCCCTTCACCACTGACATTGTGGTGCAGTGTATCATCTACAAGTAACAAATCACTAAGGCTCCTTTGACAGCATCTTCCAATTTGTCCTTCTATATGGTTGAGGTTACAAGGACTAACACCACTACCTCTTGAAACCACATCATCCTGACTTGGAACTATTATCATTGTTCCTTCATTGTCAAAATCCTGAAGCTCCCCTCCTAATAGCACTGCGTATGTCCCTACAGCCTAAGGACTGCAATGCTTCAAGGAAGCAGCTCAATAGCAAATAAGGATTGGCAATAAATGCTGGTCTAGCCAGCAATACCACATCACATGAACAAATCCAAAAAAACTGCTCTTAACATGAAAACCTTCAAACAGTTCTTATTATTTTGTTTCTGCTAAATGAATTCCCATAGCATAGTTACATATACTGTGGAAAAGTGTTGAAACAACATTAAGTATTGATTATCTAAGTGAAGTATGGAATAATTCTAGCACCACCATGGACACAAGCCCTTGGAGAGTAGACTACATCTTTAAAAATATTTCAAGAAATATTGTGCATGAGATAGTGAGAGTTGATAATCTTGAAAATGTACTAACTATATACCAAACATGGTTTATTTCCATTATTTACAGATTAGAGATGTACTGAGAATGTAGACTTCAGAGTGATGGAGTTAAAGGGTGTGAACAATTTTCAGACATTTGCTCTGAAGCAAGTTGTAAACCATAACAGAAAAGGAGAAAGATCGACATTTCGGGCATTCCTGAAGAAGGGCTCATGCCCGAAATGTCGATTCTCCTGCTCCTTGGATGCTGCCTGACCTGCTGCACTTTTCCAACAACACATTTTCAACCCTAACAGAAAATCCAGGAACAAGATTAGGCCTTCCAGCACCTTAAATCTGACCTGCCATTCAGTTAGATCATAGCCGATCTTTATCTAACTCCATCCACCTGCCATAACTCATGCTTAATGAAAATCTATCAGTCAAACATTTGAATTTGCAATTGACATAACCTAAGCAGTTTTTTTAGCACAAGAAGCTTTAGATTTGTACTACAGTTAGCACTGCTCCCTTTCATCACCTCAAATGTTAAGGTCATGCTCCCATGTTCCATACTTCCCCATACAGGAATTAGGGTAGCTAGATGGAGCCTTTCAAATCTCCTTGTCACGTCAAACATTTCAATCACCATATCACCAGCTCCCAATACCATTAATCCCTGTACTCATTGACTGACTTTGGCTCTCAGTCATGCTAGCGACCTGTTTGTTCCACTGCAGCAAATTCCAAATCTTTGACACATAAAGTTTTCATTCTGATATGTCAATCTTGGCTCCGCAGTAGCACAGAGACAGAAAATCATGGGTTCAATTCTCAGTCTCAAAATCTGAATCTCAGGTGATGTTTCATTGCAGTTTTGCAGAAGACCATGTTTTTGAGAAGCTACTATTTAATTAGATGATAAATTGTGATACCTATTCCCTCATATGGCCTATAAGATCTCAAGCCACAGTTTGAAGAACTGTAGAGCTTTGCTCCAGTGTCTTGCCCAATGTGTATCTCTTGAGCAAATTCAGAAATATAGATTTGTTTGGTCACGATTTTATTAGCTTGACTCGGATGAATCTTCCTAGAGTATAATTCAATATGGTGTTCCACCCAACTCTCCAGCTGTTTATTGCTGTCAATGATGACCTTTTCAGCCTTTGTAATCAATTGGGCTGACTTCTTTATTGATGGACTTTGTCTTTTTGATCCTTTTATCCATGTCCTTTGCATTCCCTGTTTGGATGAACATAAGGATATTTTGGATTAGTGGTGCTGGAAGAGCACAGCAATTCAGGCAGCATCCGAGGACATGCAAAATCGACGTTTCGGGCAAAAGCCCTTCAAAACCCCCGAAACGTCGATTTTGCCTGTCCTCGGATGCTGCCTGAATTGCTGTGCTCTTCCAGCACCACTAATCCAGAATCTGGTTTCCAGCATCTGCAGTCATTGTTTTTACCATAAGGATATTTTGGCAGAGCTGTAAGTAATAACAGTGGTGCAAATCAATCTGTTATATCCCACATGAAATGTAACAGATAACTAGAGGATATTTGAAGTATGGTTTTCGGCCATGAGTTGGCTACACCGAGAGTCCAAAACTCTGTTCTCCTTGGACTCCTCAGTAGAGGTCAGGAAGTTAGGCCATGTAATGCAAAAAGCCCCAAGACCAAACATGTAAGCATATCTTTGTATTATTCATCATTTGAAAATGCAGCACACGTCTGCTAAAAATGATACCTAGGCAATTGATGCTGTGACGGGTCCCCTCAAACTTCTACATGTAAGCTGGGAGGAGGAACACAATATTGTGATCTGATTTTTCAAAGTGCAGACTGTGGAGCAGGGAGATGTTGGGAGTGGAGGAAGATTGGAATAAGGTGTCTGAGGGAACAGTCCCTGTGGAAGACTGACAAGGGAGGGGAGGGGAATGTGTGTCTGGTGGTGGCAGAAATTGCAGTGCTCCAATGAAACTTGGCACAAGCTGCAAGAATGGCTCATTTTCCACATGGCAGCCCTGCAACCTTCTGGACTCAATATAGAGTCTTTTAAGGTTTGAGCACCTTCTCCCATGTTGTTACTGCATTCCCCACATACCAGGCCTTGTCATCCCATGAGCTGCTGCAACCAACAATCCATTGTCAGCTACTAACCATCCCCTTTAGCAGCTATTCATTCTCGCAGGCTGAGTTTTACCCATTCCTTTGTCTACCCAACTGTTGTTCTCTCTGTTTGGGCTCCATCTCCATGTATCAGTTATTTCTTCCCCATCCCTCTTATCCCTTCTTCAGTATCTACACTAACTTTTTCCCAGCTACAGTCGGTTCTGAAGAATGGTCTCTGGATGCAAAACATTAACTCTGCTTTCTCTCCACAGATGTTGCCAGACCTGCTGTGTTTTTCCAGCAATTTGTGTTTGTTTCAAAATTCATTCATGGGATTAGGTGTTGCTGGCTAGGCCAGAGTTTATTGGGTATATCTAATAGCCTGGCAAATGAGTGATTTGCCAGGCTGTTTTGGAAAGCAGGTAAGAATCAACCACATTGTTGTTGGTCTGGAGTGAGATGCAGGTCAGCCTGGCTAAGTATGGTGCATTTTTTTTCCCAAAGAACATGTGAACTAGAACAACAACCAATAGTGGTTACATGATCACCACTAGACTAACAGTTTTAATTCCATATTTTTTATTCATCAGTTGCCATGGTTGAATTCAAATGCATGTCCCCAGAACGTTAGCCCTGGATTCTGGATTACTACCCCTATGGCATTTCCACTATGCCACTGCCTTCTCTAAAAACATATATAAAACCATGAATTGTGGCTTGTGAGAGGTAGCTAACAGATTTGCTGTTTGAGACATATGAAAAGCAAGTGGAAGATGCAAACGTGACCCAACTAACTTTTGTTTCGGATAACTGAATGTGGTAAAAACGAAGAAATCCATACCGATAATTCCTTTTTGTTTTAATTGCCGACCAACAGAGAATCGAACGTCCTTGACCACAGCTACAGAACTGTTTTGCTAAAATTGTGCTAGGCACTAGTCAGACTGCAGGTGGAATACCGTGAACAGTTTTGGGCCCCTTTATCTAGAAAAGATATACTGGCATTAAAGATCTCAACGACCGCCCCCTCCCCCCGGAGGGGTCTCTCAGTTCCACAATCAGTCAAATAAACACGAGGAGTTCGGTCTGCTTCAACAAAATTTCACACTTTAATCAGTATCGGCTGGGCACAGGTTGTCCAGCAACACAGAGATTAAAAGATTCTGTGTTACTTGGAGAAACTGCGCGACATTGCTTGAAACAAGACAATTTTTATATGGTTCTTAAGAAATAGTACAGCCTTAATTACACAGTAAATCCAATAAAGTCTAATAAAATGATATTATGGACAGCAGGTTAACCCAGTGGTATTTCCTGGGAACCCACATTGTTTTGTACATGTTATCTCTTTGCACCTGCATCTCTAAGGTTAACTAGGATGGTTAGTAATGTCCTATCTAGCTTGGTTAATTCCATACTGTAAAGGGAGCATTGTCTGCTAATCATTGATTTAGTTAGCTCAGGAATGCAGCTTTTAGCAGGGTGGAAAGCCATTTTAAACATAGTGTTAATTTGCAGCCTAAAAAGCTATTTTATTATGTTACTTTATGTTACTTGCATTAAGAAACCATTTTGTAGTTAGTAAAAGCATGCATTAAGTGGTTGCTCCTGATAACAGCCTAAATCCAGATTTTAGATCCTCAGCATTGGAGGCAGTACCAAGGAGGTTCACTAGGCTGATACCTAGTATAGAGAAACCGTCTTATGAGGCAAGGTTGAGTAGTTTGAATCAGTACTCATTGGAATTTAGGAGAATGAGGACAACTTTGTTAAAACATGCAAGATCCTTAGGGGACTTGATAGGATTGATATGGAGAGGTGTGGGAGAGTCTAGGACCAGAGGGCATAATCTCAGAGTAAGGAGTTACATATTTAAGATATATGTATGGAATTTTTTTTTTCTGTGAGGATAGTGAATCTTTGGAAGTCTTTATCACACAGGGTTGTTGAGGCTGGATCATTACGTATATTGAATGCTGTGATAGATTCTGAATCAGTAAGAGACAAAGCAAAAAAGTGGAGTTGAGGACTATCAGATCAGATTTGATGAGTTGAATGTTATTTCTGCTCCTGCATTTAATGGTCTTAAAAGAAAAGTCCAAACTTTGTCCGATAGAAGAGAATATTTTTCATCATGATCTTAATAGCGCAAATGAGAAGTGCATGCCTCTCCTCACACCTCTGTATATACATTTAATCTGCATTTCCAGTGAAATTCTAACTTTGTCATTCTCTGAAGTATTGAAAAAAAATTCTACTCCCATTGTTAGACTAAAGCTTAAGAGTTCTGACAGATCGTTGCATTGCCAAAAAATTATTAATGTGTACAATTTTATTCCATTAAAATGCTATTTTGCTAATCATTAGAAGGCCTTGGTGGCAATACGGGGATTGTAGAGTGTAACAAAGGATATTGTGGACGGATTTTTGTTAATTATCTGATACCTCATTACCTTATTGTTGAAGACACCCATTTATAATCATTCCAGTTGACATGCCTGATTCAAGAAAAGTTCTGCACAAATTCAATTATTCCTGCTCTACTGGATAACTGTGGGCTGTTTGAAGTGATTTTAACTCCAGCACATAACAGGGTAATTTTATTTATAAAAATACTTGCTGATTTAACATCTTTTGCCTCCTTTTTCCCTAGTGATATATGATGGATGCCCCAAGTCACTCAAGGCTGGTGTTTGGTGGCCCAGAACAAAGTTTGGACTCCCAGCAGCTGTACTGTGCCCAAAGGGTTCCCTTGGTGAGTGACTATTCTATGTTATTCTCATAAAAAATTTTTCTTCACACTTTCAAATTTGCACTATAGTCGGTTCAGTCGCACATTGTTCAGCTAATTGTTTTCTGGCAATGTTAATACATGCTTGTTGGGACTTGTCATTTTGTCCTTCCATTTAGTTTGTTGACAACAGTGGAAAGTTCATTTTACGTAAATCCAAGGGCAGTAATTTTTGAAAAATTATAAAAAACTGGGCAGCATGATGGCTCAGTGGTTAGCACTGTTGCCTCACAGTGCCATGAACAAAGGTTCAATTCTGCCCCGGCGACTGTGTTGAGCTTTCACATCCTCCCCGTGTCTGCATGGATGTCCTCCAGCCGCTCTAGCTTTCTCCCACAGTATAAAGATACGTAGGTTAGGTCGATTTATGGGAAATGCAGGGTTACAGGGATAGGGTAGGGTGTTGAGTCTGGGTGGGCTGCTCTTTGGAGAGGTGGTATGGACATGAGGGACTGAATGGCCGGTTTCCACACTGTAGTGATTCTATGATTCTATGAACTATAGATAATGTCTCTGACTACTTGATTAGATTACATTACAGTGTGGAAACAGGCCCTTTGGCCCAACAAGTCCACACCGACCCACCGAAGCGCAACCCACCCATACCCCTACATTTACCCCTTTCCTAACACTACGGGCAATTTAGAATGGCCAGTTCACCTGACCTGCACATCTTTGGACTGTGGGAGGAAACCGGAGCACCCGGAGGAAACCCACGCAGACACGGGGAGAACGTGCAAACTCCACACAGTCAGTCGCCTGAGTCGGGAATTGAACCCGGGTCTCTGGCGCTGTGAGGCAGCAGTGCTAACCACTGTGCCACCATGCCGCCCATAAACTACAACAGGTTCTGACTAAAAAGAAAACAGAGTGCATCTCATTTTTAAAGAAGAATTGAATGCTTCCGCAGACACGGGGAGAACGTGCAAACTCCACACAGTCAGTCGCCTGAGTCGGGAATTGAACCCGGGTCTCTGGCGCTGTGAGGTAGCAGTGCTAACCACTGTGCAACCATGCCGCCCATAAACTACAACAGGTTCTGACTAAAAAAAAACAGAGTGCATCCCATTTTTAAAGAAGAATTGAATGCTTCAAGATAGACTTCAAGTCTTAAATTCTGCCTAAATTGAATTAGCTTACTACATTATAACAATGTTAAAACTCACAGGTGGATGAAGAAGCAATGCTTTGAAAGCTAGTGATTCCAAATAAACCTGTTGAACTATAACCAAGTGTTGTGTGATGTTTAACTTTGTCCACCACAGTCCAACATCGGCTCCTCCAAATCATGACCCAATCTCTGTTTTTATTTTAACTGAGTTTATCTTTCCTAATAACGGGCACATCATATATAGGACTCTTAATGTAACAAAATATTCCAAGGCACACCAGAGAGAAGCATTATAAAACAAAATACAATACAAAGCCACGTAAAGAGATGTTAAACCAGATAATTAAAAAAGCTTTTTACAAAGATGCAGATTTTAATAGTGCCTGAAAGAAGATAAGTGAGATGGAGATGTTTGTGGAAGGAAATCCAGAATTTAGGGCCTTGGCAGCAGAAAGTACAGCCAATGATGGTGAAGCAGTTAAAATCAAGGACACTAAAGAATTAGGTCACACCAAATTATAGTCCAACTGACTTATTTAAAAATACAACGTTTTTGATCTTGTCCAACCCAATCCAACATCGGCACATCCACATCATAACTGAAGAAATAAGAGAGAGAAAAACGCAATGTTCTTGGAAGGTTCTGGGTTTGGATGAGTTGACAGAGATGGGAACGAACAGGGCCATAAGAAAATTTGAGAACAAGGATGAGAATTTTAAAATTTAGATATTCTTGAGCGGGAGCTGTTGTAAGTCATTGAGCGCAGAGGAACTTGACTTGGCACAAGTCAAGACCTTTGCAGGAGAATTTTGGGTGATCTGAAATTTTCAGAGGAGAATATGGGAGAACAGTTGGAATTGTCAAGTCTAGAATGAACAAAAGCTTGGATGAGGGTTTCAGAGCAGATGAACAGAGGCAGTTGTGAAGTTGGAGGATGTTATGTTGATATGATTATACAGGTTAGTAAATATCTGGTAACATTGAAAATTATCTCTGCCTCATTGTCGTTATCTGCATTTACATTCTCAAGAGTCGGAGGTATTTTAGTCAGAATCCAAAGCAAACCACAGCCATTGAGGTAAGAATAGTTGAATTAAACCCAAACATCAAAATGAAAGATTTTCAACATTGCCTCGAAAAAATAGATTTTCATCAAAAAAACTTAAAGATTGCTGAAAAAAGAGATGCGTTGACAAATCTCTCCATCTTGCAAAATCAGAACAAATTCAAAAATGCCACATTTCAAATTATCCCAACAAGGTGTGTGACAACAGTAAGTTGCTGATAATTTGGTAAGTTGACTGTCATTGATCAAGCATTGCCAAGGAGAAAGAAACAGGAACTATAGCTCCCCCTTTCCTTCCCTCTCCCCAAAAAATACCCCCAGGTAATAAGAAAAACCCACAAAGTTTGAACATGTCTCTTTTACTGAGGATGGATTGCTGCATGCAAATTGGTGTTGTTTCTACAAAACATAAATGAGCCACGTTAAGAGCTTGACTGATTCACAAATTGGTTGCTAATGTAGTACATTCAGGATTGTTGGTAGCTGCCACCCAATTTTGTAATAATATCTATTAGTAGCCATTTTGCTTTGGGTTTAACGAGTGTGCGCTGATCAAATATAGTCTTTCCTATACTTTCCCTATTGTGAACACTTTAAGGGACAGTGTTTGATTCAATTAAGCTATCTTTAGAATGTATGGCCTACGTACCTGGCAATATACTTGCGCTGAAACTTATACCTGACCATCACACAACTGTCTAACCTCAGTTGTGTGATGGGCAGAATGCCTTTATGAACTGACTGCAGCATGGTGTTAATGGGAAATACTACTCATTTAACTACTACACAGTAGCAACACAAAACAGCTTGTTCAGCCTGTTGTTCAAATCTTTTTAGGTTCTTAGATTCAAAAGTGGAATCCTTTCAAGTTTGCATGAGACATGGCAAAGAGTGAGCTAATTGAATTGACAAGTAAATTAAGGTGTGGTATTTCCAATTGCCATAATCAGCACCTCATTGTATCTGCAATCTCTGTAGTATGTAGTTCAACATATGAGGTGTTTGAGAGAGTCTACTGCCACCAATCCTCTTTTGCCTAATTTTTTGTCCAGGGCCTGTCTACTAATCAACTGTGGAAGATAGACCACCAGAAAATCTTTACAGAAGAAAGGCTGTTATTGTATAACAAGATGGCTTACTGTATGACAGCAATAAGTACAGCTGCATTATGTAGAAACATCAAAACTAGGATCAGGAGCAGGTCACTCTGCTCTTTGAGGCTGCCCCAACATTCAATAGGATCATGGTCCTGTATCTCAATGTCATGTTCCTCCTTTCTCTCCATATCCATGCTGCTTTAAGTCTAAAAATGCACCTGTTTTCATGAATATATTCAGTGACTTAGTCTCCACAGCCTTCTGTAGTAGCGGATTCCACAGGTTCACTACCCTCTGACTGAAGAAATGTTTCTTCATCTCAGTTCAAAATGACCTCCCCTCTATCCTGAGACCGTGACCTCCTGGTTCTAGATTCCCCAACCAGGGAAGACATCTACCCTGCATCAACCCTGTCCAGCCCTGTTAGAATCTTATATGTTTCTGTTAGATCCCCGCTCATCCTTCTAAACTGAGGTGAATGTAGGCCCAGATGAACTAACTGTACCTCCTAAGACAATCCTGCCAGTCCCCGGTATTAGCCTAATGAACTTCCACTGTACTCCCTCCATGACAAGTATATTCTTTTCAGATAGGGAGACCAAAACTATGCATACTACTCTTGGTGTGGTCTCACCAAGGCAGTAAGGTATCCTTATATCTAAACTCATAGTTCAAGTCAGACATAATTCCTCGCATTCTCAGGAGTTTTTCAGGGTACATCTACTGTCTATGAAAGCTAATGCAGAGTTCACTTCTTCACCCACAGACTGTGTGATACAGTTGCAGAATGGCTGACGTTCAAGTTAACATTGAACATTAAATCCTTCAGACCCGTTTTATACATTTTAGGGGTTATCCCAAGATCAGGAGGCCCACTTCTTCCAAACTTATGTAATAACATCTTTGAATAGTTTGATTAGAAAAGTAGGTTAATAAAAAACAGTCAAACTGTTATGAGAAACAATAGGAAAGTGGAGTTAATGCCACACTTGGACCAACCATGATCTTATTAATTGGTGGAACAGGCTCCTGTTTCTTATCAGGATGCTTATCTACATTTATTTTAAAAATTGCTCACCTTCTGAGGGAGAAAATAAGTGCACAATTTTTGCAAACAATAAATCCAGCAAAGACGAGTGGCCAGATTTTCAAAAATAGGCAGGGTCAGGGCTCTGTGTAGATCTGATTTAAAAATCCTATTTCCTTGGGGCATTTCTAGATCTTGACATCTTTGAAACAGATTCCAATTTTCAAAGTACGGGTAGGGAGCAGGGAACCCAGTCTCCCAGCTTCCTCCATTTTAACAATTAGTTGAACTGCCAAAGGAGCTTGCGTAGGGGCTGAGTCAACCAGGACTGCTGTTTTCATTTTATTGCACATCTTTGCACATAGTTTGACTTCACAGCTTGAACAGGAAAAGGTTTTATTAATATTTTGAAAGTTGTGTGCCCCTTGGAGACCTTGAACTGGTTTGAGCATGTTTTCTCTGTTTTTGTTATTTGGGCACCATCTTGTTTTATACTGTTGGCCCTCTAACTGTATTTTCTTTTTTTGCAAGTCAGTAATCAGCTGAATCATGTCTGCCATATTCCTTTGCCCCTTGTGTTCTGCAGGCAACTCCTGCTTCCTGCCCAATTCAGGTGTTTGTATTTCATTAGCTTTTATAAGTGATTTGGATGCGAGCATAAGAGGTACAGTTAGTAAGTTTGCAGATGACACCAAAATTGGAGGTGTAGTGGACAGCAAAGAGGATTACCTCAGATTACAACAGGATCTGGACCAGATGGGCCAATGGGCTGAGAAGTGGCAGATGGAGTTTAATTCAGATAAATGCATTTTGGGAAAGCAAATCTTAGCAGGACTTATACACTTAAAGGTAAGGTCTTAGGAAGTGTTGCTGAACAAAGAGACCTTGGAGTGCAGGTTCATAGCTCATTGAAAGTGGAGTCGCAGGTAGATAGGATAGTGAAGAAGGCGTTTGGTCAGAGTATTGAGTACAGGAGTTGGGAGGTTATGTTGCGGCTGTACAGGACATTGGTTAGGCCACTATTGGAATATTGCTTGCAATTCTGGTCTCCTTCCTATCGAAAAGATGTCGTGAAACTTGATAGGGAGCTATAGGGAGAGGCTGAACAGGCTGGGGCTGTTTTCCCTGGAGCGTCGGAGACTGAGGGGTGACCTTATAGAGGTTTACAAAATTATGAGGGGCATGGATAGGATAAATAAAAGTCTTTTTCCTGGGGTCGGGTAGTCCAGAACTAGAGGGCATAGGTTTAGGGTGAGAGGGGAAAGATATAAAAGAGACCTAAGGGGCAACTTTTTCATGCAGAGGGTGGTACGCGTATGGAATGAGCTACCAGAGGATGTGGTGGAGGCTGGTACAATTGCAACATTTAAGAGGCATTTGGATGGGTATATGAATAGGAAGGGTTTGGAGGGATATGAGCCGGGTGCTGGCAGGTGGGTCTAGATTGAGTTGAGATATCTGGTCGGCATGGACAGGTTGGACCGAAGGGTCTGTTTCCATGCTATGACTCTATGTACTTGAGACTTGGTGTTTAAACTTGGACTTGAGTTGGGTATTAGGTTCCCAATTCCATTTTGAAAAATTCGACCAAACTTGTCTAAACCATAGCCTAGACAGTTTCTATTCTCTAACCCTGACAATCTGGCCTATGAAACCCAACCAGCTCATTCTGCATTTGATTATCATCTTTCTTACTGATTAATTTACCCCTTTTTGGATTTTGAGAGTTTTTGGAAGATATGGATCTTTGTGCTTGCACTTTGAGATGGTAACAAATTAATATTGATTTAAATTTTGTTATTTTGTGGTCAGTGAAGCTTCAGAATATATATCTATGATACATGATCAAAAAGCTTAGGATTTTCTGGAGGCAGCAGATTCCCGGTTTCAGGGCTGAAAGTGACTTCAGCCACATATTATTGTTGCTGGAACTGCCACTCTGATATACATGGAGGCCTGTCACCATGAGCTGCCAACCCAATCATAGGAACAATGGTTGTTTCTTAGGCAGCCAGGGACAAAAGGCCGTCAGCAGGTAGGCAAGAAAAATCTTGAAAGAATTCCAGAATTGGGTACTGGAGGGGAAATTCCTCCAAGAAAATTATTGGTGTCATTGAGCACTGCTTTCCTTTCCATGGCCACACCTTTGCTTCTTGAAACTCCCCTTCACGCTGTTGCTGGAAAGGTTGGGGTGGGGGTGATGTCGTCCACCATCAGCAATATGGTGACAGTTCCAATAAACAGGCCCGCTCATGGTAATTGGTCGCCTGCTGGTCCTGCCGCTCATAAAATGTCCCAATGGAAGGAATACATTGGAGAACCAATCCAAACTGCTACCCTCCATCACCCTCCCCAATCGCGTCGAAGCCAATAAAATGCCAGACAAACACGTAGGCATTAAGGTGAAAATATGTGAAGTTTGAACTCCTCTTTCGTTGTGTAAAAGCTTTTTATAAATTAATCACTTGTGTAAAAATTAGTATTTTATACCATATTTTGGCCTGCTTAATTTCCGTGAGTACTAGTTTCAAATTAAGATTGGAAACATCTTTGCTCTATTTGCCTACTTTCCTACACATGCATATATACTCACCTTGTATCCTATTTCACTATCTCCTTAATGTCTTCACACCTGGTTGACTTTCTCTTTGTGTCAGTTTTCAATGTCCTGACATATCTGTCCACTATACTTTCAATCTTAAAATGGGAGCCTCAGTATTTGAAGTCATAATCACAGTTTTAACATTTTTGATTCTGTGGCATGCAAGTGCTTTTGTTTGGGTAGAGACAATTTAAACCATTGTTATTGTATCCCATTTACACACAAAGTTCAATATTTTCGCACATGTTGTTTAAACAAAACAAAATCCACAAAGCAGATAGTGTTATTTGAAGGACTTGCTGAAGCTGATTTCCTTTTAAACCTCTCTCAGCACGCAGTTTTGGTGAGTAGTTTCCTTTTCTTTCACACTCTCTTGTCACCTTGAATCTTGTATTTTATTTTCCTCTTCTCCCTTCGCAGGCGTGCGGGCTAATGGTAAGTTGTTCTGCTCACTGCTGAACTGTGTGATGCTTTGCTTGGCTTCATGTGTAAGTTATTTCTATTAAAGGTCAAGCTGTTTCAGATTAATGTCTTATATTCTGACCACCTATTTCAGGTACTGTGATTCGACACTGTGGGGAGGAACATGGCTGGTTGGAACCAGATCTTTTTAACTGTACATCGCCACCATTCATGCAGTTGGCCGAGACTGTAAGAACTGTTTTGAAAGCCTTACCGCTGTATTCAAACTTTAATCTGTCCTGAACAAAAGATTACTAACTTAAAATAATTTCTGGGCAAAATTTCAAGTATAGCATTAAACATTCATGCTGTAATGCAAATATTATCATAGTTAATTAGATATTAAGGATAGAATGTTTCACTGGATTAACTCGAGTGGAATTTGGCAGGAATGTTTCGAGGAGCTGCTCTACTTGTTATCCACTTTGCCAGATCTGGATTGTTCTTTGGGAGTTGCTCCCAAATTTGTAATATTCCGTTAATCAAATAAGTTGCTAAATAGTATCTGTGAATGGTTGGTACTAATGGGTGCTGGTTAGATCATTTGGCCTGCTGTGGATCAGCTGCTATTGCTTGTAGCTGTTCCTGTCAGGAGATCTGGCATGGGATATATCCCTCATTTGTATGACTCCGTCCTCTCACATCCACTGTAGTCCATCTACAGCAGCTCTGTGACATCCATCATCCAACTACTCTGAGTTCAACTACCCGTCTTTCTGTTACCATCCATTTTTCCATTTTGAAGAGAGCTCTAGAGCTCATCAGTTTTGATCAAATGGCTGAAACATTGACTTATTGATGTAATTTGGGAAGAATATGAGTGCAATTTCAAACATCTCTTATGGCCCGTGTTCAGAATTTTCTTTTAGTATATATCTTAGCATACACATTTCAAAGACGTGTTTTCTCTTAACTTGTCCAAATTTTTGATGCGTACAGGCAAGTGGAAAGAAAACAGCATTATGAGTTTTTTTTTAAACTTTGTTACAAGCTTGAGTTTTCTTTCATTAACCCAACCTTCTTTTCACAAAATTACTTTCCTCCACATCACTGGGGAGAAGTGGGCTGTGATTGGAAGAGCAGTTCCTAGATATTCTGACTATTCCACATGTTGGAGTCACTTTGAATGATCACTCCAATGATCGAAGTGTTTTGTGAATTTTGGGAGAAAATTTGCCTACTGCCCCATTTATTTTGCACGCTGCTCCCTACCTGTGGTATAAATCTCAGCACTTTGCCATGGTTTAGTGATTATTCTAAAAATCACTAAAGACCTATACAGTCATTGAGATACAGTCATTGAGATGTACAACATGGAAACAGACCCTTTGGTCCAACTCGTCCATGCTGACCAGATATCCTAAACTAATCTAGTCCCATTTGCCAGCACTTGGCCCATATCCCTCCAAACCCTTCCTATTCATATACCCATCCAGATGCCTTTTAAATATAGTAATTGTACAGCCTCCACCACTTCCTCTGGCAGCTCATTCCATACACACACCACTGTCTCCTAAGGTGCCTGTTATATATTGCCCCTCTCAACCTAAACCTATACATCTAGTTCTGGACTCCCTATCCCAGGTAAAAGACCTTGTCCTTTTATCCTATCCATGCCCCTCATGATTTTATAAACCTCTATAAGGTCGCCCCTCAGTCTCTGATGCTCCAGGAAAAACAGCCTCAGCCTATTCAGCCTCTCTCTATAGCATAAATCCTCTAACCCTGACAGCATCCTTGTAAATCTTTTCTGAACCCTTTCAGGTTTCACAACATCCTTCCGAAAGGAAGGAGACGAGAATTTACACACAATTTTCCAAAAGTGGCCTAACCAATGCCCTGTACACCTGAAACATGACCTCCCATATTTAATGCTCTGACCAATAAAGAAAAGCATACCAAAGCATTCTTCACTATCCTATCTACCTGCGACTCCACTTTCAAGCAACAATGAACCTGCACTCCAAGGTCTCTTTGTTCAGCAACACTCCGTAGGCCCTGCTCTGATTTACTTTGCCAAACTGTAGCACCTCACATTTATATAAATGAAATTCCATCTGCTACTTCTCAGCCCATTGGTCCATCTGAACAAGAGCCGAAAAATGTGTTGCTGGAAAAGCGCAGCAGGTCAGGCAGCATCAAAGGAGTAGGAGAATCGACGTTTCGGGCAAAAGCCCTTCTTCAGGAATCCCAATTCAGGAACATCGATTCTCCTGCTCCTTTGATGCTGCCTGACCTGCTGCACTTTTCCAGCAATACATTTTTCAGCTCTGATCTCCAGCATCTGCAGTCCTCACTTTCCCCCATCTGAACAAATCCCTTTGTACTCTGCGGTAACCTTCTTCACTGTCCACTACACCTCCAACTTTGGTGTCATCTGCAAACTTACTAACTATAACGAAAAGCAGCGAACCCAGCACCGATCCTTGTGGCACACCACTGGTCACAGGCATCCAGTCTGAAAAGTAACCCTCCACCACCACCACCCTCTGCCTTCTACCTTTGAGCCAGTTCTGTATCCAAGTGGCTAGTTCTCCCTGTATTCCATGAGCTCTAACCTTGCTAACCAATGTCCCATGAGGAACTTCATCAAACGCCTTACTGACGTCCATATGGATCATGTCTACCACTCTGCCCTCATCAATCCTCTTTATTACTTCTTCAAAAAACATCAAAACAGTTCATGAGACATGATTTCCCATGCACAAAGCCATGCTGACTATCCCTGATCAGTCTTTGCATATGTTTGAGAGAGCTCAAGGAGGAGGTAGTAGTTTGATATTAAAACTTAGTAATCTTTGTTGAAAGAAACAGGAAGCCTTCCTAACTGAGGTCAATTTTTAAAAGCTTTTCTATCTCTTGTACGTTTCAAATCATAAAATTTAGGAATTGCTGTCTTGAACGATTACCAAATGTGAGGGGAGGATGATACTTGAATTTATCTTATCATTATGAAACAAAGTTACACCTGATAGGGTGTTTGTATTAAGTTTTGATTCATTCATTGAATCAAAGCCAACAGAGAGATGATTGACCACTTGGCCTTTTTCTGTTATGTAAACTTCTATGACTATATGATTTAATCTTTCGTATTCAGCTTTTCCTAAAACTGCATAATCCTTTCAATGTTCTAAAAACAGTGGCAGATGGGCAAAGCTCTCTGTAATCAACCTGCTGCATACTTTGCTCTACATGTTGTGCCACAATATATGTCTCCATGTAAGATTTAGGAAGGCAAAAAAAAGAACAGTTTGGAGAAGGAACTTGGAAAAGTTTGACCCTCTGATGATTGACTCTCGTCCCAGCAATGGCTTTGTCTCTAAGATCCTTATAGTTAGTACCTGACTTTTGTAAGCAATAACCGCTTCCCAGTCAGAATCAGATCTAGCTCACACTTGATTTATATTTGTTGTATCTGATAATTTACATATATTTGTACCTTTTATATGAGATATTGTTGATTCACATGTAACTGTAAAAGACCTGGCAAGAATTACCAATGAGGAAAGATAAGTTTAAATAATAATGAGCTTGGTGTTTTAACTCCATCTTCAGTAATCAACCACCTATTTTGTATCATTTTACACACACCAGTATGACTTCTGTGATATAATTTCTCTTTGTCTCTGTTGAAAGCTGGAAAGGCTGGAGAGGAATGAAACTGAACTAAATACCATTGAAGCAAAGAAACTTGCCCGGCATATGCGTACAGTCACTGAGGAGATGGACCAGTACTTTGGAAATGACATCCACATTACATATCACCTTCTCTTGAAGATGCTCGAATTTGAGTGTAGACAACGTGGTTTCAATCTTACAGCAACACAGGATGTACACTATACAGAGGTAAAAAACCATGAGATTCTTAATAAGCAATGCCTCAGTACCATTTCTTGTACAGGTATACTAAATACCTTGTAAAAGTAAACTATTTCCTCTCATCTGGTGCTACACAACTTTTCCGTGGCTCAGAGTCAGTTCCCATATTATGTGCATAACATGAAAGAGGAACAGTTTACTACCATCTGGTATGGTACAGATCTGGCAGCATAATGCGGTTGCCAATAATATTTTGCTCATTGAAGTGAAGACGAGGTGGTGAGAAGGAAAAATAGAGCTCAAGTTTAGGGACAAAAGCCAAAATTAGCTCAATCAGGAGCAGTGTTGATGTTGTTCATGCTGATAACCCAAAGAATTAAACCCAGGCTGAGAATGTTTATAGATTCAGTGAACATAATTGGTGAGAAAATATATTCCAACAAAAATGAAAATTGCCATAAGAATACATGTGATTACCTTGACAGTGGAGTTGTCGCAAATTCTTCTCCTCTCTTTACCTCCTGATAAATAACATTCAATAGGAGTATGGAGTGACATTTTCTGGATTTTCCTTTTTGGCCAAAGTGTCACTTTTATGTATACAGCATGAAGAATCTGTGTGACTCTGTTGTTCCAAAGAGGCAGAAAAAGAATCTAAAAGCAGACTTTGCTGTAAGAGGCAAAGGTGACAATCATAAACGAGACAGAAGTCCAGCTTGTTGGAAGGAGTTTATAAAAATATTTTCATAATGAATTGGGCTTTCTCTTGATTCTGTTGGGCGGCACGGTGGCACAGTGGTTAGCACTGCTGCCTCACAGCGCCAGAGACCCGGGTTCAATTCCCACCTCAGGCAACTGTCTGTGTGGAGTTTGCACATTTTCCCCGTGTGTGCGTGAGTTTCCTCCCACAGTCCAAAAATGTGCAGGTTAGGTGAATTGGCCACGCCAAATTGCCTGTAGTGTTAGGTGAAGGGGTAAATGTAGGGGAATGGGTCTGGGTGGGTTGCTCTTTGGAGGGTTGGTGTGGACATGTTGGGCCGAAGGGCCTGTTTCCACACTGTACATAATCTAATCATAAATAGAAACGGCAGAGATAAGCGTTGATTTTGCTTGTAGTGGAAATGTGTTTTTAGCCCTCAAAAATACAAAGTATATAACAAGAATGTATATTTCCAGTCAGCTGACAGCCTTCAATATTTTGCATACAAAAGGCTGTCTTGCATTGATTTCTGCCAGTAACATTATTGTATGCTAGTATATTAAATCTGTACCAATATATAAGACTGTAGTCTTTATCCCTTCAGTGTTATGGAGAAACCTCGCCGCCTGGCCTAATTGAGCTTAGCTGCATGACACGGGAAGAATGTCATACAGAGAAGCAAAATAGCACAATAGCTGTCCATGAATTGTTGAATTGATCAAATCTGTTCGCAGACCATTTTGGTCTTGTTACATTTCAGAATGATTGATTTGGAATTATAAAACGTCAAGAAATATTTTTCACATGCAACTTATTAAAACAAAGCTTTGTTTACAGAGAAATTCATCCTTAAAGGTCATAAATAGAGGTGATATTAACAATATCACTGCATGGGTTGGATTATTTAAGTTTTATAAAATACTGAAGGTTTGTTTTTCAAATGATTGCAATTTTAATTATTAGTTTGAAACAAGCGTGCTTAGTTTGTAGTGCTTCATTAATCTATAGAATCAAATTTGTCATAAAGCATTCATCTGGAACCCTGTGAGATAAATTAAATATACTTAATTTGGATTACATTTGTGTAGATAAGTTTTTAATAATGAGTCAAAGACGCAGGAGGCTCTACATTTGAATTAATACCTCATTCTTTTTACAGATCTACAGGACCAAAGTAAGGAAAACAAATTAAATGAAATTTTTATACTCTTAAATTTATAGAATGTATGTTACTCCCAAATTTAGCACGTTGTGGTGCAGAGTTTTACTACAACAGATAGTGGAGCAAGATTTTTCACAGTATGCCATCTACAGTCTTTTTTTTTGTTTTCTCTCACTTGATCCAATCTGTCATTCCCTCTCTTTCTGACTCTGAGTTGATGTTGACTTCATCCTCATCCTTATTTCTTCCTGTTTTGCAATCCTTGTATCTCCTTCAGCAATGAGGTTTCCTGTTTTTCACTAAGATGCAAATGCCTTGTTGCCTCACCATGCTGCTATCACCTTATACTCCACCGACTCTATGAAAAATATTTTCAAATCTAATTATCAGGGCAAGTGGGAAGACCCACTCTCTCACAAAATTATTGCCTAAACTAGTTTTATTGAAAGTGTCACTTTTTTTATAATTCTCTAGAAACTTGTCACTTTCATGTAATTATTGTTTTGCAGACAGTGATTAGGATTAACCTACAATATTCTACTTCAGATGTCAAATATTTGTTATGAAAATGTGCTGAAAACATGATAGTGTCTATAAATATTGGGGGGAACATCTTATAGACTTAAGTTTCACCAGATGTTTTTTCAACACTAATAACAGAGTTCATCAAATAAGCACACCATTGTCAGTTGTTGTTTGATTTGCCAAGTTACAGTGATGATGTACCAGCTCTTGTTCACCATTTTTAGAATGTGTTAAGAACAGGAAGTGCAGCTCTGGGTCTGGAAAATGCAGAACACTGGAATATCCTTCAGCAGACAGAACAAGGAACAGCTCATCTGATGGAACAAATTGAAGAATACATGAGGACATTGACACGAAATGTGAAACTCACCTACCTCAATCCAGTTGCTATTGTAACCCCCAATATAAGTGAGTATCTACAGTTGCTTGATAGTACAAAACTTATACATCGCTTAAAAAAAAACAAGATCAAAACGTTTTGCCTTGTGCTCATCAAGACTGAGAGACAAGAATCCAGATTTTGAAAGGAAACATCAATTTATACATCATAAGAAAAGGGTGCTGATTCATGTAGTAATATTACCTTCTATAATAATATTGGCAGATCAGGTGTTTGGATTCCGAAAAAGAAACGGTCACAGCTGTGTTTTCATTGCATTTTCAGGAAGCGGGAATATTTTAAAGAGTCATTAATTTTTTTACTGCATCTCAGATCTCAATTTCAGATTTAAATTTAACTGTTGACATGGTGTTCATTACAATAGCATCCATTACAATATTTCCCATAGAGTAGCTCTGAACATATGTAATCTTAAGCTGAAGATATACATTCATTAGCAAGTTATTCATTGCTACTGGTTAGCTGGGTGTTCTTTGACAGATTTGAAGCTGTCTCTCTTCCTTTCAGCATATACCTTGCTACCCTTCCCCTGCTGCCTGCTCTTCACTCCCAGCCCCTGTACCTCAACCCCTCTTGTGACCTCATGTTTCCCCTCAGCTCTGCTGCCTCCCAGGTACTCTCAACAGTGGCCTGTCTCCACACCTTCCCTCCCCGTGTCATTCCCTTGTTTCCCCTGTTATCCCCTTGTGATCTCTCTTGTCTTCTTTCCACCCAAACCCGAGAAGCCTTTATCTTCACACTCACTAGTGGACCTACCTATCAGCTGCAAGCATAGAGCGAACAGGCCTGTGTTTGGATGAGCTGTTCCTTACCTTTACCTTCTATTCAACTTATGGGGACAGCATTTCTCCCATTGGTCCCCTCTGTGAGTGAATGTCTTGGCGATTTGTGGACTTTCGGGAGTGGATTCACCCTCCACACCTGAGTATTTTGAATATTGGTACGTATTAAGCTATCACACAAGCCATTAATATTTGCACCTCATCACTATATCTTTGCAATCTAGATGTGCTACCAATACCTGAATCTGTTTTCTTAGAACTCATGAAATTAGTAAATGTCGTTCCCTTGTTTGAAAAGGGGAGTAGAGACAATACTGGTCTATATTTACCAGGGAGGCTTACTTCGGTTTGGGTAAAGTGTTGGAAAGGGTTATAAGAGATAGGATTTATAATCATTGAGAAAGGAATACGTTGATTAGGGGTATTCAACACGGTTTTGTGAAGGGCAGATTGTGCCTCACAAACCGTACTCAGTTCTTTGAGAAGGTGACCAGACAGGTGGATAAGGGTAAAGCGGTTGATGTGGTGTATATGGATTTCAGTAAGGCATTTGACAAGGTTCCCCATGGTAGCCTATTGCACAAAATACAGAGGCATGGGATTGAGGGTGATTTAACAGTATGGATCAGAAATTGGCTAGCTGAAAGAAGACAGTTGATGGGAAATGTTCATCCTGGAGTTCAGTTACTAGTGGTGTACTGCAAGGATCTGTTTTGGGTCCACTGCTGTTTGTCATTTTTATAAACGACCTGAGTGAGGATGTAGAAGGGTGGGTTAGTAAATTTGTGGATGGCACTAAGGTCAGTAGTGTTGTGGATAGTGCAGAAGAATGTTGTAGGTTACAAAGGAATATAGATAAGCTGCAGAGCTGGACTGAGAGGTGGCAAATGGAGTTTAATGTGGAAAAGTGTGAGGTGATTCACTTTGGAAGGAGCAACAGGAATACAGAGTACTGGGCTAATGGTAAGATTCTTGGTAGTATAGATGAGCAGAGAGATCTCTGTGTCCAGGTACATGGATCCCTGAAAGTTGCCACCCAGATTGATAGGGTTGTTAAGAAGATATACAGTGTGTTGGCCTTTATTAGTAGAGGGATTGAGTTTCAGAACCATGAGATCATGCTGCAAAGCTCTGGTGCGGCCGCACTTGGAGTATTGTATACAGTTCTGATCCCCGCATTATAGGAAGGATATGGAAGCTTTGGAAAAAGTTAAGAGGAGGTTTACTAAGATGTTGCCTGGTATGGAGGGAAGGTTTTATGAGGAAAGGCTGAGGGACTTGAGGCTATGTTTGTTGGAGAGAAGAAGATTGAGAGATGACTTAATTGAAACATATAAGATAATCGGAGGATTAGATAGGCTAGACAGTTTCCTCAGATGGTGATGGCTAGAATGAGGGGCCATAGTTTTAAATTGAGGGGTGATAGATAAGGAAACGTCGATTTTACTGCTCCTCGGATGCTGCCTGAACTGCTGTGCTCTTTCAGCACCACTAATCCAGATGTCAGAGGTAGTTTCTTTACCCAGAGTAGTAGGGGTGTAGAACACACTGCCTGCAACAATAGTAGACTCGCCAAGTTTAAGGGCATTTAAATGGTAATTGGATAGACATATGGACGAATATGGGCTTCAGATTGGTTTCATAGATTGGCGCAACATTGGGTCTGAAGGGCCTGTACTGGGTGGTAATGTTCTATGTTCTAACTCGTCTAGTTAAGTTCAATTTCAATGACACCATGTACACCCAATTAGGTTTGTTGCCATGCGCGCTCCTTTTGACATGGCTCTTGCTAACAGCGTCCTTTATGATAATCATGAAAACCTATCTTCGATAGGATGTTAGTGGCCGTTCCCCTTACATACTTCTAATACTTAGATGGTATGTTTGCAATATTTGAATCTGTAGCAGCATCAAAATAATTCTTTACACACTTCAATCAATGTTATCCTGCACTCAAGTTAGCCATTGAAATGGAAACATTAGCTGAAAGCTCCCTTTCCTCAACCTGTTAGTTGAGAAATCTGCCAGTGGCTTTTCTACTACAATAGTAGGAGATAGTACTAAATTAACTGGTCAACCTCAGATTACCCTGAATCAGAAGCATTTTTGAAAATTGAGCATTGAGTGTAGCTGGCTGTTTCAATCTGATATGTTGCAGTATACGCACAAGTATTTAATGAAGTTTCATTGCAGGAAGCACAGTTCCATTAATAGGATGCTGCTTTCAAGTCAAAATTTTTTTTGCCTACCACACAAATGAGTAATGTGGTACATGAGTTGGTGCTAGTGTAATGCCAAATATGGAGACCATACATCACAGTGACTCATAGACTGTATCAAAGAACATGTTCCTTTGACTGTCGTTGATAGTGGACAATGCTCAACAAGTCTACGTTTGCAAAACAGCGTCCAGGACTAGGTGTGATTCTGCTATTCAATAGTATTTAATTCTAAGCACACAGTTCTTAGAATTTCACTGAAAACCAATTATAGGTTGGGCTCAGCATATTTTATTTGCATGTCCTAAAGGCTACATATATTCACACTGTGTAGACAAAAAGGTGGCACCCATGATGTGTGAGTACTGGGTTGGATATAGTCAGAAGTCCCGCAACACCAGGTTATAGTCCAACAAGTTTATTTGAAATCACAAGCTTTCAGAGCGTTTATTGTTCACCAGGTGAAGTGATGAACAAGCAGCACTCTCAAAGTTTGTGATTTCAAATAATCCTGTTGGGCGATAATCTGGTGTCATGTAACTTCTGACTTAGACAAAAAGAGTTTGTGGATACATTAAACGTTTTCATTGGCAACGTCCATTCTCTTTATCAATCTCTGTTGCATTCTCCATACCCTCTAGCTGGTCATTGTCCAGCTGCCTGCTCTAAGATTAATGAACTAGCTATTAAAAGATTCTGCTGCATTTCCATGCCAACAATGGCCTTACCAGTCAGCATCCTTTTCTCATGCTGCATAAATCAGTGATCCCTTTCAAAGTTTGATTTCTTGTGCCCCGATCCTGAGGAAAGTAAGACCAAAAGTTTTGACTCTGTCTTGCTCTTTCATAATGTTCAAAATGTTTGAGAGCATTGTAGTTTTGAAAGTTGGACAATTCTTTTTATTAACTTACCATTCAAATTGGCTTACAGTGTCAGTTATGGCAAGTGACTAACATATTTTGTCACAAAGTAGTACAAAATATTTTCCTTCCCATAATTGACATATGATCTTACCAGATCTCAGTTGCTGGTAAGAAGAATAATTGTCAGTGTGAAATTTAAGAAAAAACTTTGTTCTATCATAGCAAATAATGGGTTAGTTTTTAAAATATATGCATAAAAGGAAGAAAGAGATCTGCTAACACAACTCTGTGAATATTGAAAACTCAATGGCCAAGATAGCTGTACGTTTTACTGTCCTGATTGTGCATCCATTAATTCTCATTTTTGAATTTCTATTTCAGTCCTAACTATTGATCACGTGGAGAATAGCACAAAGACAAGGAAGCGGTTTCCTCGCTATCACAGCAGACTCTTCCGTGGTCAGTCTACATGGGATGCACAAACGCACATTGTGCTGCCAAGATCTGTTTTATTTCCACCAAAAGTTAAAGGTAAGCAATAACAGCAGGAACTACAGCTCCTGTGATTCAAAAGAGAGCATATATTTTTGGTTGTCAGTATATACTCTGGCTGTGAGCATCATGTATAATGATGAGATTCCATGAATGAAGGACAACAATAATAAACAGATGGAATTTCATAAATAATGCTTGCTTCTGAGACGGTGCACTTGAATCAATAAAAATGCAGTATCTCTGCATTGTTGAGCCCATGAGGACTAAAATTGTTCTTTTTTCTTTTGCAATCTATAGTAATGCTATATGTATCTCTCTTTGAATTCTTTGTCTATGCAGCTATACCCACCTCCAAAGAAGTAAACTCAATCCAAGTGCGGAATGAAACTAGTAAAGTTTTACACCAACGGATGTTATCAGAGACTGAGCCCACTATGACCATCCTGATTCTCCTCATTTATCGGACACTTGGCAGTTTATTACCTGCCCGATTCAACACAGATCGCCGTAACTTAAGGTAATAGTTCAGCATTTAAGCGCGCGAGATGTGGTTTCTACGGTACCAAGGATCAAAATATAGTTTTTCTTTTCAAAGACTGCTGCTGAGATTTTCTCGGGGGCTAGGTTTTGGTTTTAAGTGGCTCTTTGAATTTAAAATTTTCAATTAAAGGCCAAACTGTTGTTGAAGCAGAACTGTGCAAACCTGCTGCATGCCTGCTTTGAAGGATTTGAAAGAAACAAGAGATTCAGTGCTGAACTGACATAAAGAATCCAACAATTAAATTGTTTTGCTTCAACCATGCTGGCCCCATTGCCCCTCTATTTATACAGAATATCCATCCTCTGACATGCTGTGATAACCACAACTTTTATGCAGCTAGTTGAGTTTCTAATCAATGGTGACCACTGTCAGCAACTCCCAAGCCCACTTCCCTAAGTATGGTGGAGACTAAGCAATTGTGAAATTGAATTGAAAACTCAATGGCCAACATAGTTGGATGTTTTCCTATCTGCTCTCATTAACAAATAATATTTTTAATCTCATGATGGTGAGAAAGTTATTGAGGAGCTGCTGAAGCTTTGGATGTAGGTTTGCTCGCTGAGCTGAAAGGTTCATTTCCAGACATTTTGCTACCTTACTAGTGAGGTAACATAACATCTGGAAATGAACCTTTCAGCTCAGCAAGGAAACCTACATCCAAAATCTCAACCTGAACTACAGATCTCAAAACTCGCTGCTGAAGGTTGTTGGATCTAGGCTGCTGCCCAATGGAATTCTTGTAATTATGTCTGGAATTGGAATGATTGGTCTTCAACCAGTTAACCATTATTTCTTAAAGCTCTATTGACTGGAGAATTTCCCTGAACTCCATTAAAATTTGTTTTAATGTGTTAAATCCCTCTAGTAATTTAAGCCAGCAATACAGAAAAGATGCACCCCATGCTATAATCTGTTAAAATTCAAGAGGCAAAGAACTATCCCAAAAGTAACTGTTTAAAGTAAAAATTAACAACTTTATTCTTTAAGTCTAACAAAGAATATTAACTAACAACTACGTACAAGTCCTTTCTCCTAAACCTATCTTTTACCTCGCCCTCTACAATACTGGTCCGATAAAACACCCGATTAAGATTTGAATAAAAAACTTCTTAAGATCAAGCAGCTTTCGGTTCTTCTCTGTATTCCTGTCTTCTTTTCTTCTTGGGGATTCTGCTTGATAAGTGAAGGTACCTTGTAGAGAGCAGATCTTTCTGCAAGCAGTCTCTCTCTCTACTTGTTGGTGCTGGCTGCTCTTTGCCATTCTGCCTAAGTCTTCAAAATGTCTGATATTTAATACCCAAAAACATCGGATCAAAATACTAAATTAAAACTTGATTGGAGTTTGGTATCTTGGGGCATAATTTAAACTGATTGGCTGAATTTGAATTTGTTTTTGTCACATAGCAACCCAGCTATTGCTAGCTGTTCGACCAAATGTTACATTTTAAATTTTCCAATATTCTGTGTGCTTGGTAAGTCCTTGCCAGCCATTCAACTCTCGTAAAGGTACACTACACCTACAAATTCATAACAAATAGGACTATGTAATGCAATTTCAGTTCTGGAATTCAGCGTTTCTATCCACTTTTTGGAGCCAAATGATCTTGGTGAAACTCCAGCTGAGTATTAGTCAGAAGGTTATTACTGAGTACGTGCTCTTGATGATTCTTTCCATCAAAGTTTGTGAGAAGATTTGTAGCTCGGGTGCTCGTTGTTGTTCGCTGAGCTGGGAATTTGTGTTGCAAACGTTTCATCCCCTGTCTAGGTGACATCCTCAGTGCTTGGGAGCCTCCTGTGAAGCGCTTCTGTGATCTTTCCTCCGGCATTTGTAGTGGTTTGAATCTGCCGCTTCCGGTTGTCAGTTCCAGCTGTCCGTTGCAGTGGCCGGTATATTGGGTCCAGACCGATGTGCTTATTGATTGAATCTGTGGATGAGTGCCATGCCTGGGACAACACTACTATTATAGGACAAGCCAAACAGAGAACAGCCAGGGAATTCCTAGAGGGATGGCACTTATCCACAGATTCAATCAATAAGCACATCGACCTGGACCCAATATACCGGCCACTGCAACGGACAGCTGGAACTGACAACCGGAAGCGGCAGATTCAAACCACTACAAATGCCGGAGGAAAGATCACAGAAGCGCTTCACAGGAGGCTCCCAAGCACTGAGGATGTCACCTAGACGGGACGAAACGTCTGCAACACAAATTCCCAGCTCGGCAAACAGATCCACAACATTCTTTCCATCACTTTGCTGATGGTTGATAGCTGGCTAATAGATGGTAATTGGCATTGATTTAAATAAGTAGATAACCTGTTGGTTGAAAGCGGTTGGGGTAAAAATATTGATGAAAATGCTGAAGAATTACCCTGCTATTCTTCAAGTAATACCATGAAATCTTGCCATCCACATAAATTGACAGATGACAACTTTGCTTAATATTTAATCTAAAAGCAGACTTCGCTAACAATGTTGTACTTGCTCAGTTTTGCTTTGATTAAATTCTTAGTCACTGATTCAACCCTCAGTTTCTCCTTCCTTGGGAAAGGTTTGGTCACTATGTTTGACTCCTGCTGAAGGTATAAACCAGTGCATCCTATTTTCTGATTTTTAAAAAATGTGTCAGCTTTCATTGCATATCCCTAATTGCCCTGGAGAAAGTTATGGTGAGCTGTTTCCTTGAATCACAGTAAGCTACGAGTTGTGGAGACAATCACAGTGTATTTAGGAAGGGTGTTCCAGAATCTTGGCCCAGTGATGGTAAATGAACAGTGATTTTGCTGCAAGTCAGGATCGAATGTGGATTTGAGGGAAACTTGCTGGTGATGGTGTGAACAAAAACTTATGCAATAAACTGAAACATGTTGAAGAAACTTTTCATAGTGTCTCTGTCCTTTATTGAACATCTTCAAACATTTTGAATTGCAGACTTCCAAAGCATCCTGTAATGAATTCTCCAATCGTGACTATCTCTATCTTCAACAACAACAGCTTTGTCCATGGAGCTTTAAACTCACCACTAATCCTGGAATTCCGTTTACTGGAGACTGCCAATCGCAGCAAGCCTGTGTGTGTCCAGTGGAATCATTCCAGTCTGTAAGTACATTAACCTATCGATGTCAGATTGTTTTTGAGAGCCCAACAAGTAACAAATCCTAAGTATGTTACTAAGCAAGTTTTATCCTGTATTGTAATGCCTAAGCTTCAGAAATTGACTATGTCACATAAATAACACAAATTCAGAACCAGCCAGTAAAGGTGGTGAATTATTAATGAAGAAATATAGAACTATGTTTTGTTGCGATGTAGACACTAGATCAGTTGCAACATAGTGTTCCTGCTGTCAGATGCATGTTTGAAAATTCAGTAAAGTATCAACAGTGTGCAACAGCAAAAACTCAAAAGGTGAGGTTGACCAATCCTCCTGTATTTACAGTACCATGACTCTTCTCAGTAGTCCAAATGAGATGACTAAACAGGAAAAACTCTAAAATAAAAATAGCGAGCGCTGGAAAAAATCAGAGCTGGCAACATCAGTAGAGAAAAAAACAGAATTAATGTTTCAAGTCCAGTGGTCCTTTGTCAGACTTGAATACAGCTTGGAAAGGTATTTGTGTTGATAATGGGAGTGGAGAGGGAAGAGGGAATGTGAATAGAATACATTGAGAAAATGCCCAGAGAGAGAGAAAGAAAAAATTGATAGGCAAACAAACAAGTTGCTTATAAGTTGAGAGAGAGAAATGTTGGGTTGGTTGCTAACAAGAAGTGTAAATGTCTGAAAATGGGTTATCTGTGCTAGGAGCAATCCTTACAAATCAGGAGGTTGTGATGTGGGGTGGGTAATTAAAATGGAGAGATATGTTCATGTTCTGAAATTGTTAAAGTCAATGTTGAGTCCTGAAGCATGTGAGGTATTCCTCCAGTTTGCATTCAGCCTGGCTGGAGTGCTGCAGCAGGCATGAGACAAAAATGATAGAAGCGGAACATGGTGGTGTGTTGAAATACCAGGCAACTGGAAGCTCGGTGTCATTTTTATGAACAGAACATAGGTGTTCAGCAAAATGTTCAGCCATCTGCATTTTGTCTCCCCATTGTGTGAGCAGTGAATACAGTAGACTAGATTGAAACAGGTGCAAGTACATTGCTGCTTCACCTGGACAATGTGTTTGGGACCTTAAGTAGTGCAGAAAGAGGAAGTAAATAGGCAAGTGTTGCATTTTCTGTGATTGCACAGGATGGTATTGTGAGGAGGTATTGGGAGTAGAGGAGGAGTTGTCTAAGCTGTCCTGGAGGAAACAATACCTGCGAATGCTGACAAGGGATGGGAGGTTGGGGGGGGGTGGTGAATATGTGGCTGGTGGTGGCATCTCACTAGAGGTTGCTGGAGGAAGAACTCTGAAATTGGTCCCAATCACTAAGGTTAATGGGACAAAGCTTTCAGTGTATCGATTCAGTATTGCATTTTCAACTTGACCGAACACCTGCCGCTGTTATAATTCCATTAATTGCACCAATGAAAATGCAAATTTTCCCAGGGTTTGCGCTGTCTTTTTATTTCTGTCTTGAAGAACTTAATTGGTCTTCAAACTTGTACCTGTTTAATGCAAAACCAAAATAAACAATAAAATCTCTCCTACCATTAATACAATGTTCTTGTGTTTCTTACATTGTCTAATTCATCAGTTTATAAATGTGCTTTGGGAGGTGACGGAGTTCACTGTATAGATTGCACTTCATGTAAACTTGCTTTTTCCATTCAGTCCAACAGCATTATCTTGTTCCTGACTTAAGTAGTTAACCTGCCCTGGTACAGTACAATTATAATGCTGTTTTATTAAGTTTTTAAAAAAGAAATAGGAATCTGTGCTCTATAACCCATTAGATGCTGTAACAGTTCTTTACAACCTTTGAAGTATTACCAGCTGTGTGCAACTTCACATCTTCTTGGGAGGGGGTATGTTACTTCTCCTCAACACATTCTATATTTGAATCACATTGGATTCTGTATATCACATGTTTGGTGGAGCTGCCAACTGCATTTGAACTCGGCCAAAAGAAAACTTTGGCACTTGTACAAATATTTTTGAAAATCAGGAACAACAGTTTGAAACTATTGCTCCTAAATACTTAAGCATATCCCTTAAGCAGTTTTGTTGGATAGACTGAGACATTTAAGGTAAGCATTTGCAATTCCTGATTTTGATTGGATTTGGATGTAAAGTGGAATACTTCCAATTGGTTGGGATTTGAACAACTTTCATATCCAAGAACAGAAAGGGTTTTTTTTTTTGACAACGTATCAATTATGCTTGTTTTGAAATGGGGATTTAAATCTGCTATTCCCTTAATACCCGGTATTTGATTTAATCTGTGAGTTGGCCAGATGTGTTTACATAAGCATTAGTACTACATTGCTTATTAAAAGGCAATTTAAATTAAACTTAAGCATGACAACTTACTTACTTAATATCACGAAAGCCACTCTGAAATGTTTACATTTTCATTTGAGCTTTTTTTAAAATTCTAATCCTCGTCATTTCCCATTAGTATGAAAGTCCACATACACTTTATTTGCATCTGTTAGATTTTACATCCTCACAATCAATCTAAATGTAATCAGGTATTATTGCTGGCTCCTTTAGGAAAATATTGATTAAGGGTGTACAATGTATAAATGTTTTGATTAATGTCTTTACTACTGTGGAACTCTGACAAATTTTCTGTGGCCTGTTGTATTTATTGTTCTATACACTAATGCATTAATGAGTAACAGGAAAATACAGTTAACAGCTGTAAATGACCCAGGTAACAAACATCAAAGCTGCTATCTCTTTTTGGTTGCAGTTCAGCATCTATTGGCTGTTTAAGGTTACTCCAGGAAGAAAATCTCTCCATTAGTTTTGTCAGAAATGCTGATAAGTAAACTATTTTGTTTATTGAACCTTGTTACTTACAATGGGATTAAAGAAGTGTTCCAGCATCAATTTTGTTACTGTTTTCCTGTAGCAAAATGTAAATAAATATATTCAACAGAAGACTAGTAATCTAATACCAGTAATTCTGTACATAATCCCCTATTTCAGTCGTACACCCCACTTTACATTGTCAAGTCAGATTGACTGAATAAGTGATGCACGTCAAAGCCAATTCCATTGATTTGTTCAATGGTACGTAACTTTGTATGAAACCTTAAGCCAGACTCACAGTTGGAAAATGAAATTATTTTCTGTTTAATAGCCCATGGATGCCTGGTATATAATGGATGACTGTCAAGTAAGATGATGGTAAATGTTCTGAGATAATTTGGAGACAGGCCCCAATAAAGAAATAATGGGCTTCTCTTGTGTCTGTGCTGCTCATTTAATTCCATCATCCCTTCTCCCATTGCCTCAATCATCCTTTTCTTTTGTATTGACTTCAAGTTCTGTTTGACATCTTTAGCAGAAACTAATATATGTAAAAGCTAATTGCTTTTAATATAAATGCTGATTTTGACAAGCTCAGGGATGTACATTGTTCTTAAGCACTCCTGTTTTGTATATCATTTATAATATTCTGATGTAGCGCACAGTGTTTGTTTCCTTAGTGTTTATATTCTGAGGTGAGATAAATTGGCGCCTCAACCTCCTTAATACCATCTGCTCATATTACATTTGCCATATGTACTGACTGAAATATACAAACTTTTCTTGCAAATTCCGAACTGAATTTTTTAATCTGCTGTGAACTCGACTGAAGTTTTTATTTCCATCACGCAGTAATACAGAGATGATCATTTGTAGCCATTTAGTTTTTTTTGCAGAGATCTGCATTAAATTTGAGACTTGCGTAGTCCCCCATTACAATTTGCATTAATTCAATTATAATAGATTGAACTCATTCTCCTCTTCAGATCTGAACAGAAGTCATATTGGATTCAAATTAACTCTCAGATGTTACCAGACCTGCTGAGTATTTGCAGCACAATTTTATTTCAAATTCCCAGCATTTGTGATACTTTGCTCCTAATTTAGGTTAAATATATTGCTTTAGTTAAAATACTATGAATCTGATATGTTTTTATTTCTCTTACCAAAATGTGATGGGCATCATTAAGCCCATCAAGTGCATCTTAACAAGTGTTTCCTGGAATTACTGTCATTATATGTGTGAGAAAGTCATTAATTCAAATCAACATATCAGAGTAACAATAATCCCAACATCCACATATAAATCTCCATTATTACCTTTTGATATCATAACCCAAGAACAAGAGATATAAACCTGAATAGACCATACAGCCTGTCCAATATGCTACGCCATTCAGTACAATCATGGCTTACCTTGATCTTCAACTCCATTTTCCTGCCCATATCCCTTGATTCTCTAAGAGACTTATTCGAATCCATATGTTTTAATCCATTTTGCTTAAAAGGGAAGTAGTGTTTGAAGAACATTTTTTTTATTCAAAATACATTTTGATGAAAAATTTGTTATAAAAATGAGTGACATACTTTTGACATCTCAAAGCTTTACATTCAATAGCTATTCAACCGAATAGGATCTCTGTGTACAAAGGGCTTTCTGTACCATTGCAATTGAAAAAGTATGTGGAACGGCTCCATTTAAAGCTTTAGGTCTGAGAATGGGACAAAAACTAACCTTAATCTTTTCTGGAATTGGATGCCTTAAGAAAGTATAATATAGTACAGTGGAGTGAATGCTAAGACACCAGAAAAAACGGCAACAGCTTAAAACGCCAGCTCTCAAAATTTCTTGTGCAAGGTAAATTACAAATATTGACATCCTTATTCATTCCTGATTGATAGTATTAGATGCCCAAAGAAAGCATTGTTATCACAACAGAAAAATTATATTTTCTATTAATTCTGAACAACAGAAGTATAATGGAGTTCTGTATTTTCAACTTGCTGTTCAATGTAAGACGAATTAGGTAAGCCAGCCATGATTGGAAATTACAGATTTTTATTTGTCTAACCACATGATGAGTTTTATGCTGAAGTGGCAAGTTGAAAATTTACCCAACTATTTAGGGTCCATGCTACACACCAGTGAGGGAGGAGGTTGGGGTGAAAGGGCCCAGCCTAGAGCCTTGCACCACACACCACTGAGGAAGGAAGAAAGCCAGCCCAAGGCCACACAGCATTGAGGGAGGAGTTTGGGATGACTTATGGGGCAAATTAAATGTAAAGTCGAGCCTACTACCCTTTTCCTTATCTTATGCTCCATCAATTTCTAGTCAAATCGAAAGTGATGAAAACAGCAGCTGAAAACACCCAAGTTTCAGAATATGAGTGGATCCCAAAGTCAAATAGAATCAGTCATGTCCTTCCCAGCTAATGAAGCCAATTATTGCTGTCCTTCAAAATGAGAGAAGTCATTGGCTAAGTAGCTTGCGATGGATAATCAGGATTGTCTATGTGCTAAATTAGCTGCTTTGAGTACTGACCGTCCAGCTTGACAGGCTCGTTGATTAGTAAACCTGGGTTTCTCTAGAGGCATTGGCCCTATTTGAGCAGCACAGTATGTACTGCCCTCTCCCAGAACCTCGATTGAGAAGGAGAAAGACTAGTATTGGACATTCTAACTGTAATTAGACTCTATTTTCCAGATCTTTTGATCCGCAGTAATCCATAGTTATTATGTACTTGTTAAAAGAGAGGGGGTGGGCTCAGGAAAAGTTAACGTTGCTAGAACAATAAAAATTCAGAATATGAAAAGTCAGGAATCTAACTTCAAGCATAGCAGATAAGGGGACAACTATGAGAAGGGAGGCAGTCAACACATGACTGAGGATGTTGTACTTAAATGCACATGGTATATGAAACAAGGTAGTGCACCTGGAGGGTACGATGTTGTGGGTATCACAGATGTGGGTGCAAGGGGATCAGTGATGGGAACTAAAAATCCAAGGATAGACGTCCTATCAAAAGGACAGACAAATGGGAAAGAGAGCAGGCATACCTTGTTAGTAAGAAATTAAATCAATAGCAAGACATGATATAGAGTCAGAATGCATAAAATCTGTGTGCTTAGAGTTGAGATCATGGGGAAGAAAATAAATCAGGAGAGTGTGCCTTTATTACCATGCCTTTTCTATTACAATAATTATTCCAATATGAAAATCAGGTTGGTAGCAGATCTCGAGCAAATGAATTCATGGAATATCTATGAGATGGATTTTTGGGGCAGTTTGTGGTAGAGCATCTAGAGAATAGGCAATTCTGGATTTGGTGAGGCAGACTTGATTGGGGAGCTGAAGGTGAAGGAACCCCTAGAGGGCAGTGATCATAACATGAGCACCTGGAAGTACTCAGGGATGCCCTCATAAGAACAGGGTACGGTGCTCAACTCATCGACTGCCAGTTCCGACGTGCCACAGCAAGGAACCGTAATGGCCTCCTCAGGAGACAGACACGAGCTGCAATCAACAGGGTACCCTTCGTTGTCCAGTACTTCCCAGGGGCTGAAAAACTACACTATGTTCTTCGTAACCTGCGACACATTATCAATGAGGATGAGCACCTCGCCAAGACTGTCCCCACACCTCCACTACTTGCCTTTAAACAACCGCCAAACCTCAAACAGATCATTGTTCGTAGCAAGCTGCTCAGTTTTCAGGACAACTCCATACAACCCTGTCACGGTAGGTGCTGCAAGCCGTGTCAGAGTGTGGACATGGATACCACCATTACACATGGGGACACCTCCCACCATGTACGTGGTAGGTACTCATGTGACTCAGCCAACGTTGTCTATCTTATACGTTACAGGCAAGGATGCCCTGAGGCATGATACATTGGGGAAACCGAGCAAAGGCTACGGCAACGGATGAATAGGCACCGCAGAACAATCAACAGACAGGAGTGTACCCTCCCACTTGGGGAACACTTCAGTGATCCAGGACATTCAACCTCAGACCTTCAGGTGACCATTCTCCAAGGCGGACTTCGGGACAGGCAGCAGCGAAAAGTGGCTGAGCAGCAGCTGATAGCTAAGTTCCTTACCCATAGGAAGGGCCTCAACTGTGACCTTGGGTTCATGTCACATTACAGGTGACCACCATTGCACTATACACACACACAGACACTCCTATATACACACACTCACTCCTATACATACACAGACACACGTATACACAGACACGCACATAGACACTCACACAGACCCTGACAGACACACACTCCCCCACGCTCTCACATGCACCCCCTCACAGACTTAAGACACTCTACACTCACACAAACGCGCACACTCTCACTCACTCACAACCCCCCCAACCCAGACAGACAGACATGCACACACAACCCACATGCACACATATACATTTGTGGGGTGAATTTGTACTTGCAGAGTTACATTGTACTTTGCTCAAAAACTGCATGAATTCATGTAAGACTCTGTTATCTAACTTTTTAGATCAGAATCAGTCTAAACATTATGGCACAGACAGAGAATGCAGGGGGCTAACACCTTCAACATATTGTCTAGCTAACACCAATTGTTAGAATTAACCTGAGAATGCAACTTTTTTAAAAAAAGTTTTATGATTTACACATGAAAGAAGTGAAACCATCATGGTATTCAAACAGATGAAAGACTCAACAAACAATCAAGGTATTTTTCAATGTATAATTTCAGTTACATCACACTGTAAACTTTTGCTATAAATTCTGTGTCTTACAATTGTGTCCTCCACAACCACCTGATGAAGGAGCAGCGCTCCAAGAGCTAGTGCTTCCAATTAAACCTGTTGGACTATAACCTGGTGTTGTGTGATTTTTAACCATGATCAACTTCACCCTGTATTTTAAAAGGGAGAAGATTTGAATCAGATATAACAGTATCACGTTTGAGTAAAGGTAACTACAAAGCCATGAGGGAGGAATTGACCACAGTTGGTTGGAAGGGAAAGATGGTAGAGCAGCAATGGCAGGATTTATTTGGGTAATTCGGGGGGCTCAGCAGAAATTCATCCCAAGGAACAAGAAACATGCTAAGTGGAGGATAAGGCAACCAATGGCTGACAGGGTAAGTTAGCAACTGCATAAAAGCAAAAGAAAAAGCATACAGTGTGTTGAAGATTAGTAGGAAGCTAGTGGTTTTGGTAGCCTGGTTTTGATAGAAGATTGCAAGAATTTTATTTTTAGATGTCTAAAAGGTCAGAGTGGACATTGGATTGCTGGAGAAGTCATAATAGAGAACAAAGAAATTGCAGAGGTACTAAATAAGTACTTGCATTAGTTTTCACAGTGAAAGAAACTGGCATCATAACAGAATTTCAAGAGGGCAGACGTGAGTGTAGTGGCCATCATTAAGAAGAAGGTGATGGGGAAGCTGAAAAGTCTGAAGGCAGATAAATTACCCAGACCGGATGGATTACACTCTAGAGTTCTGAAGGAGATAGCTGAGGAGATTGTGGAGACTTTAGTGGTGATCTTTCATGAATCACGAGTGTCAGGGAGGGTCCTAGAGGATGGGAAAACAGTTGATGTAACACCACTATTTAGAAGGGACCGAGGTAGAGACAGGAAACTATAATCCGGTTAGCCTGACCTTGGTTGTTGGTAAGATTTTTAAGGTAGGTAAAAACAATGACTGCAGATGCTGGAAATCAGAGTCTGGATTAGAGGTGCTGGAAGAGCACAGCAGTTCAGGCAGCATCTGAGGAGCAGTAAAATCGACGTTTTGAGCAAAAGCCCTTCATCAGGAATATTGGTAAGATTTTTAAGTCCATGGTAAAAATGCATGGTTAAAAAAAGGGCAGAGTCAATATAGCTTCCCTCAAGGAGAGGTCATGCCTGACAAATCTGTTAGAATTCTTTGAGGGGGTAACAAGTGAGTTAAACAAAGGAGAGCCAGAGAATTTGGATTTCCAGAAGACCTTAGACAAGGTGCCACAGGGTCGAGCGGAGTTCTGTACAGGTCAGTGTTGAGACCACAACTGTTCACATGATCCGTTAGTAACAACTTGGACGAAGGAACTGAAGGCATTGTTGCCAGGTTTGCATTTGACACAAATATAGATGGAAAGACAGTAGGAGACTGGGCAAAGAAGTATCAGATGAAATATAGTGAGAGAAATTGTGATATCTTGCACTTTGGTAAGAAGGATAGAAGCATAGACTATTTTCTAAATGGGGCAAGACTTCAGAAATCTGAAGCATAAAGAGGTTTGGGAGTCCTAGTTCATGTTAAGATTGACATGAAGGGTTCATTTGGCAGATACAATGTTAACATTCATTTCAAGAAGGTTGAAATACAAAAGCAGAAATGTACTGCTGAGGCTGTATAAGGGTCTGGTCAGACCTAATTTGGAATATTATGAGCAGTTTTGGGCCCCATATCCCAGGAGGGACATGCTGGCATTGGAGGGGGTCCAGTGGAGGTTTTTGAGAATGATCCTGAGGATGAAGAGCTTGTCATATGAGGAGCGGTTCTAGTCATAGAGCTGTACAGCATGGAAACAGACCCTTCAGTCCAACTCGCCCATTCCAACCAGATATCCTAAATTAATCTGGTCCCATTTGCCAGCATTTGGCCCATATCCCTCTAAACCCATCCAGATGCCTTTTAAATGTTGTAATTGGAGCAGCCTCCTACCACTTCCTCTGGCAGCTCATTACGTGACGAAATTGCCCTTTAGGTTCCTTTTTAAATTTTTCTCCTCTCACCTTAAACCTATGTCCTCTAGTTTTTGACTGGCCCACCCCAGGAAAAGACCTTGTATATTTAATCTCATCCATGCCTCTCATGATTTTATAAATCTCTATAAGGTCACTGCTCAGCCTCTGATGCTCCACAGAAAATAGCACCAGCCTTTTCAGCCTCACCTTTTAGCTCAACTCCACTGAATATATTCACAGAGTTTTAGAAGGATAAAGAGAGAGAACTCATTCAATCTTGCAGAAGACTGAGAGGCCTGGATAGAGTGGATGTGCAGAAGCTGTTTTAATAGTAGGAGAGACGAGGACCCAAGGGCACAGCCTCAGAGCGAAGGGACAACCCTTTAGAACTGAGATGAGGAGGAATTTCTTCAGCTAGAAGGTAGTTAAACTGTGGAACTCATTGCTGCAGAGGGCTGAGGAGGTCAAATCATTGAGTGTAATTAAGGTAGGTTCTTGATTAGTAAGGGAATGAAGGGTTATAGGGAGAAGAAGTTGAGAAACATTCCAGCTGTGAACAAATGGCAGAGCAGACCCAATGGGCCGATTGGCCTAATTCTGCTTCTATGTCTTATGATTTTCTGTGAAAATGGTTGCAAATAAGGCCCACAGCAGAAATTGAGTCAAGGGAGTAACAATGCTATGAAATACAAGAGCTGTTTCCAATATAACAAGGACATATATTTTCTTTCTTAAACAAAAGCTGGTTAATGTTTATATTCAAAGCACGTTTCTTTTGTGGTCCATGTGTTTTTATTAAGTATTTGAAGTGAATGAAAACTGGTTTGAGTCATGTTCATGATAATGGTTTCATAACCATTTGCTCATCAAGGATTGATTAACTTCATGGTTTGGTATATTTAAAACAGTAAAGCACATTTTAAGGTATTACATCAATAAGACTTTTGTGCATACAGCTTTCAGACATCAAGAAAATTAACCTCAAGGAAAAGTCTCAGCACAAACTGAAATTGCTGGAAAAATTGTGGAGAGAAAGCTGAAGTAGGATCACTAGACTCGAAACGATAACTCTGCTTTGTCTCTACAGATGCTGCTAGACCTGCTGAGTTTTCCCAGCAATTTTTGTTGGTGTCTCTGCAGTTCTTTGGTTTTATTGAAGAAAAGCAACATTGTTTATGTGCAACACTTCAAATTCATTAAGATGAGGTTTCCTAAAGGCAAGATAGATCCTAACATCTTGCTCCAAAAGAAAGTTTAACTATTTATAATATCAAGTAAGCCTATGCATCACTATTGCGTAGAGGTAATTTGCTGATAGATCAAGATCTTGTGATGTTGACTTTGTCTAGAAGTGTTGTCAAGTTTTCATTCATGAACTGTAGCTGCTATTCCAAAACTTTCTTATCCTGATGCACTACAGCCAAGTTTAGTTCCCGATTGGCTAGTGACTGAATTTGTTCCTTAAGCTGCTTAGAGTGATTTAAACCAAGGCAGTTACAGTTTTGTTTTTTAAGAGCTTCCATCTCATTTCGAACCTTCTGGTTTTACATCTGAATTCTAATTCTAAGTTTTCACCTTCTGTTGGCTGAATATGTTTTCTGCTTCAAAACATGCTCTCATGAATGTCCAGCCTTTTCAACATTTTTCTCTTTTTTTTCTTGTTTGTTGGTACACTAGAATTCCATTGGCCTTGATCTTTACAAAACGTTATTTCAGTATCATACTGTTTTTACAGATGCAGAATGGATCCGTGCTCATTTCTGGTACAGACAGTACTAGATGACATTTTGATGAAGCCTTTGTGGGAGTATAAAATTAGTGTGCAGAGACAACAGATCATGACACAAGTTAGCATGTCATTTGAATTTGACTGTAGCAGTGCTATTTTCAAACTCATTTCCATCTAAGGTTCAGTCTTAACCTTACATAGCTGTACATATCTAGAAAGATACCCCACCAGTGATGTGTAAAGAAATCATCAAATGCTTGCAGATTAGTTGTTCATGGGTTTCTGCTGGCTGCTTTTGAATTAGTAAATGTGCTATAAATTTTCTGCTGTCACTTAAAGTTGGTGAATTGACAGGATGTAATGTTGCATGGATTGAAGACCTTGGTTCTCACTTGAAAGGATTTTCATAGACCACTTGACCCCAGCCATGGTTCCTGTAGCTTCTGTCCTCCTTGACCTCAACCTCAGTGAGGAACGGTTATACAGTTCTCAATAAGAAAATGCTGGAAAATTTCAGCAGGTCTGGCAGCATCTTTAAGGAGAGAAAAGAGCTGACGTTTCGAGTCTAACTGACCCTTTGTCAAAGGTTATACAGTTCTGTTTTACTCAGAAGATGCTTTTCAAAATTGACTGATCTTCAACATTTCGACAGGATAAGGACAGCAGTGCTACATCTATCAAGGTGTCTGTGGCCATAAGCAACTTCCTCCAGGCACCAGCAGGCTCTCCAGCTGATATATATCAGGCTGCCATCTGCTTTTCCATGAGGGTGGACATTGATCCTCTGTAATTCAAGAGAAGGAGAAAGAAGGCTTGCACCTTCACCAAGCTATCAGGGTTTTCAGGAAAACAAATTTCCAACAGCAGATATTGAGTGTTTTCCACTTTTCAGCACAGTTCAGAAATAATTCATCTCTGTCCTTGCTTTTAGATTTTGGAATTCTATAGGATATTTCTGGAATATTGGAGATAAGTAATATTATTAAAAAATTGCAAATATAAATGTGTTCAAAAGATGCTAAGCCCCAGGATAAGAGTTTGTAATGTTATTATCCATGATCTGAAATTCATGTTTAAAAGATAGTGCATTTTGGATGCAGCACTCTTCAGAGTTTGATTAATGCTGTTTACTCACTGACAGCAGCCAGTAACTTGGACAGCAATGCTGTTTTTAGCAAACTTTTGCCTCTGGGCCAGAAGGTATGGGATCAAATCCCACCTGCTACGGAGGTGAGTCATAACAAGTCAAAGAAGATGATTTAAAATTAATTAAGCACTTACTTTTAATTGCAGCTGTTTTAATTGCCATGAAATTCACCTAGCTCCATTCCTCTGCCTTTTCCCTACAACTGTGTAATTGTTTTTTCTTTTCAATATCTTTCCAATTCTCTTTTACATGCCCTGTTTGGATGTGCTTTCAGCACAGTTTCCGGAAGTGTATTCCAAATCCAACCACACTCTGCATTAAAAAAAATCCTCCTTGTTGTAGCTTCTTTTGCCAATTCCCTTAAATGTATTCCATCTGATTCTCAATGCTTTGAGCAATGGGAACAGTTTCTCCCTCACTACTAACGTACCTGCCAATTTTGAATATCACCATCACATTGCCTTCCAACCATCTCTTCTTGGAAGAGGTCCTTGCTTCTCCAGTCTGGTGCCTAAATGAAGTTCCTCTTCCCTAGAGCCATTCTTGTCAGTGCTTTCTGCATACTCTCTTATTAAGTGATAGCAGAAGCAAACCACACAGCACATAAACGTGCTCCACAATATGATGATGGCTGTTATTCCCAGTATCATGCCCATTCCCTATATTCCTTGATTCCTTGACAAACCAAAAACCTTTATGCCAGTAATAAATGTAATCAAAGTTGATTATCTACTAGCCCCCAGAATAGAGCATTTCAAAAATTCACAACCCTATCCCTCATCAGCAAATTCAGTCAGTGTCCACCCTATCCAACTTTTCAGAACCTTTTATGATTGAATGTGATCACCTGTCATTCTTCTAAACTCAAGAGAGTATGGGCTGAATTTGTTAAAGCCTTCATATCCTTTCAAATAACGAATAGACAAGATGATATGGCCTTGATGCTCACAAACAAGAAAAGTCCAAAGACTGCTAAGTGAACCAATTTCAGCTAAGTGCAAAATAACAGGGCTTCTTTGGAAAGAACAGTTAAGATAACAACACATGGTCTTTTCATAAACTGCGCTTCATTGTGTTTTGGTAATGTGTGCATTTGTTTTTATAAATGTTCCCTGTAGCAGCTGGAAGGAGATCTAGAGACCTTGGCGATCGTCACCTATTCAACTATTAGTGTGTCTCTTGTGGCACTGCTTCTCACTTTCTTCATTTTGACCTGTCTAAATGGACTCAAATCCAACACTCGTGGTATCCATTGCAACATTGCGGCAGCCATCTTCTGTGCAGAGCTTGTCTTCCTTTTGGGAATTAATCAAACTGAAAATCAGGTAAGAAATAAAGCACATACTTCCCATTGTTACTGAACCTTCATGATCATACAAAAGTATTGGTATTTTGAAGTTGTGCAGAAATGTATGTGTATCTACTTTGAGTAGAGCAAGTTAATTTCCTCTGGAATTATTTGTGAAATGTTTTAATTGTCTTATTGCCTGTAACTGTCTGTCTGCTTGACTTTGCTTTGAATTATTTCCCTTTCATTCTGTCATTCTTTGTGACCCACTCTTTGTCCCGTTTTTCTCTCTGTTCATTCGTCTATAGCCCTTTATCCCACAAATCTTATTATGTCCTCCACTCTGTGCATATTCCTTATTTTTATGTTTCTTCCTTTTTAGTTCTCTCTTTTTATTCTTTTAACTCTAGCACTCTGTACCTCATACTCCTTTTCCTTCTCCAGCACTCTGAGTGTCTTTCTTGAGTGCAATCTTTTCCTCTATTATGTCATGGAGGTCAGGTGGAAAACAATATGTCTTTTTTGTTGCACGGACATCTTTTTGAAACCAGAAGTCAATGCATTAGCGTACCAATTGTAATGTGCAGAACCACAGAGAAATCTCTGACTGGCAGCTGTTCAGTGTGTAGGGAACATTAGTGGCACACCTGGGCACCAAATCCCTACTCAGCAAAGGAAAAACCTCCTGCTCTTGAAATGAAGTGGTGGCTAGGACACCTGCCATCTTTTTGTCATGCCTGAGGGAATGGAAGGCTTATGAAAGTGTATTTTCAGAGCATGGAAGCTGAAACCCTGGAAAAGGACTGCATAGTGGGAGGCTAGAACCTAGATTTCCAGTTGGACTATTGAAATCAAGCTTAGTATTTGGACTCAGAGGAACAGGTAAACCAGGAGTGGGATGGGAGGTAAAGGGAAAGAAAAAATGTAATTCAGGAATGGGATGAGTTGCATTTTGAGAACTACATGAGTAATATTACATGTTCAAGTCAGATGTGTGGCCACACAGAACAACCTCCTGCATGAAAATGGTCTTTGCTTAACTCTGAATCATTAATAATGTAAATGTTAGTTACATTGGAAGGCTTAAGTATTCCTGTTTTGTAATTGCTCCCAAATACCTGCATTGCTTTTCATTGTTCACCACAGGTAGGTAATGCTGGCTAGACCAGCATTTATTGCCAATCCCTAAATGCCTTTATGTAGGTAATGGTGAGCTGCTGCCTTGAGCTACTGGAATTCATGTGGTGCAGGAAGACCCCGCAGTGATGTTTGAAAGGATTTTGACCCAGTGATATGCTTACGAATCAGGATGGCCTGTGGCTTGAAAGGAAACGTGCAAGCTGCGGTGTTGCTATGTATCTGCTGCCTTTGTTTTTCATGGTAGTAGGTTTGTCGCTGGTTTGGAAGATGAAGGGCTTTTGCCCGAAACATCGATTTTACTGCTCCTTGGATGCTGCCTGAACTGCTGTGCTCTTCCAGCACCACTAATCCAGAATCTGGTTTCCAGTTGATTTTAACCTTACTGCGAATCCTCTTGCAAGGATGCCTGCCTTGAAGAAGTTTTCCTCCTCTTTCTACGAGAATCTCAGGGAGTCCCTCTCCCACTGCAACTCTATGCTACTTTATCCCCACCCCCACCCTCCTCCAGCTTATCTCTCCACCCTTCAGGCTCTCTGCCTTTATTCCTGATGAAGGGCTTTTGCCCGAAACGTCGATTTTACTGCTCCTCGGATGCTACCTGAACTGCTGTGCTCTTCCTGCAACACTAATCCAGAAGCTAGTTTGGAAGATATTATCTAACAAACCTTGGTGATTTTTTTTTGCAGTGCATTTGTAGATGGTAGACACTGCTGCCACTATGCCTTGGTGGCAGAGGGAATGACTGTTGGAATTGTTAGATGGGATGCCAATCAAGCAGGCTTCTTGTCCTGGATGGTTTTAAATCTGTTGCACATTATTGGAGCTGCACTTATCCTGGTAAAAAGAATTATTCCACTATATAACTGATTTATACCATGTTGATGGTGGGCAGGCTTTGAGTGGTCACCATTGAACTGCTGAGCATCTGATCTGCTCCTGTAACTATAGTTTCTATTTGGCTTAGTCCAGTTCAATTTCTGGTCAAAGGTACCAACCTCCGCCCTCCCCAGGAAGTTATTAGTGGGATATCGAGTGATGGTAATGCCATCAACAGATGGTTGAATTCTGTCTTGATGATGATGGTCATTGCCTTGCACTTGTGCGGCATAAAGATTACTTGCCATTCACCAACCCAGGTCTGAAATTTGTCCAGGTATTGCTGCATTTGAACACTGTTTAGTATCAGAGGAATCCTTGACTCCACACTTGGTCAAATGCTGTCTTGATGTTACGGGCAATCACCCTCACTTTACATTGAAAGTGCATCTCTTTTGTTAGTGTTTGGACCAAGGAAATAATGAGGTCAAGAGCTGATTGGTCAGTTTTGAATCTGCCTGGGCCATTCGTGAACAGGTTATTGTTGACTAAATGCTATTTGATAGTCATGAGACTACTTGAGGTATGGAGTCAATGTTGAGAACTACCAGCTCCCCTTCCACCAGAGGGTCTGTTCTGTCAGTGGAATTGGACATAGTCTGGTATGATGACAGCTGAAAAATGTGTTGCTGGAAAAGCGCAGCAGGTCAGGCAGCATCCAAGGAGCAGGAGAATCGACATTTCGGGCATAAGCCCTTCTTCACGAATATACTCAGTTGGCTGCAATCAATATTTTGTGTTCTATAGCAGCTTCCAATACTCAAGTGTAATTTTCTGTGGCATTAGCTGTGCTTTAAGGTATGAGTTAGTCAAAATATCAATTCATAATCTATTATAATGTTTACTGTATTTCTGGAAGCTCAAATTGCTCAACAGTGTAATCCTTGCACAATGTTCTATATGAAAATCTGTTAATTCAATAATATCACCCCATTTGTTCTTATAGGATTTCCTTTTTAATTTTAATTCGAACACTTACGCCATATTTAATTAATTTCATTCCATTCTATGAGATCATCATAATTGTATAATGACATATTCATAGCATTTGTGTTTTTAGGCTGTTATGTACTGAACGTCACAATAATGCCACATCACAAGCTTGAGTAATCCAACTTCACAGAGCATTGTCAGGTACAGTCTTTCAGTTGAGCTGCTATATTGAGAACCTGTCTACCTGCTGAAGTGAATGATAAATTATAAAAAATACCATCGACCCCTTAAATTTCTTGATATAGGAATCATTTTGCATCCAACAGCACCACAGTTTACTGGTAGTTCATTCATTCACTCATTGTGGGATCTTGCTGTGATCAAATTAGCTTCAGCAGTTACCTGCATAATAACAGTTTAAACAGTCAACATCTGTTTAGTAAAGCTCTTTAGTATCTCCTGAAGAGATAACGAGACACTATATACGTGCGAGTAACTCTTAAGCAAAGAGAGACAATATATGATTGTTTTTCTTCTAATATGGTCATATTCTGCAAAACTAGAATTCAAGCTACTTCCATGAAACTGAGCAGTAGAGCATAATGAGAAATTAATATGAAATATTCAAGTGACTAGGTTAATTTGATGTATAATTCTGGGATGTGATTGAATCCTTCAGCCATGATACAGCTTTCAGTGTACCTTTGCGTTGCTAATTATTTCCTTAGATGAAACTTGAAAGAGCTGATGTAATGCTTAAAGGAAAGCCTTTTCATATTATGTTGAGGTAAAATTATTCAAGTTCAGTAACAGTCGAGCTTTTTCATATATTCTTAATGAGAACCAAAACATATTAAGGGTTCTTTGGCTTATAGACACTTTCCTAGCCATATGATTAAATATCCAATTTACTAATTCTGATAATACATTTTTTTTACATTCTGTGCTTATCCAAGTATATTCTACCAATGACTGGCTGGATAATGCCATCATTCCTAAAATATCTCCCACAACAATTAGTGTTATGTTGAGAGAGGTGTTCAGTTCTGTATTTTTTTCATATTACAGTCTTAGCACAAATATAAAACTGTTCCTGGATAAGAGACAAAGCATTAGTAGCAATTAACAGTTTAAAGGATTTTCCATGTATAGCAAATGCCATGTATAGATGAAACAGTTAGTTGTTATATTTTTTTCAGTCTTCACTTCTTTCTGTAAATGAAACGCTTATAAAACCTTGTTTCAGTCAACCACTGTCTTTTGTTTTACCACCTTGGTTTATGTCTGCTTTATGTCTGTCTTACTGGTATCCTGCACTTGGATCTCATTCCTTCACCTAAGTTCTTCAATTTAAAATAGACTAGAATCAAGGGCAGAACTCTCCCACCCCCGGTCCTCACCTTCCACCCAGCCAACCACCATATACGTTGCGTCATCCTCCGCCATTTCCGCCACCTACGAACGAACTCCACCACAAGAGATATATTTCCCTCTCCATCCCTATCTATGTTCTGTAAAAACCATTCACTTTGTGACTCTCTTGTCGGGTCCAACCAACACCCCCCACCACCACCAAACCACCCTCCCTACCAGACACCTTCCCCTGCCACTGCAGGAATTGCAAAACCTGCGCCCACACCTCTTTTCTCCCCCCTACCCCCCTCACTTCTGTCCAAGGCCCCAAACGAACCTTCCACATCCATTAGAGTTTTACCTGCACTTCCACACATGTCATTTACTGTATCTGTTGCTCCCATTGCAGTCTCCTCTACACTGGGGAGACAGGATGCCTACTCGCAGAATGCTTCAGAGAACGTTTCCAGGACACCTGCACCAACCAATTATTCAAGTGCAATAACAGTCAAGCTTGGGGTCCAGTATACTGGGTCTACTTTTGTTTGTCATTTATATAAACGATTTGGATGTGAATTTAGGAGGCATGGTTAGTAAGTTTGCAGATGACACTAAAATTGTTGAAATAGTGAAGAAGGTTATCTAAGATTACACAGAGATCATGATCAGTTAGGTCAATGGGCTGAGAGTGGCAGATGGAGTTTAATTTGGATAAATGCAAGGTATTGCATTTTGGTAATATAAACAAGGACAAGATGTATACAATTAAGAGTAGGGCCCTTCGTGGTGGTGTACAACAGAGGAACCTAAGCTTTCAGCTACATAATTCTTTGAAATTTGTGTCAGGTGTAGACAGGGTGGTTACGAAGGTCAGTTCTGAGGAGGAGTCACCAGACCCAAAACATTAATTCTGATTTCTCTTCACAGATGCTGCCAGACCTTCTGAGCTTTTCCAACAAATTCTGTTTGTTTTTGTTGGTTAATAAGATGTTTAGTATATTTGCCTTTATTGCTCAGACCTTTGAGTGTCGGAGTTGGGATATCTTGTTGAAGTTGTACGGAACATTAGTGAGGCCTCTTCTGGAGTACTGTGTACAGTTCTGGTTGCCCTGTTGTAGGAAGAATATGATTAAATTGGAGAAGTTTCCGAAAAGATTTACCAACATGTTGTCAGAAATGGAGCATTTGAGTTTATAAAAATGGGTTGGGATCTTTCTCGCTGGAGGGTCGGAGGTTGATAAAATCATGAAGGGCATAGATAATGTGAACAGCAAGGGTCTTTTCCCTAGGATGGGAAAAATTAAGGGGCATATTTTTAAGGTGGCAGAAGAAAGATTTAAAAAGGACATGAGAGACAACATTTTTACGTAACGAGCGATTCATGTGTGGAATGAACTGCCAGAGAAGTGATGAATGCAGGTACAGTTATAATATTTAAAAGACATTTGGATAAGTACATGAATATGAAAGGTATGGAGGGATATGGGCCAAATGCAGGCAAATGGAACTAGTTTAATTTGGGTAAACAGTCGGCGTGGACTAGTTGAACTGAAAGACCTGGTTCCATGCTGTATGACTCTGACTCTCTGCTGTCTGTCGAGGATTGCAAATGTAATGCTTGTCTAGAAATTAAGACCATACTGTCTGGAAGATGCAAAAGTAACATAAATAGCTGGGCAAGAGTTAACAGAGATAAAGATATGCAGGCACAAAGTAACAGACCAGCAATTCATCTGAGCAATGATGGTGTCTCATGTTCTCATGAGCAATTTCTGAGAGTGAGGAGAGCTCCACAAAATTGAATCATTGCTTTCTACAAATGGCTAGACATTTACCCTGTGTAATTGGAATATTTATTCTCAGAAATAGTGAATGGATGTACTGTTGAGGTATTGGGTGTCTCATCAGCCAGGTGGCATGCAGTGTACTGTCTCTTCTAGGGGAGGCTCAGTGAACCAAATACCAAGCAAACATGATGAGGCCACTGGCAGGCCTTTCCCTGGGTTCAAGATCCAAAGACAGAAGTCCAATCCAATGAGAACTGCCATCCTCTGAGTGTTTTTTTAAAAAGTACTCCTGCGAGTTTTATGTTCATGAATAATGCAAATCATATAAAGTATAGTTCTTCTTTATTAATTCATATTGGTTTAAAAAATCATTGAACTATATGTTATGCTTTAATACTGGATCAGAATTTCTTCCCCACAGTTTCTCTGCACAGTGATTGCCATTTTGCTGCACTACTTTTTCATGGCAACCTTTGCTTGGATCTTTGTGGAGGGACTTCACATCTACCGGATGCAAACTGAAGCTCGGAACATCAACTATGGTGCTATGCGGTTCTACTATGCCATTGGTTGGGGGGTTCCTGCCATCATCACAGGTTTGCATTAATAATATATGTAATGATGGGTTATTTGTGGGACATGGGCATCTCTGGCTGGCCAGCATTTATTGATCATCCCTTATTGCCCTTGAGAAACTAGTGGTGAGTTGACTTCTTGAACCGCTGCCATCCACATGCTGTAGGTTGATCCACAATGCCATTAGGGAGGAAATTCTACATTTTTTGCCACAAATATATCTTATAACTAATGTATTTTTAACTGTAGTCATCATTTTTTCTCAGTGACCCCATAGTCAGTTTTATGTCCATCTTTTATCCCTTCCCCTTTTGCTTAGGAGTACAAATAGAAAGGTAATACATCTCAAGGCATGGAAGAGAACTGACAAAACCCATCAGTGGGCACAGCAAGTTTTTAAGTTCTTTAGAACTTATCCTGTCGCTTTATGTTTGAGTCAAGTAATTATGTGCTACTCAACTGGTGCAACGTTATGTTTTCTTGTTTTTCTCATGAGATTAAAATTGAACCAAGCACCTGAATTTTCCCCACTTCACCTGTTTGTTTTCCAACTCATTAGTGCTCCTTCTTTTCAATCCTCAGAGGGCAACTGTCAAAATATTGAACTCCTTCATTACTAAAGATAGTTTTGTCATTTTGAGCATCATCTCTAACTTGTCATATCTTCAAAGCATGCATCGTATTTGAGCTTGTGGCCCTGCATTGCAAGGCTTTACATAAACCAGGTTTCTCTAAATTCGGAAATCCAAGGTTTATCCTTTGGGAATTTTAATGTTCCCAATGCAACTTTAGAGCAAGGTAATTTGGCTCTCTCAGCATCTGATCTTGGAGCGGAATGACTAAATGAATCACTTGACAGCACTTCATGATCAATGGGCTATATTATTTTATACCAATGGGAAGAAAGCCTCTTCAGAAGCTTCTCCACTGAGCAAAGGGAAACATCCATTTTCTGTACAATTGCTTTTAGCCTACCTTTGGCTGTTACAAATCAATCATCTTATTATTTAATTTCATACATATCCACTCAGGTTAATCATATGACTGTGTGATCAGTTGATGAACAGTTATAGGTCTCTCCATGGTCTCATGTTTACCAGCCCCTCTTATCACTTATCCTTGGGCCTTCACAATACACCTTAACCAACCACATTTCAGGCTTTAGCTCCTGCGTAGGTTATTCAATATCATATAATCCCTACAGTGTGGAAGCGGGCCATTCAGCCCATCAAGTCCATACCAACCTTCTGAAGAGCATCCCACCCCCCCAGTCCCAGTAACCCTGCATTTCCCATGGTTAGTCAACCTAACCTACACATCCCTGGACACTATGGATAATTGAATATGGCCAATCTACCTAACCTGCACATCTTTGGTTTGTGGGAGGAAACTGGAGCACTCAGAGGAAACCCCACAGATACGGGGAGAATGTGCAAACTCCACACAGACAGTTGGCCGAGGGTGGAATTGAACCCAGAACCCTAGTACTATGAGGCAGCAGTACTAACTACTGAGCCATTTTGTCACCTCAGTACTTCCCTGCTCATAGCAAGGGGGCTTCTCTGCCCCAGACTGAGTATCCATGGAAAGGCAGTTAAATCCCTTAATGTCAATATACTTAAAACTCAATTTTAATATCTCCTGCAGTTACAATTACCTCAGGGTCTTAACTGATGTGGCTCAGACCCATCCCTTCCATCTCATAATCATTACCAAACTTTGGACCAGCCTGAAGAGGCAGCTTTTCTCAGAGTTTCACAAGAATGTTCCTTATCAAACTGTCTCTCTGCAAAAAGCTGCATTTTCTTCTGTGTGACAAAGTCTATTTTATACATTTCACAGGACTCTGTGTGTTACCGTGAATTTTCTCCCAGTATGAAGGCATCTAATTACTCTAACTTATAATTTGATTTGAAACAGCAGACTATGCAAGCTGCTGTTTCAGCTAAAATTCTTCCTCAGCCATTTTATATTAATTTCAGCCATGGGCAGCGCTAACACTGGGAATTCTGCATATGATTGGATTAATGATTCTAATTTCACTTCGGAAACAGGCCCACCTTTCCCCATTTTTCTCCTTCGTTTCTCCATTTCAAAGTCACTTCTCCTCACAGCTCAGAGGATACATCTCATCCTCTAGATGAAAGGGGAGACAACTTGTTCTTATGTGCCTGCTAGTGGCTAGAAACTAAACAACAGCATTGGGTCTGGTTTTAATTTATTTTCAAAAGACAATGTTCTAGTCAACTTTGTCTGTGAAGATTTAATTTGTATTTTCCATTTCTCAATCAACCAATATGTTTTCCAGGTCTTGCAGTTGGTTTGGACCCAGAAGGTTATGGAAATCCTGATTTCTGCTGGATCTCTGTTCATGATAAGCTGATCTGGAGCTTTGCTGGACCAATTGCTGTTGTTATTGTGGTAAATATTATTCCTTTTATTTCAAAATAAGTACTCAGAGCTTTGTGCCTTCCATAAATGGTAAGTTTATAATTCTGACATATCTTGCTTCATTTTCCATTAATGTTTTGCTTCACTCTGTCTCATTATTGTCTTAACTTCTGCTACTTGCTGATCTCTCTTGTTTGCATTCATTCTTTCTTGGCCTTATGGAAAAGTCAATACCCAGCATTGACCAGAAACTACACTGGTTCACCCTGCCAGTCAAGTTTACAAAGTCCTCCATACTATCATCTAAGAGCTTGATCTAAAATTGGGAAAGCTGTACCACAGGAGAAAGTGAGGACTGCAGATGCTGGAGATCAGAGCTGAAAATGTGTTGCTGGAAAAGCGCAGCAGGTCAGGCAGCATCCAAGGAACAGGAGAATCAACGTTTCAGGCATAAGCCCTTCTTCAGGAATGACGTCGATTTTCCTGTTATCCCGTTGGATGCTACCTGACCTGCTGCGCTTTTCCAGCAACACACATTCAAAGCTGTACCACAGACCTAATTAGCAACGTCCTCTCATATTCGTACACTTTGAGTAAGTCTTGCAATGGTGTCCCAGACTCCTCTGTCATTGTCCCCAGTTATGCCTTGTCCACCCTCAGGCAAATCTACCAAACGTGTCAGCACAGTGGTGTGCAGTCAAGAGGGAATTGTCCTCATTACTCCAGGCACCCTTGAAATCTCAAGGCATGAGTCTCAGCTGTTGAATTAGTGCTACTCCATCTGGGGGACTTCAGTGCTCTAGCATCACTACTGTTGGAGTTAACTAAATTGAGACCTGTCACATTGGGCCTGCAGCTAATGGTGAGTGAATCAACAAGAGCGCAAAACATAATTGACGTCGCGTCACCAATCTACCTGTCACAGATGATTCTGACAATGCCAATATTGGAAGAAATGACAACTACATCATCCTTGGAGACAAAATTTCAGTCTTCACACTGAGGGTACTGTACTGTGATTTGACAGTACAATGTGTTGCATTGGATACTTCTGTTGTAGGAAAGGTTTTGGAAAGGATTATAAGAGATAAGATTTATAATCATCTAGCAAACAACAATTTGATTTCAGATAGTCAACATGGTTTTGTCAAGGGCAGGTCGTGTCTCACAAACCTCATTGAGTTTTTTTGAGAGCGTGACCAAGCATGTAGATGAGGGTAGGGCAGTTGACGTGGTATACATGGACTTCAGTAAAGCCTTTGATAAGGTTCCACATGGTAGGCTGATGGAGAAAATAGAGGTAAAAACAATGACTGCAGATGCTGGAAACCAAATTCTGGATCAGTGGTGCTGGAAGAGCACAGCAATTCAGGCAGCATCCGAGGAGCTTCGAAATCGACGTTTCGGGCAAAAGCCCTTATGGTGACTCAGTGGTTAGCACAACTGCCTCATGCTACTACGGACCCAGGTTCAATTCCAGCCCTGGGTGACAGACTGAGTGGAGTTTGCACGTTCTCCCTGTGTCGTTGTGAGTTTCCTCCTGGTGCTCTGATTTTAAGAAAGTGATGGAGAAAATGCAGAGGCATGGAATTGAGGGTGAGTTAGCAATTTGGATTAGAAGCTGGCTTTCTGAAAGAAGGCAGCAAGTGGTGGTTGATGGAAAATATTCAGCCTGGAGTCCGGCTACTAGTGGTGTGCCACAAGGTTCTGTCTTGGGACTTATAAATGATTTAGACGCAGGCATAGGTGGGTGGATTAGTAAATTTGCAGATGACACTAAAGTCGGTGGAGTAGTGGACAGTGTGGAAGAGTGTTACAGGTTGCAGAGGGACTTGGATAAACTGCAGAATTGGGCTGAGAGGTGGCAAATGGAGTTCAATGCAGTTAAATGTGAGGTGATGCACTTTGGGAAGAATAACAGGAAGGCAGAGTACTGGGCCAATGGAAAGATTCTTGTGGATGTGCAGAGGGATCTTGGAGTCCATGTACATAGATCCCTGAAAGTTGCCACCCAGGTGGATAGTGCTGTTAAGAAGGCATACGGTGTGTTAGGTTTCATTATTAGAGGGATTGAGTTACCGAGCCGCAATATCATGCTGCAACTATACGAAACGCTGGTGCAGCCACACTTGGAATATTGTGTACAGTTCTGGTCCCCATATTTCAGGAAGGATGTGGAAGCATTGGAAAAGGTGCAGAGGAGATTTACCAGGATGTTGCCTGGTCTGGAGGGAAGGTCTTCTGAGGAAAGGCTGAGAGACTTGAACCTATTCTCATTGGCAAGAAGAAGGCTAAAAGGGGATTTGATAGAGACATACAAGGTGATCAGAGGATTAGATAGGGTAGACTGTGAAAGTCTTTTTCCGAGAATGATTACTTCAGCGTGTACAAGGGGGCATAACTACAAATTGAGTGGTGATAGATTTAAGACATATGTCAGAGGCAGGTTCTTTACGAAGAGAGTGGTAAGGACATGGAATGCCCTATCTGCTAATGTAGTCAACTCAGCCACATTACGGAGATTTAAACAAACCTTAGATAAGCACATGGATGATTTTGGGATAGTGTAGGGGGACGAGCTGAGAATAGTTCACAGGTCGGTGCAACATCGAGGGCCGTAGGGCCTGTTCTGCGCTATATTGTTATATATTTTATTCAATACAAATATAACCACTCAAACCTGTGGTTGAAGATTTGTGTAGACCATCAACAATAGAAGAGTTGTATTTAACTACAACCTATAACCTCATGATCTAGCATATCCTTCTGTCTACCATTAACATTAAGCCAGGGGATCAACCTTAGTTCAACGAAGAATGGAGGAGAACCTGGCAGCAGTAGCACCACATGTACCTAATAAAAGAGGTGCCAAACTGGTGAAGCTACTACAAGACACCATATGCATGCTAAACAGCAGACGCAATATCTGATGGATCGAGCTAAACAATTCACGACCAGTGGATCAAATCAAATTTCATTCAGTTCTGTATGTAGATAGACAATTAAATGAATGACCACAGGAGGAAGCACTAAATGTCCCCATCCACAGTGATGGGGAACCCAGTGCATCAGTATAAAAGACAAGGCTGAACGCTTGTAACTATCTCCAGTTGGAAGTGCCAAGTGAATGGCCTCTTCCTGAGGTCCTCAACATCACAGATGTCAGTCATCAACCAGTTCAGTTATCTCCACATGATATCAAGCAATAGCTGAATGTTCTGGATATAGCAAAGACTGCAGGCCCTGATAATGTTCTAGCAGAAATTCTGAACATTTTTGCACTAGAACTAGCCATACCCCTAGCTAAGATGTTGTAGTACAGCTACAACACTGGCAATAACACAACAGTATGCAAAACTGTCCAGGTATGTCTTGTTGACAAAAAGAAGGACAGATCTCCAGCAAGTAACCATCCCAGCGTCTGCTCTCAACCTTCAGTAAAATGGGATAATGTTTGGTCAACATTGCTTGCAGAGCAATAGCCTCCTCATTGAAGCTCAGTTTGAGTTCTTTCACAGCCACTCTGCTCCTGATTTTTTTGCAGCCTTAGTCCAAATATTGTCAAAAGAACTGAGTTCAACAGGGGAAAAGAATTGCCCTTAACATCAAGGCATCTTTTAAGAATTTAATTGAATTTGTGTATTATTTCTGAATGAAAAGAAATTCTATTTTCTTCCTTTCTTTGGCTTCAGTTAATTCTTAAAACTAATTTTAATTTATTCTGCCATGAGATTATCGTTTTCATAACTTAATATAAATGTTATGTTCTGCTGTTGCCATTTTCTACATCTCAACAAATGGTTACTTTGACTGCTTTCTGAAGCTGAAGCTTTATTTAAAGTTTCATTTAGGTATTTGTTGCTTTTAGATGAACATTGTGATCTCATTGTTGGTAGCAAGAATGTCCTGTGCCCCAACGCAGAAGGAAGCCAAGAAAAGATCAATTCTGTGAGTAGTAAAATAAATGCAGTAATATAAAATCAGTTAGTGATATTTCAGTAACCTTTTCAGATTTACTACAGATATTTCTATTGTTTTCTCAAGTTGATACGTATTTATTGTTTTGAGTTTTATAGTATGATGAAGTAAGTGGGCTATTTAATCAGACCTTCTGCCTTGAACATATACAGGTGTTGATATTTCCAGGATTACAAACTTCATCAGTAATGTACTTTCCAGCACAAGATAATGGTGTGATTGGAAAACATATGGATTGCTTTCTAGTAGTCTCGTATTGAAGTAACTTTTAGATTCCTTGGGGAAATAAATAATGTAAAGATCAGCAAATGACCTTTTCTTGCAAATCAAATGAAAATAAGTTTATATCATTAGTTTCTGCCACAGACTCTGTTTTGTTTCCCCTTTCCTAATCACTGTTGCATATTTATTTTTCATTTAAAAAATTGAAAATGTAAATGCACAGATGTCAGAAACAGCTCATCAGGAATTTCAACAAATGCATAAAGTAATGATCAAAGAGGAAAACAAATATTCAGCAATCATTCCCTATGGTCATAAATTAAGTCTGCAATTTTACAACTGACTGAAGCAATTAAAATTGGAAGTACTCTTCAGCAACAAGGCATCAGTTACATTGGAAGTAAGGTGGGGAAAATTATTTCTCACCATAAACTGCCAAATAAATGTATCTTTAAACTTAGTTATCTGTATCATTATGAGCAATATAAATTGTATCCCCTTACTTGATATTACTGGTGTGGTGACCTCTGTGGTCCAGCACCCACAGAACTCAAATCTGTCTATATTTAGATTCATTCTGGTTCAATGTTTTGGGTCTTTAGGATTGTATTTAATACTAAGTTCATCGGTGATAAATGAACTATTCATACCCTCACCTGTAAGAGATGTACAAACTAATGGGAATGCTCATATGACGCCTGTGAACAAAAAACAAATCTGCTCAACAGGGCACTTAAGATGAAATACTGTTGACACAGACTTGTTCTCTTAAGGAGTAGAAAGGGAAAAATGATGAGGAATAATAAACAACCTCAGAGGTGTGTTCTGCAGTGCTACTTTCATGACGAGATCATGAATGATCTTGCTCAGGTTGATACAATGTAGTAGCGCCATCAGGTAGTAAAAAGCAGTACTACATAAAACTCTGTTTTGCTAAATTTGCCCTTACCACCTGCCTGTTCAAAAGCCAGAAATTCTGTAAATCGTCTGTTATGTTCCCCAAGCACATCAATACAGACTGATATCAGGAAGTTGTATAATTTTTACTAACCAAGAAATTCCAAGCAAACACTTAAAAGCACTTAAGACTGTAAGACAGAGGAGCAGAAATTAGGCCATTCAGCCCATCGAATCTGCTCCACTATTCAATCATGGCTGATAGGTTTCTCATCCCCATTCTCCTGCTTTTTCTCCCTAATCGTTGGTCCCCTTGATACTTACGAACCTATCTTGTAAACCATTATACAGCAGCATAACTACATTGTCTTTTAGTATTAATGTCCAATTACGATATGGTTATAATTGATTTTTCATTGAGGCTTTAAGGTTTTCTATTGACACCCTATTTTCCACAAAAGGGCTGCACGATCAGTGAGGATTACTATTTGTGTAGTTGTGTTTATGTTAATTAAAGGAGGAAATTATGGCTCATTCTTAATTTTCTATTTTTTTCAAAATTGCTGCAGTATTGACTATAATGTACATTATCTGCTTTTTAATATTTTTACCACATCTCCAAATGGCTGGAGATTTAGTTATTACAGCAGAGAGGGAAGCTATTCTTCACACTATGACTATACTATCTCTATAGGAATCCGATCATTGTTTTCTCTAAATACAAATTAAAAGAACTGCAGATGCTGTAAATCAGAAACAAAAACAGAAATTGGTGGAACAGCAGGTCTGGCAGCACCTGTGGAGAGAAAACAGAGTTAATGTTTTGGGTCCAGTGACCCGTTTCTTTTCAGATGCTGCCAGACCTCCTGAATTTCTCCAGCAATTTCTGTTTTTGATTCTGTTTCCCCTCCTATATTCTTGTGACCCTGCAAGTCCCTTAAATGCCCACCCAATTTCCTTTTGAAATTATTCATCAAATTCTCTTCCACTCCCCTTGTAGGGCAGGAAATTCCAGGTCATTAACACTTGCTGCACCAAAGTGTTCTTCCTCACAAACCTCTCATGTATGTGCTCCCATTGACCTTGTACTGTCAACTACAGGGAAGGTTTTCTTTGTTTATCTTATCAAAACCTGCCAACTGTATACATTTCTATCAAATCTCCCTTCAATGTTGTTTGCTCCAAGGAACCATTTCATCAATGAAGCATTCAGCATTCTTTGAAAAAAAATGTGCACCCAATCCCAACTTTGTCTTGTCTACTGCTGTCATGTTGTTCACCAGTTTTTAGACCTGAATATCATTAGCAGCAATTTAACATGTTCATACTTCTTACTGCCAGCATCAGAAGTAAACAGTGTTGGAGATGTCACTATTGCTAACTGGTTTCAAAGCATAGTGACTATCCACAAGATGATCTCACCATTTCAGTTTTCAAATGTTTTTAACTTTAAGTATTTTTTGCTGGATCTTCACTTCAATTTGACTGGGCTGTTGATTGTACATGCCATGATTGACCCCCCTGTTGTAAAGACTGGAGGGCAAAGCAATAAAGATAGGAATTAAAAGAAATATAAGCTGACACAATTAGTGTTAATTTCCTCTGGTGAATTGTTATTGCCATATGATAGATAAAGATGTTGTAACTGTGAGAAGAAAAAATAGGAATGCAATAATTGAAAAACTTAGTTCGCGGAGTGAATATAATAATTACATTTTGTACCTAGAGTTTCCATATAGAAAGCCGTGTTTTAAAATGTCCTTTACTTTAACAACAAATTTTAATATGACATTGTTGAGCAAATTTCTCTAGAATTCTTAAATTTCAATTCTGTGATAGTTCACCTCTTTCTAGTCACAGTATGTAATTTATCTTGTTTCTGCTTGAACGCTGGTCCCGCTGCAAATACCTCTAGAAAAATGGGTGTTCTCTGATGTCTGTCCAGGCCTTATTTTTATTTACGTGCTTAGGGCTACCAAACGACGTGTGAGGAATTGGGATGCTGGGATTAAACCTGGGCCCTACACTAACTTCGATCCTATCAGTTCTCTGTGAGTAAATACCATTACCCCCAGGATCTCTCCTTCATTACCCTTTGTCCCCAAAATAACGTTTTTTCCTGTGTCGTCTTCTTTTTCCCCACATTGTTGTCTTAGCAGCAGACAGTGCTCTCTCACCAGGATGTTAGATTAATTTGGCCTATGTAATTTTCCAAGTCTATGATCAGCACATTTCTCATGATGTAACTTCATTTGCATAGACACCAGGTAAAATGTACCGTGCCTCATGACACTCCATCCAACACCCCTGTCACAATGCAGGAATTGGAACAGCTACCCACACTGAGATGAGAGAGACCTTCCAGTGTCAAACATGCCTAGTAGTTAAACCCTTAAATTCCGAGTTAGGAGACTTCTACCTTATCCTTACCTTTACCAAATTACAACATTCATCTTTAATTGTAATAAATGTGATTTTTTCATAAACTGCTGTTAAATTCACATGTCTGTCCTGACAGCTTTATCTAACCAGCAGGACTACATTTGTCGAGTTACCATGACTCTGTTGAAAACAGTTAGCTCCTTTCTCCTCTACTGAGCCCTTCCCCATTGTTCCTCACTAGCACGTTTTTGCCTTAAACATTGGTGAGTATGCTGTAACTGCCAACATCCTGTGCTGTACCCCTGCACTGGCACGTGTAGGTTATTCTATGGTTCTCTCTGTCTCTCCAGTACTACAATTCGAAGCGCCTTCATTCTGCTACTAATTGTTAGTGCCACCTGGCTTTTCGGGCTGATGGCCGTCAACAACAGCATCCTTGCTTTTCACTACCTCTACACTGTTCTCTGCTGTTTTCAGGTAAACACTTACTCTCACTAGCAGTCTGTATAGGAGCATGTTTTCAAGTGTCTTGCCTGAGTAGTTGAAATTAATGCATTGTTTCTTATTGTTTATGTGTTGAAAATTATTTTATCGTACCCAGCCTGAAGGCAAATTTAGCTAATCTCAGATTTCATGACTTCATTGAAATGTTCTCAAATCTTCACATGTATTTGAAAGTCATAGTTGAATGCATGTCTTTGTCACGCTGTCATCCATACAAGGCAAATATTAAGAAATCACTGTGGTATTAGCATGTAAAGTAGAAATTGTCTAACTTTACCTTTTGTTTCCAGTCTCAATTGCCAGGGCAAGGAGACTGTGAGCAACTATTCTGTAAAAAGCTCTGTAGACTTTATGCATTTCAACAATGGGTGGCATGGTGGCTCAGTTATTAGCACTGCTGCCTCACAGTACCAGGAACCAGGTTCAATTCCAGCCTCGGACGACTGTCTGTGTGGAGTTTGCACATTCTCCTCATGTCTGCCTGGGTTTTCTCCAGGTGCTCCGATTTCCTCCCACAGTCCAAAGATGTGCAGGCTGGGCGAATTGACCAAGCTAAATTGCCCATAGTGTTCAGGAATGTATAGACTAGGTGCATAGTGCAGGAAGTGTAGAATAATAAGGAAGGAGAATGGATCTGTGTGGGTTACTCTTCGAAGGGTCGGTGTGGACTTGTTGGGCCAAAAGGCCTGTTTCCACACTGTAGAGATTCTAAGAGTACCTTTCATTCTTCTAAACTCCAGTGTATGCAGACTCTTCTACTTAACAATATCACCCACAAACTTTCAGGCATGGTGCTCAGCCATGATGTTACATTACATGATATTACCAAACAGGAATTGTTTAACACGGAGTTTCATAAAGGATCATTCCTTTAAAATATGCAGTTAGCTTCAATCCCAGAGATTGTTTCATTTATCTTTCGATTAGCTCATATTTGTCATTAATTGCATAGGGGTGTGCTCTGTTAATTTTCTCCATTTCTTTTCTCCATTTCACTCTAAAACCTTCCTTTCTCCATTTAATCTTGTGTTTGATGACTCCAGCTTGCTGTTTTCTTCTGAGCAAGTTCAACTGTTATACTTTTTCCTTCCATCTTTCAATAATGTTTTTTATGGTTAACAAATGAGCTTTACATTTATGATACAGGCATGTAGTAAATTTAGAGTGAATCTGAAATCACTTTAACAAATAAGTTACAGTGGTAAAAATAATGACTGCAGATGTTGGAAACCAGATTCTGGATTAGTGGTGCTGGAAGAGCACAGCAGTTCAGGCAGCATCCGAGGAGCAGTAAAATCGATGTTTCAGGCAAAAGCCCTTCATCAGGAATAAAGGCAGAGAGCCTGAAGCGTGGAGAGGTAAGCTAGAGGAGGGGGGGGGTGGGGAGAAAGTAGCATAGAGTACAATAGGTGAGCAGGGGAGGGGATGAAGGTGATAGGTCAGGGAGGAGGGTGGAGAGGATAGGTGGAAAAGAAGATAGGCAGGTAGGACAAATCATGGGGACAGTGCTGAGCTGGAAGTTTGGAACTAG
>NC_057727.1:14912930-14923555 GCF_004010195.1 Chiloscyllium plagiosum | reverse complement strand
GTTGAAATGTTGGGCCACGGGCGGTTTGGTTGGTTGGTGCGGGTGTCTCGGAGATGTTCCCTAGAGCGCTCTGCTAGGAGGCGCCCAGTCTCCCCAATGTAGAGGAGACCGCATCGGGAGCAACGGATACAATAAATGATATTAGTGGATGTGCAGGTAAAACTTTGATGGGCGTTCTGTCCTTGTTGCGGTTGGAGGGGTTTGGTCTGAGGGCGGAGGTGCGGGATGTAGACGAGATGTGTTGGAGGGCATCTTTAACCACGTGGGAAGGGAAATTGCGGTCTCTAAAGAAGGGGGCCATCTGGTGTGTTCTGTGGTGGAACTGGTCCTCCTGGGAGCAGATACGGCGGAGGCGGAGGAATTGGGAATACGGGATGGCATTTTTGCAAGAGGTAGGGTAGGAAGAGGTGTAATCCAGGTAGCTGTGGGAGTCGGTGAGTTTGTAAAAAATGTCAGTGTCAAGTCGGTTGTCATTAATGGAGATGGAGAGGTCCAGGAAGGGGAGGGAGGTGTCAGAGATGGTCCAGGTAAATTTAAAGTCAGGGTGGAATGTGTTGGTGAAGTTGATGGATTGCTCAACCTCCTCGCGGAGCACGAGGTGGCGCCAATGCAGTCATCAATGTAGTGGAGGAAGAGGTGGGGAGTGGTACCGGTGTAATTTCGGAAGATCGACTGTTCTACGTAGCCAACAAAGAGACAGGCATAGCTGGGGCCCATACGTGTGCCCATGGCTACCCTTTTGGTCTGGAGGAAGTGGGAGGATTCGAAGGAGAAATTGTTAAGGGTGAGGACCAGTTCGGCCAAACGAATGAGAGTGTCGGTGGAAGGGTATTGTTGGGGACGTCGAGAGAGGAAAAAACGGAGGGCTTGGAGGCCCTGGTCATAGCGGATGGAGGTGTAGAGGGATTGGATATCCATGGTGAAGATGAGGCGTTGGGGGCCGGGGAAACGGAAGTCTTAGAGAAGGTGGAGGGTGTGGGTGGTGTCTGAAACGTATGTGGGGAGTTCCTGGACTAGGGGGGATAGAACAGTGTCGAGGTAAGTAGAGATGAGTTCATTGGGGCAGGAGCATGCTGAGACAATGGGTCGGCCAGGTTGGTCAGGCTTGTGGATCTTGGGAAGGAGGTAGAACTGGGCAGTGCGGAGTTCCCGGACTATGAGGTTGGAAGCTGTGGGTGGGAGATCTCCTGATGTGATGAGGTTCTGTAGGATCTGGTTCTGTAGGTTTGGTGATGGGGTGGGGTCATGGTCGAGGGGGCAGTAGGAACAGGGGTACTCGAGTTGGCGTTTGGCTTCAGCGGTGTAGAGGTCAGTGCGCCAGACTACCATTGCGCCCCCTTTATCTGCTGGCTTGATGGTGAGGTTGGGATTGGAGCAGAGGGATTGGAAGGCTGCGCGTTGTCAGGGTGAGAGGTTGGAGTGGGGGAAAAGGGTAGACAGGACTTCAACAGTTTCCCATTTTCCCCTTCCCCCACCTCACCCTAGTTCCAAACTTCCAGCTCAGCACTGTCCCCATGACTTGTCCTACCTGCCTATCTTCTTTCTCCAGTTTATCTTTCCACACTTCAGGCTCTCTACCTTTATTCCTGATGAAGGGCTTTTGCCCGAAACGTCGATTTTAATGCTCCTCGGATGCTGCCTGAACTGCTGTGTTCTTCCAGCACCACTAATCCAGAAATAAGTTGCAGTGTCGGACCTATTCTGAGCTGACTCCATAATAAATCTAGATTGACATGGAAGTGAGAGTGAGAATCCCACTGACCTAATCATTCCACAATACATCATATTAATCATTTGGGCGGCACGGTGGCACAGTGGTTAGCACTGCTGTCTCACAGCGCCAGAGACCCGGATTCAATTCCCGACTCAGGCGACTGACTGTGTGGAGTTTGCACATTCTCCCCGTGTCTGCGTGGGTTTCCTCCGGGTGCTCCGGTTTCCTCCCACAGTCCAAAGATGTGCAGGTCAGGTGAATTGGCCATGTTAAATTGCCTGGAGTGTTAGGTAAAGGGGTAAATGTACGGGAATGGGTGGGTTACGCTTCGGCGGGTCGGTGTGGACTTGTTGGGCCGAAGGGCCTGTTTCCACACTGTAAGTAATCTAATCTAATCTAATCATCAAAGTCAATTTATTCATACCCAAAGCATTTAGGAAATTCAGTATGACTTATAAAGGTGGATCAAATATCTGGCCTGCAGAGTAAATGGAATTTTGTGTTTATAGTGCTCATTCTTTTTTAATCTCCTGCAGGGACTGGCAGTCCTAGTATTGTTCTGTATCCTGAGTGAAGAAGTGCAGGAAGCCTGGAAGTTGGCTTGCCTTGGAAAGAAAAGCCAGGGTGATGATACAACGCGAGCACCTCAGCTCTCGGTAAAAATAGACTTTTAAATATTGAGCCAATTCCAGTGAAACAGAAACAGTAGTGAAACTCTGAACTGCTTGTCATTGTCTCATGGGGAACCTCAATTGCATAGTATTAATTTTCTGTTTGACCATAATCAATCCTGAACCAAGTAGTCCTTTCCCCCATTTTCTGCTTTCTCATGTACCATTAGATAATAATCACCCAGAGCTAATAAAGTGAGAGCAATAAACAGCTAGAAAACCAATACCAGTAACACTGTTATCCATATCCAGAAGACACATGGCTATGGTTGAGATTTTTCCACTCTTCCACTTGCAGTCTCCATCTACATTACGGTTGAGACAAGGATATCAGATGAGTGAAGGTTTGAACCTACAAAAAATTCAATTTTTATTACTTTCTCAAATGTAATGCAAGTTAGTAATATAAATGTGCTGAAATTAAACATATTAATCACAGTGATTCTACATGTGAGTAAGCAGCTTTCTCTGTTACTAATTGATGTATGTGGGAAAATAATACTTTAAAATGTTATAAGTTCTGCACAAAATAACAATGTCATCATTACTTCATGATCCTATTCCACATCTCTTTCTTTGTTGCTTCATTAGTCAGTTACGAAACGAGCAGGAGAATCGACTGACCTGCTGCGCTTTTCCAGCAACACATTTTTCAGCTCTGATCTCCAGCATCTGCAGTCCTCATTTCCTCCTCATTAGTCAGTTAGGAAATGTCAGAATTACATGTGATTTGATATTCCATCTCTTGGACAACAACTCATCTAAGACCAGGAGCTAATTTCAACATTGATCAAATTGATATTCTGTTACTCAGTTATGCTCTATGTAAGGATAGTAATATAAGATGGTTGTGGGTAAGAATAACGCTAATGTTGTTGTCAGACATTTTATCTGACATTCACCCCTAGATCACTCATAGAACGGTACAGTGCAGTACAGGCCTTTCAGCCCTCGATGTTGTGCCGGCTTTTTATCCTACTCTAAAATCAGACTAACCTACATACCCTTCATTTTACTATCTTCCATGTGCCTATCCAAGAGTCGCTTAAATGTCTCTAATGTATCTGACTCTACTACCACTGCGAACAGTGCATTCCATGGACCACCACTCTCTGTGTAGACAACCTACCTCTGACATCTCCCCTAAACCTTCCTCCAGTCACCTTAAAATTATGTCCCCTTGTGATGGACGTTTCCACCACTGGGAAAGGTCTCTGGCTATCCACTCTATCTATGCCTGTCATCATCTTGTATACCTCTGTTAAGTCACCTCTCATCCATCTGCAGTCCAATGAGAAAAGCCCTAGCTCCTGCAACTTTTCTTCATAAGACATGCCCTCCAGTCCAGGCTGCATCCTGGTAATTCTCCTCTGCACCTTTTCCAAAGCTTCCACATCATTCCTATAATGAGGCAACCAGATCTGAACACAATATTCCAAGTGTGGTCTAACCAGGGCTCTATAGAGCTGCAGCATAACCTCACAGCTCTTAGCCTCAATCCTCCTGCTAATGAAAGCCAACACATCATATGCCTTCTTAATAACCCTATCAATTTGGGTAGCAATTTTGAGAGATCTATGGACTCTAAGATCCCACTGTTGCTCCACACTGCCAAGAATCCTGCCTTGAACCCTGTAATCTTCATTCAAATTCGACCTTCCAAAGTAAATAACTTCACATTTTTTCAGGTTGAACTCCATCTGCCACTTATCAGCTTAGTTTTACATCCTGTCAATGTTCCATTGCCATCTACAACAGCCCTCCATACTATCCACCACTCTACCAATCTTTGTGTCATCGGCAAATTTACTAACCCATGCTTCCACTTCCTCATCCAAGTAATTTATAAAAATCACAAAGAGCAAAGTCCCAGAACCGATCCCTGCGGAACACCACTGATCACCAAGCTCCAGGCTGAATACTTTCCATTTGCTACTACCCTCTCTGTCTTCTAATGGCCAGCCAGTTCTGTATCCAGACAGCCAGATTTCCCTGTATCCTATGCCTCCTCATTTTCTGAATGAGCCTGCCATAGGGAACCTTATCGAATGCCTTGCTAAAATCCATGTACACTGCATCCACTGCTCTACCTTCATCATGGGTTTCGTCATATCCTCAAAAAATTCAATAAGGTTTGTGAGGCATGACCTGCCCCTCACAAAGTCATGCTGACCATCTCTAATCAAACTGGTTTTCCAAGTAATAATAAATCCTGCCTCAGAATCTTCTCCAATAACTTGTCCACCACAGACGTAAGACTGACTGGTCTGTAATTCCCAGGATTATCCCTGTTCCCTTACTTGAACAAGGGAATAACATTTGCTACCCTCCAATCATCTGGCACTACTCCAGTGGACAGTGAGGATGCAAAGATCATCACCAAAGGTGCAGCAATCTCTTCCCTCGCTCCCTGTAGTAATCTAAGGTATATCCTGTCTGGCCCAGGGGATTTATCTATCCTTCTGTTTTTCAAACCTTTCAGCACATCCTCCTCCTCGACATCAACCTGTTCAAGCATATCAGTCTGTTTCACGCTGTCTTCAGAAACATCAAGGCCCCTCTCAGTAGTGAACACTGAAGCAAAGTATTCATTAAAGACCTTCCCTACCTCTGATTCCAGGTGCAAGTTCCCTCCACTATTCCTGACTGGCCCTACCCTCACTCTGGCCATCCTCTTGTTCCCCACGTAAGTGTAGAATGTCTTAGAGTTTTCCTTAATCCTACTCGCTAAAGCTTTTTAAGACCCCATTCTAGCTCTCCTAGGTTCATTCTTCAGTTCCTTCCTCGCTACCTTGTAACCCTCTAAAGCTCTGTCTGATCCTTGCCTCCTCAACCTTAAGTAAGCTTCCTTCTTCCTCGTGACTAGATATTCTACATCCCTTGTCACCCAAGGTTCCTTCACCTTACCATCCCTTCTTTGCCTCAGTGGGACAAACCTATCCAGCACTATCAGCAAGTGCTTCCTAAACAACTTCCACATTTCTGTCACGCATTTTCCTGAGAACATCTGTTCCCAATTTAGGTGCCCCAGTTCTTGCCTAATAGCATTGTAATTCCCCCTCCCCAATTAAATACTTTCCCATACCATCTGCTCCTAGGAAGCACTTCTACACTGAAAGGCTGGTAGAGAATTGTCTCTTCCACAAATGGCAGTTATTACTCAATAATTTGTCAAATTTGAACTTGTGATAGATACATTTTTGTTCAGAAAATGTCTTAAGGGACATGGAACATATACAGGTATTTGGAGTCAGGCCACAGGCCAGTCATAATCTCAATGAATGGTGGAACAGGTTCAAGAGCTGAATGGCCTACTTCTGATCCTATGTTCTTATGGAACTCAAAGAAAATGAAATCCAAAAGCTGAAATCAGAGGGGGCCCTTGAGGAACATTAAAAAAAGGAAAGACCTTATTTAGGAGGGCTAAAAGGGACCAGAAATGTCCTTGGCAAGTAGGATTAAGGATCATCCCAAGGCATATTTCATACATATATTAGGAGAAAGTGAGGACTGCAGATGCTGGAGAGTCAGAGATGATAAAGGGTGGCGCTGGAGAAAGCACAGCAGCTCAGGCAGCATCCGAGGAGTAAGAGAGTTGATGTTTCATATGCTTCCTTTTTCTTTTTGACTAAACCTTCAATATCTCTTGTCATCCATGGTCCCTGAATATTGCTATCCTTCTCTTTCATCCTCACAGGAACATGCTGTTCCTGAACTCTGATCAACTGGCCTTTAAAAGACTCCCATCTGTCTAATGTGGATTTACCCTCAAACAGCCACTCCTTATCTAATTTCTTCAATTCCCGCTTAATACTGTTGTAATTAGCCTTTCCCCAATTTAGCACTTTCACCCTAGAACCAGTCTTATCCTCATCCACAACTATTTTAAAACTTAATGAAATTTTAGTCACTTTCTCAAAATGCTTCCCCACTGAAATTTTGATCACTTGGCCAGGCTCATTCCACAATATAAGATCTAATACAGCGCCTTCCCCAATTGGATTATCTACTTATTGTTTTTCAGAAACCCTCATGGATGCACCTAATAAATTCTGCCCCATCTGTACCGTAATCTGCTCCATTAAGGGTTTCCCAGTCGATATTGAGGAAATTAAAATCACCCATTACAACAATCCTGTTGTTTTTACATCTTTCTGTTCCCACTGGCTAATTGGTAGGCCTTTGGTATAATCCCATCGTAGTGACTGAACCTCTGTTATTGCAGCTGTGATAATCTCCTTACTCAGCATTGCAATTCCCCTACTTCCCAATTCCTGATGATGGGCTTTTAACAGAAATGTTGATTCTCTTCCTCTGATGCTGCCTGACTTGCTGTGCTTTTCCAGTGCCACACTTTCCAACTCTTTTACATTCCTGTCTATCATTCCTAAAACATCTAATTCTTGGAACAGTGAGCTGCCAGTTCTGTTCTCCTCTCAACCAAGCTTCTGTAATAGCTGCAATGTTGTAATCTCCTGTATTAATTCAAGCTCTAAGCTCATCTGCCTTACCCATGTTATACTCCTTGCATTAAAGTAAAAACACATCAGACCACCAGTCCTACCACATTCATTAACCTGGCCCTGCTTGTTCTTCCTATTAGATTTAATTAATTTAACCTATACCCTCCCTTCAGTCAGTCTGCATGCTGACGCTTCTATCAGTCTGATACCACCACCACCTTGGCCACACTAGTTTAAATCTTCCCAAGTGGCACTAGGATACCTCCCTGCTAGGATATTGCGCCCCGCGTCCCAGAAACCCAGTTTACGTGCAACCTGTCCTCCTTGTATAGATACCTCCTGCCCTGGAAGAGATCCCAATTATTCAGATATCTGAAACCCTCTATCCTACACCAGCTCTTTAGTCCAACAGTCAACTATATATTAACTTCCTATATCTGGTCTTAATGGCACAGGGAGAGATCCCAAGATTACAACCCTAAGATTCCTGCGAATCAACTTGCTACCTAACTCCCGAAATTCCCTTTGCAAGACCTCATCTCTTCCTCCATATGTCCTTAGTACCAATATGGACCACAACCTCTGGCTGCTCATCCTCCCCATTTCAGAATATCCTGTGCCCACTCAGACCCTTGACCCTGGCACCAGGGAGGGAACACACCATCCTGGAGTTTTGCCCTCCACTACAGAAATAAATAAAAACACGAGAAATAGGAGCAGCAGTAGGCCATCCAGCCCCTCAAGCTAGCTCCGCCATTCAATAAGATCATGGCTGATCGTTTTCATGGAGTCAGCTCCACTTACCCGCCCACTCACCATAACCCTTAATTCCTTTACTGTTTAAACATTATCAATCTTTGCCTTAAAATCATTCGAGGTAGCCTCAACTGCTACATTGGGCAGGGATTCTACAGAATCACAACACTTTGGGAGAAGAAGTTCCTCCTTGTCATAGTCCTAAATCTGCTTCCCTTTATTTTGAGGCTATGCCCCCTGGTTCTAATTTCACCCGCCAGTTGGAAACAACCTCCCTGGTTTTACCTTTTGATAAAGAAATTGGCCAAGTTGTCCTTAATTCAGTAAGAAAGCCCCAATGCTCAATATAAACTTATAAATGATCACAATTCTTCAGGAATATTTTTGTCTCATATATAAATCTGGACGTCATGAAGACCTTCACAGCATTGAAAACCAAGAACCCATTTATCTCTAATTTAGAATCCAGTTTCCCAGATAATAATAATCTATACTAAACTCTAATCACAAAGAGGCATAATGGAAATCCGTTTGCAACTGAAAACTTCATATTGATCTTTGTTTTACACCATGTCCCCTGCTATCAACATTTTGTTCATAAAAATTATGTACCAACACGTACTTATAGTGCTTAAAAGAGATCATAATTGTTGGATTTAAATTTTACAGTAAGAGTGGAGTTTGTAGCAGTATTATGTTAGCACTTTATCTCAATTTGCCACAATACTCTAAGGATTCTGCCTGCTCTTTCAGTTCACTTGTTTACCTGTGGATTTCCATTCATTTGTAGGTGCAGCAAGTTCTCACCATGAGACATTAATGTGTAGGCACATTTGTTCTTGTGCTTCTAGGGCTCCCATCCATATAATAACACATCACTGTTTGAGGAAAGCGGACTGCATCGGATAACACTTGGGACATCCACAATATCATCAGTTAGCACTGCCCGATCTGCACGGACTCACTCCAGCCAGCCTGGATATCTCAGGTATGCCAGTAGGAATAGCCATTAGGAAAAGTTGTATCATGTTTTTACACTGGGGAATACTGAAGCTTTTATATCACAGAAAGAATTGTCAACAGAAATGTAAATTATACTTCTCTGCCAATTTTGAAATAATAAATGCGGACTCCATATACAGACTGGCAATATTTTATCCTTGTTACTAGTAGGTAGAATGTTGTACTTTGGGCAGTAAGGTTACTTTAGATGTCATACTTTATATTATGATACATTAACGCACAGTTCTGATGCCTGCAATCAAAGATGGCATGTGATTGAGATATCAGAGGCATAATGCTTCACTCTCCTAATCTAATGCGAGAAGCCACTTTGAGAGAGTCCTGAAGAATGCATTGCCCAAAGTTGGTTTCAGTCTCTCTCCGAGGCAATATTGTTTCAAAACCATGTCAGGTTAGGAATAGAAGAATAGAGTCATCAGTCCACTGTTTTTTGGACGACAGTGAGAGGGACTGAATTTGGGGGCTATTATCTCTAAAGTAGTTGCAATTCCACATCCATTTCCAGGCACCAAGTCAAGTCAGAAGCGCTACCTGCATCCTTCTGTTTTATCTGCAGCACATTTCACCAGGTTTGTTGTCCTGGATTTTCTGTTCTCTATGACACTTTTCTCCTCAAGTTGTTGATATCTGTTCACTAGAGTAATTTTACACCGGTATTTTGCCAGGTGAACATTTCTTTGACAAGAAGTTGCATCATTGCCGTGTCCCATCCTACATCAACCAATGACTGAGCAAAAACCTCAAGCACAAAGAAATGGATTATTTATCCTTGTTGAACCAGTGGCCAATTGTATACTCCCAATTTGGCCATAGAAGGGGCACAATATAAATTAGAGTCCTCAAAAAGTATAAACATGCTAAGCTTAAGGAAAATTGTCTTTGATGGTCCTATTTTTGACCAGATTCTAATTCAGGTTCCAAGCATGAAAAGTCAGTTCACCAACCAGTCTTCTGAAATATATCAAAAAGGTGTACTAAAACTTGGTTTCATTATGCATTCTTCTGAATCCTTTTGCTTTTTTGTATCCCTCAGAGAAAATTTGTTGGTACGACAGGGTTCTGCCTTGGATCAAACCTTGTTGGGTCACACTGGGCCTACTGACATAGATGTTGCAATGTTTCATCGACCACAAGATGCAGGTGGAGGAGGAGGTGAGACTATTACAAAATATCACTGTCAACAGAAATATTTAACTTCCCTTTGTGACAGTATTGTTTCTGTACATTTACTCCTCAACAGGTTTTATATTTGCACATTGTTGAACCCTGCTGGTCTATAGAGTTTTCTGTGATTTTTGCTGAAGTGCTACTGCAAATTTAAGCCTTAAAAACCCTAAAATAAAGGAAGATCATTCAGTTCATCAAACCAATTCCTGTCACGTAACCTGCAAACTTCATCTTGCTATTGATTCTACTCAGCTTGTTAAAAGCATTCTTTAATGAGGCCTGGGCATCTCTGGCTCGTCCCTAACTTGTGAAGTGACAAACAACTTCATGAACTATTGCAGCTTGTATACCCACAGTGCTATTGGGAAACAAGTTCCAGTATTTTGATCTCGTGACAGTGATAGTTCCAAACCAATGTGGTGTAGAGTTTTGAGGAGACCAAACTGTGTTTGGTGGTATACCAAACTGGAAAAATGCAAGGTTGCTACAACTTTAAATTGAAATTCTACCCAGATTACTAACGTTAAACTGGTTTGCTGACTATTTGGTTAACCATAATACGCAGTTATGGGGAAGGTGGGAGGGTAGTGGAATTTTTGGATGAAGGGTAATCAAAGAGGAAATTTGGCCATATCGTTCTATAGATAGCATTTGGATTACTTATTATTGATTGCTACACAGGCGGCACGGTGGCACAGTGGTTAGCACTGCTGCCTCACAGCGCCAGAGACCCGGGTTCAATTCCCGCCTCAGGCAACTGACTGTGTGGAGTTTGCATGTTCTCCCCGTGTCTGCGTGGGTTTCCTCCGGGTGCTCCGGTTTCCTCCAGGT